>NW_020954615.1:4082266-4111565 GCF_900497805.2 Vombatus ursinus | reverse complement strand
AGAGAGAGAGAGAGAGAGAGAGAGAAACAGAGAGAGACAGAGAGAAATGGGGGGAGAGAGAGAAACAGAGAGAGAGAAAGAAACAGAGAGAGAGAAACAGAGAGAGAAACAGAGAGAGAGAGAGAGAGAGAGAGAGAGATTGAAATTTTGGTTAATAGAAAATTTTTTTCTATTTTTTTTTAAGAGAAAAATGGCAGAACCCCTACTTCCTTCGTAGAGGAAGAGGTACCATCTGAGAGGTGCACTCCAGCTGAAGCCAAAGCTAGAAGTAAAGAGAAACTCCCAACTTCTTTCCCAGGAGATCATTGCCTGCCAGTGGCCAGAAGCCGCAACCTGCTCAGCTACCTTCTCGCCCTCGAATTCCTTCAACCCCTGGGATCTTCTCCTTCTGAAACAACCCTCCACCACCTCAGCCCCCTTCTCCCATTGGTGAATTCCTTCCTAGGGTCCCTATTTCATGGTCAGGCCCATGTCACCTCTGCTTTATTCCCTTATGGTTTGTTTTTCTGACTCTCTGGACTTTGCCACCAGGTCCCAACTGGAGCCTTCTTCCCTTCCATCCCCCTCCTCCACCTCCTCCTCCTCCCCCTTCCCCCTTTATACCTCTTTTCCTCCACTAGAATGTAAGCTCCTTGAGAGCAATGCCTTTCTTTTTGTTTGTTTTTGTATTCCCGGTGCTTAGCAACGCTTGCTACTTAGTAAATACACACTAAATGCTTGTGCCTGGCCTTCCTGCCTGCCTTTGAGCCCAGCAGAGAATAATATCCAACAGAGACTTGTAAAAACAATGCAACCATATTACCAGAAGGCGTTGTTAACCCTGCAGTGCTGGAAACATGATTTTCTCTTCTGCACATGTATTCCCACCCTCATGTGTTTGCTATGTGTACATCCTTCCAAACACGTACCCTAGTCATGCATGCGTACTACAGGTGAACCTTAGACACATATGTTCCCTACATATACATCCATCTACATCAGCACATGTTCCATATATGTATGCCTCCTCATATGTGCTTATTACATGTGGCCACTCTTTTAATTGATGTATTTGTGGGAGTGTGTGGCACAGGTCTGGGGAGAGAGGAGTAAGAAGCTTCTATTGCCAGTCTTCCTACCGTGTGATTTCCAGACAACGTCTTTGCTTTGATGTGAGTCTTCTGGCTAGTAAAAGTTGACACCAGTAAGGGTTTATGAGCTGTGGTTTTGGATGTAATAGTATGCGGACCCATAAAGTACGTTGGACCTGGGGTAGTTTATTTCAGGCAGACCACATGTGAGTTGGGGTTTGGGGGAAGTGCCCTAAGATGCTGCTCATAAACTGAGGAGGTTAGACAAAGAAGAGACAAAGGTCCCTTCTGGCTCTAAGTCCATGACACTGTATAATTCTATATTACGAAGAATCTGACCACCTACTTAGTATTGCTACAGCATAGAGCCAGTGCTTTTCACCCCCTGGTTGGCCCAGTTTCTCTGCATCAGGATCATAGGATCCTAAGGGGCTGATAAAATTACAGACTTAGAGGGAGAAGGAACCTCCAAGGTCATCTAGTCCAATACTACCCCTTCCACAACTTCATTTTGCAGAGGAGGAAACTGAGACCAGGAGAGGTTAAGTAACTCTTTCAAGGTCAGGTAACAAACTGGTAGAGCCAGAATTTGAACTCAAGTTCTCAGCTTCCAAATCCAACTTTCTGGAAATGACCTCAAAGACCACCTAGTGCAAACCTTCTTATTTTTCAGATATGAGAATTAAGGCCCAAAGAGAGAGAGTGACCACTCCAAGATTACCCAATTAACGGAGCTGTTTTTCAAACCCAGATCCTCTGAATCAGAATCTTGTCAGTGCTTTCTTTCCTCCGGCCCTGAGGATTTCCAGACAGGCCCTGGCTTGCTTCCAGAGGCACCGCACATCCAAAGAAACCCAGAGGAGGTAGCAGGTGAGCAGCAAGGGCTGAGACCCGGCCACACTTGAGTCTGTCGGAGGCTGGAATCCTGTAATTCAAAAGTCCCTTACTCACCAAGGGCCCATTTCCTCCACCCTCTGCTCCACTGGAAACCATTTCATTCCAGCACGTAATGAGTCAGTCACGTTCGGCCGAGCTGATGTCATTTCAGAAAGCAGGGGGCTGCTTTCAGCATCAGAGGAAGAGGCACTGGCTTGAGGTCGGCCCACCCTCCAGCCCTCCAGGGTGCCGGATATTCCCAGGACACAGAAAGCAAACTTCCCAAAAGGAGGGAAAAGAAAGAAAAGTACTGGAGAGAATCCATCCATGCTCACCCTTGGCTGCAAGCCCATGTCCAGGGAAATCTCTGTCCTTTTCTCCAAGGTACAAATATCAGAACGTCCCTTGATTCAGGAGGAGAGAAAGGGACAGCACGTAGGCCAAGATTAACCCTGCTCTGACTCACATGCTGAGCTAGGACATCCAAGGAACTTCCCCTCAGCTCCAGCTCACCCTCCTACCCTGCTCCCTGAAGATATAACAGTGACCCATTCATTCAGTACGTCCTTGCAGAGGGACTGTGGGCCCAGCCCCAGAGCCTTCCTTTAAGAGAAAGCTAGAGAGGGAGATGGACACATAGCATGTTTATCCAGGTGGAATTAGGTGTCACACAATATTAAGAGCAGCCTTGCTGGGGGGGGGAGGGGAAGGATACCCTCCACCCAATGCTAGTTGCTACCTGTAACACAGAGACAGCTTGGAGTGGGAGAAAGACTGCTGGAGACATCTGGATGTGCATCCCACTTCTTACATTTACTGGTGGGTGAGCATGGGTCAATCCCTTAAGCTCTCTGAGGCTCATTGATAAAGTAAGCATAAAAATACTTCTAGTATCTGTCTCATTAGAGTCAAATGAGGAAACAGACATAAAGCGTATTAGAGTTTTAGGGTTTGTTTGTAATTTTTTTTTGTCCAAACCTGTGATTTCAACCAGTGTAGGGGAACTTCCCAAGGAGAATATCTATTCCAACCACTCACGGAAATCAGCAATTCCTCTCTTTTCTGTAGGCACTTAAGTGCCTAGTTAGCACTTAACAAATGTTTGGTGACTGACTAACTGAATGATTGATTGATGGAGGATGAGACAAATAACACTGCTGGAAAAGAAAATGTGCATTGAATGGTTGATAACTAGGGTAATACTAGAAAAATAAAAAATCTGCCTTACTCCTCCCTAAATCCAAGTGGTCACAGCATTCTCACACCCCACTGAGACAGGAAGGCAGTCAGGAGTTCTTCGCCCTCTCTCCCATCTCCAGGTAGGACCACACCTGCATGGCAAACAGAAAGGCTCCTAGGTCTGGCATCAGGGGACCTGACTTTTAGTCTCATTTCACAGACTACTAGCTCTATGACCTCAGCCAAGACATGGCCTCTCTAGGCTTCAATTTCTTTACCCATACTATAGGAGGATTGGATACTAGTCATTGTTTCCAGCTTCAAATCTGTGGCAGATTTGAGTCCTAACCCATTTTCAAAGATAATAGGAGTGAAAATTGGCGAGATCCCGGTCCAGGGACTCACGAGGAGCCCCAAAGAGGGGTCACCCAGGCTTACGACAAGATGACACACAGCAGGAGTCAGACCAAAAGCCTCTCCCCATCTTCTGAGCTCTCGAACCTTAGATGACAAGAACTGGAAGGCATCTTAGCCCTCCTGGGATTGCAGCTCTAGGCCTGGAAGGGACATAAAGGAACATCTAGCCTGACCCACTCATTTTACAGATGAGAAGCTGAGGCTGAGGAAGGTGAAGTGATTTCCCTCAAGGTCACATAGGGAGTAGTCATAAGAGGCAGGATTTGAACCTAGCTCCTCAGAAGCTGCTCTCTCTACCGTGCCGCGCTATTTGACCCATTTCACAGAGTCCTAGAGAAGGGAAGGGCCTTCCACGCTGGCACACAGCTCGAAGCAGCTAATCCAGGTCTCCTGATTGGAGGGGCCAGCGTTTTCCCCTGTCGCCCCCACTGCCTTTCATGAGCCCACAACCCTTTCCTCCACATCATGGAGTCCAGGGCCCATCCCCCTGTCGCCCACTCTTTGGAATCCTTCCCATTTTTGAGCAGCTTGCTCAATCATGCTTCTTCAATAAAAAGGAGAGAATTGTCTCATAGGGGATGTGTCCTTTATTGTGTTAAGTCTTAATATTTTCCAAGGGTTTCAAGGAGATCCAAGGGAGAGATAAGTCTCAGCCAACAAGATAAACTCTAACTTTTATTAAATAAAAAGTTTTCCAAGGCCCTCTGGGTTTGCTACCACTAAAGGGGGAGAGAAGTGTCGGAGCTCACTTACTCATTCTGAATTTCCTCAAACGTGAAGGGATGGCCTTCTGCATCATCACTCAGCCACGTCCCAGCATTGCCCTTCCCTTTCCTCTTCCCAACACTAGCTCCCAGTGGCCCTCTTCCAGGCCTCCTCGTCAGACTTTCCAGTGCATTCATTGCACAGAGGGACACTGGGATACTGGCTCTAGGCTGGGAGTTTCTCCTGGGAAGCCCGTGCATCTTACGTGCATGCAAAGGACTCGGTGGTTTTGGAGGAAAGCCTACACGAGCCACAAAGGGCCAGCCTGCCCATACCTAAGAACGTGGTAATGAGGTTTGGAAACATCCTGGAAAAATGGGTCCTGTGCTTCTCCCCTGGTGTCACTTCTCTGCTCTAGAGGCTGTCCCTGGAATGGACCCAGCAGAAAGTGGGGGAAAGAATCACTGACCATCAGTACAGGAAGGATGTTAAGACAACAGTGTGGTAAAGATCCCTGGCTATGGAGGCAGAGCTGGGTTCAAATCCTGTCTGAGCGTGCTGTGAATTGGTCCGTAGATGCTGGAAAGCAATTGGGACTCTGCCCCCAAAGTAGCTAAACTGTGGGTGCCCTTTGACCCAGAGATACTGCTCCCCCAAAGAGATCAAATAAAGGAAAAAGACCCACATGCACGTGAAATAACAGCTGCTCCTCCTTTTTGTGGCAAAGAATTATAAACCACCCTGAGCAAGTCACTTAGCTCTGATTGCCTAAGCAAAAAATAAATAAATAAATGCTTATGGGGCAGCTAGGTGGCTCAGTGGATAGAGCTCCTGCTTTGGAGTCAGGAGGACCTGAGTTCAAATCCAGCCTCAGACACTTGACATTTACTAGCTGTGTGACCCTTGGCAAGTCACTTAACCCTGATTGCCTCACCAAAAAGCAAAAAAAAAAAAAAAAAAAATTATAAACTGACCAAAGAGATGCCCATCAATTGGGAAGTGGCTAATGAATTTTCGGATATTAATGTGATGGAATACTATTATACCTTTAAGAAATTACAAAAGAGATCATTTCAAAGAAACCTGGGAAGACTTATAAGAATTAATAAGGAATAAAATGAGCAGAACCAGAACAATTTATATGACAAGAAGAAAAAGCAAGTATATAGCATTTTAAGATTTACAAAGTGCTTTACAAATATAAATCAATCGATAAACATATATTAAGTACCTACTATATGCCAGGCATTGTGCAAAGCACTAGGGATACAAAAAGAGGCAAAAGACAGTCACTGCCCTCAAGAAGCTTACAATCTAGTGGTGGAGATGACATGCAAACAGAGATATACAAAATAAGCTATATACTGGAGAGGTAGGAAATAATTGGAGGCAGCTAGTTGGCTCAGGGAATATAACACTAGGCCTGGAGTCAGGAGGATCTGAGTTCAAATCCAACCTCAGACACTTACTAGCTGTGTGACCCTGGGCAAGTCACTTAACTCTATTTGCCTTAATCTGATGGAGAAGGAAATGGAAAAACCACTCCAAGATCTTTGCCAAGAAAATCCTATAGACAGTACGATAAAGAGTCTGGAACAACTGAATGACAATAAAAGGAAATTATTAATGGAGGGAAGGTACTAGAATCGAGAGAGGTTGGGAAAGGCTTCCAGTAAAAGACAGGACTTCATTTGATTGTCATAACAACTCTAGGAGGTAGGTGCTATTATTATCCCTATTTTACTGATGAGTAAACTGAGGCTTAAGTGATTTTTAAAATGTCAGGCTGGATTTGAACTCAGGTAATGACAAACAGCTTTGAAAGATTTGAAAACTCTCTATACATTCCATGTAGTGATTCACCAGGATTCCAGAGGAATGATGATGAAGCATGTTTCTCACTTCCTCAGAGAGAGGTAACAGGCTCTGAGTGCAAAATGATACAGACATTAAGGGCTTGGCCAACGTGGGAATTTGTTTTGTTTGATTAGACAGACAGACAAACAGACAGATAGATAGATATTTGTTACAAGGACTTCACTTTTCTGTTTTCCAGTGGGAAGTGGGGGTGGGAAGAGACACAGAGACACAGAGACAAAGAGAGAGATAGCAAAGGAAAGCCAGGCAGAAATATAAACAAGCATGACAACTTTGAAAGCCGCAAATTGAATTTATTATATAATTAAAAAGAAAAGCAAGTTAGACCTCATAAAAATGTGTAAGTTCATGTCCGATCCTCTTTTTCTGTTTTAGTATGTATGTTTAAAGGCCCATTTTATTTAGTGTTTATTAAGTTAATCTTAAAAAAAAATTTTCATAAAGTGAGAAAAACAAGCCCTGCCTCTCATGCTTACTACCTGTACAAGCTTGAGCAACTTATCAACCTTCCCTGGGCCTGTTTCCTTATCTGTCCGATTAGAGAAGGTTTGAACTTGATGGCTCTTCAGGTCTCTTCCAAATCTGTCTTTCTGATCCTATAGTTTCCTGGACCCTCCTCTACATCACACACGTGGAAACTGAGGCCCAGAGTAGCAAAATGAGAGCCCCCACCTCACCTTTCACTAGTCTGTTACAGCAGATCCCTGCTTCCTGTCCTTCCACCTGTGACAGGGGCACCAGCCAGCCGGAGCCAACTCCTTAGAGCGTGCATGGGTTTGCTCTTCCCTGGGGATTCTGCAGAACACCCACAGCTATCGTCCGCCTAGCTCCAGTCCCACACATGGCACGTTGGACGTCTATTTCCAAGTCATTTGTGACAAAATGGATGGTTCTTCTTCTAAATGGCTTCAGAGCCTGAAGAACCAAGGAGGGGATGAGTCAGAATTTAGTGCGTGCTCAAAAGGTCCCTCCTTTCCTTATTGGTGGCAAGTGAGGCAAAAGCTACTGGGAGCTAGCTGCCAGATCAGCGAGAGGTCATTATCTCCATCCCCGCCTTCTCCCCTTCCCCAACCACCACTTATCTGTGGGCAAATGGAACCCATTTTTCTTTAGGGTTTATTATTTCTTGATCTCAGGAAAATGAGTATTCTGATGGGAGGGCCCAGATGACCATGCAAGTTCAGTAAATCCATAGGTTCCATCAGAAAGGGCAGCCAGACTGTTGGTGGAGTTGTGAACTGATCTAACCATTCTGGAGAGCAATTTGGAACTATGGCCAAAAGGCAACCAAACTGTGCCTACCCTTTGACCCAGCAACACCACTGCTAGTTCTATATCCCGAAGAGATCATAAAAATGGGGAAAGGACCCACATGTACAAAAATATTCATAGCACCTCTTTTTGTGGTGGCAAAGAATTGGAAATTGAGAGGATGCCCATCCATCGGGGAATGGCTGAGCAACTTGTGGTATATGAATGTCATGGAATACTAGTATGCAATAAGAAATGATGAACAGGCAGATTTCAGAAAAATCTGAAAATACTTGTATGAAGGGATGCAAGGTGAAATGAGCAGAACCAGGAAAACATCATGCATGGTATCAGCAACACATGATGATCAACTACGAATAACTTAGCTCCTCTCAGCAACACAATGATCCGAGCAAAGTACAAAGAATTCATGATGGAAAATGCCATCCACATCCAGATAAAGAACTGTTGGCCTCTGAAAGCAGATCAGAGCAGAATTTTTTCACTTACTTTATTTTTTGTGTGTTTTTTCCCTTTTGATCTGTTTCTTCTTTCACAACTATGACTAATATAGAAATATGTTTTATATAATTGCACTTATATAGCCTATATCAAATTGTCTACCATTTTAGGAAGAGGGGAGGGGAGGAAGAGAGGAAGAAAAATTTGGAACTCAAAATCTTATAAAAATGAATGGTAAAAATTGTCAACATATAATTGAGAAAAAATAAAATGATATTAAGAAAAGGATAGCTAGTTGGCTCAATGGACAGAGCATCAAGCGTGGAGTCAGGAAGATTCATCTTCCTGAGTTCAAATCCAGTCTTAGACACTTACTAGCTGGGTGACCCTGGGCAAGTCACTTAACTTTGTTTGCCTCAATTCCTCATCTGTAAAATGAGCCAGAGAAGGAGACAGCCAACTGCTCCAGCATCTTTGCCACGAAAAGCCCAAATGGAGTCACAAAGAGTTGAAAATGGCTGAAATTCATCAACAACGACATGAAAGAAGACACATGGTAAAATGGACAAGAGCTCTGAATTTGAGGTCACAGTGCCTGAGTTCAACTAAGACCTGAGTTGACCCTGAGCTAGCTCTGGGCCTCAGTTCCCTGGTCCATAAAATGAAGAGTGTGTGTGTGTGTGTGTGTGTGGACTCAAGGATCTCTGGGATTCCTTCCAGTGCTAAATGTTTAATACTATGTTGTTTTTTTTTTTTCCAGTACACTATAAGCTTCCTGAGATCAGCTTTTTTTTTTATATTTTCCTTGTATCCCCATCACATTACACAGTGCCTGGCACGCAGTAGATAGCCATTCACTCATTCAAGAAGCATTTATTAAGAAGAGCTGCTTTGGGCCAGGCACCATACTAGACAATGAGAATGCTGAAACAAAAGTAAAAATTATCTCTACCTTCACAGAGTTTATATCATATTGGGAGGGAGGAGAGGGGGTAAAGCGTATATGCAGAAAATTAAATATAAAATGCATACACAGTAATATCCAAACACATGCTGGGTGAATTGAATTGACAACCAGATATAGGTCATATAGCAATGAGCTTGGAGTCAGGAAGACTTAAGTTCAAATACTGCCTCAGACACTTAGTTATGACCCTGGGCAAGTCACTTAATGCCTCCCAGTCTGTTTCTTCCTCTGTTAAATGAGGGGGGTCAGAACTAATACCAGTATGGTCTCTTAAAACTCCGAATCAACGATTCGTTGGTGACAAATCTTTCTCCTAGTTCCTCCTTCTAACACTCACCCCAAACTGATTAAATAGTTAGTATTAAAATACTCTTGAAAGAAACTGAGGTACCCCAAGAGCCACGTCTCAGACAATCAACCAATAAACATTTATTAAGCACCTACTATGTGCCAGGCACTATGCTAAATGCTAGACAGGCGCCCCTTTTTTGCATCTCACAGAAAAGCCAGTGACTTTCAAAGTTTTTGGCAAAATGCTAGTTCACACAATAAAGGATATTACTGAAGGGGAAGACTCATTCCCCATGGAACCATTAGTCACTATTAGGCCTTCCCCTTAAAAAAACACACACGAAGAGGGATGGAAAATTTATCGTTCATCTCTGAACCAATGCTCAAGGTGGGGTAGCAGCATGTGGGAAACAAAAGAAAGAGGCCAGGCCAGTTGCAATCTCCTCTCCATCTCTGGACTCCAGGCCTCATGGAAAAATGCACAGATGCTGAAACCAGGCCCTGGGGCAAGCCTCATGACGTCTCTTTTACTTATTTTTCACTACAGAGAAAAGAAAATGAAATTTTATTTCCAAAGGAGCATTATAGGGGAAGAAGGAAGGGCCTGTGTGTCCCAGATGAAGCCCAGGCTGTTCGATCTTGGGCAGCATCAAGAGAAGCCGTTTCCAAGAATAAGGAGGAGCCAGCCTGCCGTTGTCTGCCCTCCTTAGATTCCATCTACAGTCCTGTCTGCAGTTCCAGGCACCACAATTTAGGTAGGACATTGTTATTTGGAGAATATCCAAGATGGTGGCTCTAAGAACTAAAAGGCAACTCAGAGACCAGCTGTCCAACTCCCCTCTTTTTGCAGATGAGGAAACAGCTCCAGGAAGATTAGGTGATTTGTCCCAGGTCACAAAATAGTCATCACCGGAGGCAGGATTAGAACCCAAAATCTCTAACTGCAGAATCCTTGTTCTTTTCACTGTACAGTATCATGAAATCTCAAGCCTCCACTCCATGCCATTTAAGAAGAAGAGCTGAAGGAAATGGTGTCTTGCTTTGAAGGCCATCAGGAACAAGCAATGTTAGACTTGGGACCCCCCAGGGAAACTAGGAACAATGATTAGAAATTTCAAAGAGGTGGATTGAGGTTTGATGTCTGGAAAACTCCCTAATGATTAGGGCTCTCCCAAAGCGGCATGTTAGGTATATGCCCCTCATTAGAAACCTTCGAAACAGGGCTGCACAACTACTTGACCAGTACGTTGCACTGGAGTAGAAACTTTTGTCCAATACGGATTGTACCAGATGATTCCAGAGGTCCTTTCTGCCTTGCATGTCGATGGCATTAGCCAACACTTATGTTCATTAATATTAATTTCTTACTTCAGCCCTTGAAGAAATACATTTTATAGCTAGCTATCATTTACATAGTGCTTTGAAGTTTGCAAAGCACTTTCACCTGTGTTATTTCATTTGATACTCACAACAACCCTGGGAGGTGGGTACTGTTATTATCCCCATTTTGCAGATGAGGCAGATGAGGCTGAAAGAGGGGAAGTGAATTTCCCAGAATCACATAGCTAGTAAAGTGTCTGAAGCAGGATTTAATCCATATCCCATTTCTGTTTGTTTACAGCCTGCCTCCCTTTAAGAAGTCAATCAGTCAGACTCAGACGCATAACACTCACTAGCTGTGACCCTGGGCAAGTCACTTAACCCCAATTGCCACACACACACACACACACACACACAGAGTCAATTGGTCTTGCCAGGAAGGGCTTTTCTAGGGGAAGGGGAAATGAGGGGAAAGATTATCAGGAAATGCTTGAACTTCGCCAGCATCAGAGTTGCCTCAAGGAGGGAAGAATATGTCCATACATACACACATGCAAACACCCAGTTGGGAATAGAAACCTATTTTACCCAATAGGGAAATAGGAGATTAAGGGGAAAAGACATATGGGGAAAGAGGTGATAAAAGGGATAGTGGATGAAGGAAGGTAGTGGTCAGAAGCAAAACAGACTGTTGAGGAGGGACAGTATAAAAAAAGGGAGAAGAAGAAACAGAACAAGATGGGTTGGAGGGAAATACACAGCTAGTAATCATAACTATGAATGTTAATAGAATAGACTCACCCACAAAACAGAAGTGAATAGCAAAATGGATTAGAAAACAGAATCCAATAATATCTTGTTTATGAGACACACTTGAAACAGAAAGACATACAGAGAGTTAAAATAAAAGGCTGAAGCAGAATCTATTATGCTTCAACTGAAGTTTAAAAGGCAAGGGTAGCAATCATGATCTCAAACAAAGCAAAAGGAAAAATAGATCTCATTAAAAGAGATACTCGGGGAAAACATATGATGTTAAAAAGGGACCATACATAGACAATGAAGTAATATCAAAAAATTTAAAAACAAGTTTGTCTTATAAAAGCCTCATTTCTCAAATACATAGGGAACTGAGTCAAATTTATAAAAATAAGTTACATTCCCCAAATGAAAAATGGTCAAAGGATATAAACAGTTTCCAGAAGAAGAAATCAAAGCTACTTATACTCACATGAAAAATGCTTTAAATCACCTTTGATTAGAAAAATGCAAATTAAAACAACTCTGAGGTACCTCTTCATACCTATCAGAAATGACGAATGCTGTAATGGATGAGGGAAAATAGATACACTAATAAACTGTAGGTGGAGATGTGAACTGGGCCAGCCATTCTGGTGAACAATATGGAATTATGCCCAAAGGGCTTAACTCTGCAGACTCTTTGACCCCGCAATAGCATGACTTAGTCGGTACCTCAAATATTTATAGCAGCTCTTTTTGAGGTTTCAAAGAATTGGAAGTTGAGGGGATGCTCATTAACTGGGGAATGGCTGAACAAGTTGCAGCCTATGATGGTGATGTAATATTATCATGCTATAAGAAATGACAAGGTGGGTGGTTTCAAAAAGAACATGGCAAAATTTATACAAACTAATGCAGAATGAAGGGAGAAGTACTAGGAGATCACTGTGCACAGTAACATCAATAACAGTAATGATGACCAACTATGAAAAACTTGACTATTCTTATCAATACAATGCTTTCAGACAATTCCAAATGATTCATGATGGAAAAAAAAATGCTATCCACCTCCAGAGAAAGAACTGATGATCTCTGAGAGCAGATTGAAATATAATTTTCTTGCTTTGTGTGTGTGTGTGTGCGTGTGTGTGATTTCTCATTCAGTCTGTGCTACCCTACTCTACCCTACTCTAACACTGCCATTCACCCAGTGATCCAGTAGTCCAAAGCCTCTGTCGGAGTCCACAGAAAAATGACTGGACTTGGGGGTGAAGGAGCTCAGTTAGAGTCCCAGTTCTACCTGTGTAACCTTGGGAAAGTCAATTCCTCTCTCTAAGTCTCAGTTTCTGAATCTGTAAAAAGAAGGGATTGAATAACTTCAACAATTCAACTCCTTCCCATTACAGAACTATCACAGAATCACAGTCTCTCCCTGGGTTTCCTTTCCTTGTTCCTATTCCCTCAACTCCATATACCCCAAGCTATGGAGATGGGAAAAAGGTCAAAAGATGAAGAGGGGGGTTTTGTTTCTTTTATGGAGAAATGACATTTCAAGACCCAAATAAAAAAATAAACAAAATAAAACTCAGGTCTTAACATTCAACTTGTTGGAGCTCATTAAAGCCCCCATGGGGCTATTTGTCTTGGAGCCGAACAACTGTGATTTCAGACCTGGATTCATTATTTTGGGAGAGGGCCAAGTTGGTGTAGGGCAGGGGCCATGTAAAGAGAAGAGAAGCTGAGCACAGAAAGCCTCTCTAATACAAAGTGAGTAGGGGAAGGGCAGTCAGAACTAGTGGGCAGTCTTGGAGAAGGTGAGCTTCCTGAGGGCAGGGGCAGTATCATTTTTGGTTTTGCATCCCCAGGACCTAGCATAGGCCCTGGCTTAAAGGAGGTAGGTACTTAATAAATTGTGTGTGAATGAACAAATGAACAAAAAAGCATTTATTAAGTACTTATTGAATGCTCAGCACCATAGGGATAGGAATACAAATACAAATACAAAGGACATATGCAAAAAGGAAGGTAGCCCCCTGCCTTCAAGAAGCTTACATTCTAATAGAAAGAGGTGATACAACTCCTTGGGTACCCAAGGAGGGGTATTTTGGTTTGGAAAACCACAGGAATGGTGAGCAGAGTCATATGGTAAAATAATGGCACACAATTCCCAATAGCAATTGTGGTATCGAGTTGATTATACTTCAAAAACTGGAAATCAAGAAGGGACAGGGGGCAGTGTCAGGTTGACCAGAAGGAAGGTGAGCATGACTGGGGCCACATGAGACATTCACAAATCAGGACATCAGAGGAATTCTAGATCTGAAGGGGTCAAGTCCTCCAAGCATGAACTCTGGTTCCCAGACAAAGCAGATGAGTGAGTGATGGGAAAATGAGTAAAGCTTGGGGACTGAATGATAGAGCACGTTCTTTCTTGCTTTAGAGTTTTTCCTCCCAACAATCTTGTGACATGGGCAATGCATGCATTTTTGTCTTTGTTTTACAGATGGAGACTGTCAGCTCTTCTCATATCTTCCCAGAGTCTTTTTCTTCAGGAACCTGAAGTGGGGTTGGCATCTTCCATTTTCTTTCTCAAAGCCCAAAGCAAAAAGCACCCAAAGTGATGGCAGAGCCCCTCCACCCCAGAAAAAAAAAACTTAAAGAAGACTCAATAGAATGAAGAGCTCTCTTGTCTCCTGTTCTATCCAACTCTACCCTGACCTACCCACAGGACAGGGCATTCATCTCCATCAATGAGTAGAGAATTCCACCACCAATGGGTTTGGAGATTAGAGTTACAGAAATATCAATATTTAATACAGAAAAATGGTCTCTGAAGAACTTTCTTTCAGAGTCAATATGTAAAAAGTTGTAGTTTGCAAAGTGTCATTAGGGCAACTTACCTAAGAATATGTTTGAAAATTAACTTGTCTGGTCCTGAGCCCACTAGCACACCAATATTTGGTGCTGGTGGTGGAGAAAAGCAGGACCATCCAATCTAGGGAACACCAGAACCATCTTAGTGGGTTGGACGTCCCCTGGATTCTTCTTCACCAGCATGCACTTCTGCATTCCGGGAGTGCCAAAAGCCAAAATAAAACAAACCAAACTAAGACAGCAACATCAACAATAACAAACAACTCACTTGAGTCTTTTGAATTCGGACTTTCCAGTTTTCACAACTTCCTCTTGGTTTTCTGTTCCCATGGCTCTGGGTCCCATCTTGCTTCATTCAGCTCAGCTTTGGTCATCATGATTTTTGACCTGCTTCTTCTCAATTAGTCTTTTAGCATTTAAGAAGCACCTACTATGTGCCAATCACCAAGACTTTTGGATATGAACCTCTCATGTTTTCTCTTTTCTCCAGTGAGTCAATTATCCTTCCATTTGACCCTTTGGCTCCCTATTAAGGGGCCCAGTCTTATTCTCTGTGGAATTTTGAAACCGTCAAGCAAAGAAATATATGGGTTAAACAAAATTAAACCGTTTGCAGGCACAGGATTGAACCCCTTAATTATCCACCTTACGCTGCTTCCTTACGTGGCATCCCTCCAGTCAAGGACCATAATATCAACAATCATCCCAGCAATCACTGGCTGACCAGCCCGTATGAAGTACTGCTGCCCTCTACAGAACACAGAGACTAGTGCAGGATGAGGTTGCCCCCTCCCCACTACTTTAACCCCTTAACTCCTGGTCCTCCACTCCAAAGTACCACAGAAGCAAGCATGGGGTGTAATGGACTCAGGCAGCCCCATCCCTGACTAACAGAGAAGTATGGGAAGGTCCCATTTCTTTTCCAGAATGGAAGAGACAACCATGGCTCTCAAGAAAGTCAAGTGGAAAGCCAAAGAGAAGTTTATGTTTTTACTGTTCCAGGTCACAGAGGAGTAAGGGACCTCACAGACTATCTCACCCAGCCCCTTCACTTTACAGATGAAAAGACTGAGGCCCAGAGAGATGAAGTCAATGGTCAGAACCATAGGGATAGCGAGAGTCAGAACTAGGATTCCAGCCTAGCTTCTCTGACTTCACAAGCACTGTTCTTTCCTCTGCATCCCGGACGAATTTGCTTCCTCCTCCGGGCTTAGGAGGAGGAAAAGGGAGGTCTTAAAGAAGGAGACAGACTTCTCCTGAGAATCACTTTGACAGCCTTCTATGAACAAAGGCAGAGGGATGTCTTAGGCAGGAATGGCTGTGGCTGAAATTAGAGCAGGAAGTATATATAGTTCAATCAAATGAACATTTATTTCAGGACTTCTGAATGCCAGGAGAAAGCCTGCCTAGGCTGGTGAATAGAGAACTAGCTTTGCAGCCAGGAAGATTTGGGTTCAAGTCCTGCTGGGCAAATCACCTAAACTTAGACTATTGTCTTAGACTCTGAGTGGCAAAGGTGTCTATCAGCATCGGTAGAGAGAGGTTCCTCATCTGGGAGTTCCCTATACCAAAGAAAACAAAGGTCTGGAACCAAACAAATGAACAAAAAACCCCTGGATTCCAATCCTGACTCTGATCCATACAGACTGCATCTTGGGGACATCCTTGAACTTCTCAGGGCTCCAGATAATTCTCTGAAACTACAAATTACAAACAAATGGCCAATCGGCATCAGTGGAGAGAATTCCCATGCCAGGCAGCCCTACACGGATCAAATCACAGGTTGGGTGAGATTAGTTGTAGAATAACCAATCAACAAGTATTACAAATCAGGTAAATACAGAGAATGAACCCTCCCTGCTTTCAATGAGTTTGAAATCCAATGAGTAAAACAAGTATATAAACATATGTAGGTGATAAATAGAAAGTTATTAAATGCAAGTATATACAAAGCAGTAAAATACAAGGTAGTTTGGGAGGGAGGGCACTAACTGCTGTGGCAATCAGGAAAAGCTTCATGTAGAGAATGATGCCTGAATTGTACTTTAAAGGAAGAGAGGAAATCTGCAAGGCAGAGGTGAGGACAAAGCTGCTTCCAAGCATGGGGATAGCACAGAGACAGAAGAGGAAAGGTCATGTAGGAGGAACAGAGGGAAGGCCAGTTTAACTGAATAGCAACATGAAAGAGGAGGAGAAATGTCTAGGAGGTCCCTAAAATTGGTTAGAGGCAGGTTGTGCAATACTTTAAAAGCTAAGGAGAAAAGGTTTAATCCTAGAGGTAGTGAGGGCCACTGGAGCCCATTGAGTAGAGGAATCACATGGTCAGATCTGGGCCTAAGGAAAATTTTTTGGGCAGCAGTATTTAGGATGCACCAGGCTGAGAAGAGATTTGGAGGAAGGAGTCTGATTATGAGGCTTTGCAATAGTCTAGGTAAAGAGGTGAGAAGAGCCTGAACTAAGGTTGGTAGCTATGAGTGGAGAGAAAGAGTGAGGTGCTTCCAGAGATATTGTGAAGGTAGAAAAGGCAAGATTTGGTGGTTGATTCAATATGCGGAGTGAGGGAGAATGAGGGGACCAGAATAAGGTCAAAATTCTGAAACTGAGGCACTTGAAGGATGGTGTTGCATTTGGCAGAAATGGGCAGGTTTAGGAGAGGGAAGGATATTGGAGCAAAGATAATGAGTTCAGTTTTAGACATTATGAGTTTAAAACGTTTCTGAAATTTCTTATTTGAACCATCTAACTAGTGATACAGGAGCAAAGTTAAGAGAGAGACTATGGCTGGAGATAACTGGGGGAGGAAGGAGTGATAGATAAGTAGATAGATAGATAGATAACTAAAGAGGAAGATAAATTGAGATAGAGAAAGATGGAGAGAAAGGTGAAGAGAAATGGAGAGAGACACAGAGAGAGAGAGAAAAGACACGCACATAGAGAAGAGATGGTGAAGAGAAAGACAGATAGACACAGATACACACACCCAAAGAGACAGTGAGACAGAGAGAGAGAGAGAAAGAGAGAGAGAGAGATTTGGAGATAAAGATGGAAATAGATTTTGTGTGTGTGTATTTATGTGTGTATGCATATGTATTTATATATATGTCATCTGCATAGAGATTATAGTTAAAAGTTACTTAGAGTTAAGGAATAGTAAGAAAGGTACCAAATGCCCTTTGCACATCTGATACTCCAATATTTCTATAGTCTAGGAACCCATCAGTGTAGGTATTATGGGTGTGTGTGTGTGTCTCTGTCTCTGTGTCTGTGTCTTTCTGTCTCTACGTGTGTCTGTCTGTCTGTGTCTTTCTGTATATCTCTCTCTGTCTTTCTCTTTCTCCCTACCATCTCTTCTGTGTGTGTGTCTTTTCTCTGTCTCTATCTCTGTCTCTGTCTCTCTGTCTCTCTATCTGTCTGTCTCTCTCTCTCTGTGCAGATTTAGATTCATGCTACCTCGATATGTGTGACTCTTATATGTGCCAGCTAGCTCTGTAACCTTGAGATTTAGGATTGGTATTTGTATACTTAGCCCCTAATGCAGTGTCTAGCACATAGTAGGTGCTCAATAAATGCTTAGTTGGTTGATTGACCTTGGTCAAGTCACTGCCCCTTTCTATCCCTCGGTTTCTTCATTTGTCAAAGCAGGTATCTTTTTGCTTTTTTCCAGATACATGAAAAACCAGCCAATGATATTAATTCACTTCAATTCAACAAGCATTAGGCTAGGTAGGTTCTGGACATATAAAGACAAAAATGGAATGATCCCTGCCCTCAAGTAGCTTACCTTCTAATGAGAGGAAGTATTCACAGACATCTGGATCCCTCAAACACAGGATTGTTGCTGTAAGCTGTGATTTCCTTAATAAAAGGAACTCATGGTGAGAAAGCTCCCTCTACCAATGCAAGTGGCACTCTTCTCTGAGACTCATAATCTCAGAGGGTTGTCTAGATCGTTGAGAGGGCAAGTGACTTACCCAGGGCCACATAGCCAGCATTTGTCAGAAACAGGACTTGAACCCAGGTCTCTGAGGGCACCTTATTATCCACTTCCCCAGGTGGATATAAAATATGTGTAAATACAAAATAATGGGAGATCGGGGTTACTAACATTTTTAGGAGATAGTACTTGAACTAAATCTTGAAGAGAACTAGGCTTTCAAAAAAGGGAATATGAATAAAAGGGAAAGTGTCTCAGGCCTGAGGCCCAGCCCAGGCAAAGGCTCAGAGATAAGAGATAGAATATAGCTTAACAAAAGCATCAACTAATGCTAAGGCCAAAGGGTGTGTGAGGGCGGGAGCAGACTTCCCGGAAAAGGGAAATGGTATGGTGGAAACACTGCCTAAAAGGTGGTCAGGGTTCAGATAAACTAGGAAGTTGGAGGGTATTACATATGGAGATGGGGGATGGAATTTCCTGAAGGTTCAATTGAATTTCTCTTACAGAACTCTCTGCTGTGACTTCTAGCTGACTAAGGTTGTCAATGGCTGAGGCCATATCAGGGTTAATCCCCCTACCAAGTCTACTTCCACCCCTCCCCACCCAGCCATCCTGCCAACTTGGTTTAATACAAAAGCTGGGGCTCAGTCATAAGGTACTCACTCATGTTGGCCAATGTCTGACCTCAGGGACTGGACTGATGTCATTCAGCCAATCAGGTGCCCCGCATCCCTGCCTGAGCGAGCTGCAAAAGCTCACAACACAAAGTGGGGGGTGGCAGCTACCAAGTAGGGGGGGTACTAGGATGAAGGAGGGGAGCTGGGCATGTTCATTTAAAAAGGCCTTTTTATTTTTTTGAACTTCTTGACTTGGTTTCTCTACATTGTCAAGGAGGCTTTTTGAAGGCCAGCTGCCTTTTATTAAAACTGTTTGGGCTGATAATCTTCCCGGCACTCTGGCATTAGGGCCCTGCCAGCATAAACGGGTGAAGGGAGTGACGTCAGCAGCTGCGTCCAGGCTTCAGAGCTCAGCCCAAGCAGCTGAGCACACAGTGCCTAGACCCCCTCCAACGTACCTATAGGGTCCAGGAGGTGGGGGAAGGAGGGACCCCCTCCAAAGGTGGCATAGGATGGGGGAGGAGGGACCCACTGCCCAAGAAGCCCCTTCAAGGCTCGGAGAATCCAGAGATGAGATACCCCATCCCCGCATTCTAATGTCAAAGAAGGGATGACTGTACATAGCAGAATTGTAGTGGGATGGTGTGAGGGACATTGGACATTGGCATAGAGGGCGCTGAACGTGGAGCCAGGAAGACCTGAGTTCAAATCCTATCTTGGGCACTTATAAGCTGTATACAAGTCACTTAACTTCTATCTGCCTCAGTTTCCTCATCTGTAAAATGAAAAGGTTGGACTTGATGGTCTCTAAGTTCTTTTCCAGGTCTAACCTAATATTTTGATCAGGGACTCTTAACTCCTTTTTTCTGGCTGATAAAGCCTGTGGAGCCCAATCAGAATGTTTGTAAATAATAGAATTTTTTTTTCAGTTAGATATTAGTGAAAATAAAGACGTAATTTTTTATTCCCATTCAAGCTGACAGACCCCCTCCCTCGAAATCTATCCATGGATCCCTTGACAAACTAGGCATCCCAGATAAAGAAACTCTGATTTAGATCAGGGGACAAAACATAGAGATATTGGGGAGGATCGTATGCTTTGTCAATAAACACGTGCCAGGCACTGTGCTAATGGAATACTCAGGCACTGGGGACATAAAAAGAATCAAAAGACAGTCCCTGTCCTCTAGGGGCTTACGATCTACAATAGACAGGGATCTCAGAGGCTTCAAATCCAACTCCTCATTTTGCTAAGGCCAAGAGAGATGAAGGGACTTGCCCATAGGTTAGGGTTTGAACCTATGTCTTCTGACTCCAAATCCCAGATGCTTTTCCCTACACCTAGCTGCCTGTATCAGATCTCAGCTGGGGGGGTGGCAGAGGTGAGACCCCACGTCCACCTCATGGTGATTAAAGTGTCTTTCCTGCCTTGAGCTGTGAGTGTTGGCAAATGGGGAGGTGGTCCAGCCAAGAGGACTAGATCATCATGAGCCTGAGAGCTGGAAGGGACCTTAGAGGTTTGGTTTAACCTCTTCCCTTTTTCAGAGGAAGAAGTGGGGGCCCAAAGAAGTTAAATCACTTGCCCAAAGTCACAAAGGGGATGAGTTGAACAAAGATCTATGTGATGACCTACCCCTCCCCTAGTCACCAGGGCCCCTCATGGCTCTGGCACCTCTAGCCTAAGGGTTAAAATTCATGGCACCAATGGAAAGATTGCAAGGATCCGATCAACATTTCCAAAACCTTTTTTTTTGGGGGGGGGGGACAGTTCCATTCTAACTTGAGATGTGCATTTGTGTGGCTTTTTATTTTTTATCAATGAAAATAAATAGTGCTGGACTTGGAGCCACAAGACCTGGATTTTAGTTGGCTTTGACAGGTGCCGGTCAGAGACAGAGTCAGACAAGAATTTTCTAAGGAAAAAAAGATGAAAAAGATCTGGCGGTTTCAGTAGATCACAAGCTCAAAGATGATCTTCAGCAGAAAATTAATGAAAGCTTGGACTGAATGAATTCAGACATTATTTCCAGGGATAAAAAGGTATACGCCCCACTGCCCTCTGCACTGGACAACTCACATATGGAGCACTGTGTTCAGTTCTGGGCACCACAGTTTAGACAGGATTTTGATAAACTGAACATTCAGAGATGAGCAAACGAGATAGTGTAAGCCTGGAGGAAATGCTGTATGAGAACCAGCTGTAAGAACATGAGATAGTTTGCCTGGAGGAGAGAAGACTCAGGGCAAAAGAGGTTATTTTCAAGGATTTAAAGGGCTGCCAACTACAAGAGGGAATTGACTTATTGTTCCCTGAGGGTAGACCTAAAAGTAATGGGGTCCGTCCAAAGCGCTTGGGTTAGGACTGATGTCAGAAAAACTTCCCCACAAACAGAGCTGCCCCAAAGTGGAATGGGCCACTGTAGGAAGTGACAGATCTCCTCTCATTAGAACACTTTGAGTGAAGATTGGAAGACCACCACTTGTGGGGAATGTTCTCTAGGAGACTTTTTACTCCAGGCACATTTTGGCCTTGGTAGCTTGGGAGGTCCCTTCCAGCTCTGAGACCAACCCCCTCATAGGTATACAGCCTAGCTCCAGAGAACACCATAAAAAATGTGAATCATCATTGCATTCACTTATTGGCCACATTTACCAGAGCCTTTGAGATTCTGAACCTCATGGATCACTTGATATTCCCATCCCAGGAGCAATTTTACTTGTCATTCACATGGACACCTATCCTGCTAGGCTAGTACCCCTGGTGGGAGAACTGCCAGACCCTCTTCAGGGCTGCTCATCCGCCTTTGGTGTCCACCTGTCACCCAATTCTCACCTGCGGCTCCAAGAAACTGTAGCATGCACAGTGGCCACACCCCAGTAAACTGTCTCCAGAGATCGACTAAATCAGGTTGAGGGTAACAGATGGTGAGCTGTAGGGGTGTCTACCCCAAGCATGTGAAGATTTCACCTGGTGGAATGGGCAGATGAGAACAATTTGTTCCAAAGGCCATGAAGACAGCTGAAGCAGGGGCGGTAGAGTGGTTCCAGCTTGGTTCAACATTAAAGACACCAAGGTTGGGGCAGCTAGGTGGTGCAATGAATAGAGCACCAGGCCTGGAGTCAGGAGGACCTGAGTTCAAATCCTTCCTCAGATGAGACACTTGACCCTTACTGGCTGTGTGACCCTGGGCAAGTCACTTAACCACAACTGCCTCACAAAATAAAAGATGCCAGGGTCATCCACTGCATCTCAGGCCGTCACCAGTTGTCTTGACTTTGGTCTTGCCACTAGACTTTGATGACTCTGGAAGAGAGAGTGAGGCTGACAATTTTGTGCAGCTCTGCCTCACTTAAATCCAGTTCATTTGAAAGTCTAAGATGTCACTCTGTGATGTCATTGGTCCTCTTCAAAAAAGAACTCCTTCCATACAGTTAGAGTATCTACACCAGCAAAGAGGATCACAGATTATAGAATTCAAAAATGGAACTAACTCTAGACATCAAAGGTGAATGCTGGTCCAGAGCCAGCTAGAGGTGAGTTTGTACTTACTCATCAATCAAGAGAAAGACATATGATAATTTAAAGAGGAGGTAGAGAAAGTCAACAAGCACTTATGAAGCACCTACTATATGCCAGGCACTGTTTGAAAAACTGGGGATACAAATACAAACAAAAAAGACAGTCTTGCCTTCAAGGAGTTTCCATTCTAACGGGAAATACTACCCATAAAAGTGAACTGAAAAGTGGAGGAGGGGAATCATCTTTGGGGCATTGTAGGGAAAGTCCAGGAGGGTGAGGAGAGCAGCCTGGAGGGGAATAGAGACATAGCTAACCCAGGCATCCTGCTCAAAATGGAGGCTCTGGGAGGAGCCAGCCAATCAGAAAGAGAGGCCAAGGGGTAAAGGGACTTCCAATGTCAAAATTCATCCAAGGACACTGGAGAAAAAGCCTGGGAGAGTAGTGAGTGTAGCCTAGAAAGGAGAAAGTTAACAACTCTGGAGACAAAGACCTTCAGTATTTAAGCAAAAATAGCCCTTTATTTTCAGCACCTCTATCCTTCACCCCTTTTTACCTATATGGACCAAATGCATGGTCTATACCTACAATACTCAAAGTTTGTTAGTCTCAAGACCCTTAGACTCTCTTAAAAATTATAGATGACTCCCCCAAAAAGGTTTTAAAAAGTCAATTGCATCTTTCAATATTTAGGATATTAGAAATTAAAACATCTTAATATTATTATGAAAACAAATTTGACTTCAACAACACCCTGAAAAGATCTCAGAGCTTTCCCAGAGCCCACACTTGGAGAACCACTGGTCTAGACAAAATGGATGGACTGGATAGTTACTCATTTTTCTGTTTTGGGTCCCTCTAGTGGTATTCTCAGTAAGAATAGGGACTGGATCTGTGATTTCATTGATACAAGGCACTCTCAAATGAGGAAATGCCCTCTACCAATGCAGATTGGCACATTCTCATATAGTCTTAAAGAGTTGTCTAGAACAGTGAAAGTTTAAGTGATTGGTTCAAGGTCACACAACCAATCCGTACCAGAGATGGGACTGGAACTAAGGTTTTCCTGCCTCTGAGATCAGCTCTTTCTACATGTTGCCAACCTAACTCTCAATAGTTTCAATACCTCTTATGAAAGACTGTAAAGGATATTTTTCCCAAACAAACTATGATATTTGGCTCATAACAAAATGGTTTTACGCAGGTTCCCACTAAGTGTTTATTTAAAATGCCATTAAAAACCCCACCCCCACATTTAGGCAAGTAACCTTACGATTTCTTTGTCTGGCTGGCTGGCTGTCAGACCAGCAGGCAATACATCTCATTTCTCATCTAGGATAATTCCAAAGGCCTGGAATTTTAACTTTCCTGTCCTTATTCTAGGAGATCTCCAGTTACTTATTGTTCAAAGAGAAACAAAATACTAGAATTAGCCATGGCACTATGAACGCAAAGCGAGGTCCAGTCTCCAGACCTCATTTATTAGCCGGACGTGAGCTGACCCAAAACCCGAGACGTTGTTTACAAGGCTACTGCAAGATTGTTTCTGTTTATCCTGCCCATGTTTATGCTTCCAGGTCTCTTTGGGGGGCACTTCCTGGATTTCCTCCCCAACCTCTCTGTCACCATCCCCACCCATCAGAAATCAAAACAAAACCCACACATATAGACGCATCGTCTTTCTGAAGCCAGTCTTTGAACTTTGGAATCTGGTTCCATGACAGGCTTTGGAGATTTATGTGAAGGATGGGTGGGTTTGTGATGAAGTGGCTTATGTAATTACCACTCTCAGCCTCTTGCCTCAAGCTTCCCCTGGGTCCCAGAGATACCCCTTGCTGGTCAGGAACAGTAAGGATGGTGATGTGGAAAGAGGTTAATTGGGAATTCTGGCTTTGGTCCTTGCTTGCTGTTGGACCATTAACATTAAAAAAATAATTTATTGATGCTCATTGTGATGTAAAATATCAGTCATTTCTATATATTCCATCCTCAATTGAATTCTCCTTTGAAACTAATAAAACAGGTAAGCAAAAACAGTGACCATAGCTGATATGAAACATTCTGCTTTTGTAGTCCGAAGGAGGGAAATATGTTTCACTCTTGGTTATCAGGGACCAAAATTGGTTTGAGCAACCATTCAGAACTCAGTCTCTCAGTAGGGGGCATTCCATTTTCACTACTATAGTCATTCTGTATATTTGTCTTGCAGTCACACTTATTTCAATCCAAATCAGTTCATTTTAGATTTCCCATTTTTCTCTGTTTTTCCCATTTGTCTTTCCTTAAAACACAATTGTATTTTCTTATATTCACATTCTAGAGTTTATTTAGCCAGCAACCAATCAATAGGTACCCATTTTCCACCTAGTTCTTGACCATCATAAAAAAATTGTTGCAATATCTGTTAGATCAGATCAGTGGCTTCATTAATACACGGGATTATTGATGAGGAGACACCGTCTCCTAATTCAGATCTGCACCCAATCTGTAATTTATGGTCACAGAGAGCTACCTAGGACTCTGAGAGCTTAAGTGATTTACTTGAGCTCAAACAATTGCTAGGTGTCATAATGACTTAATTATAATAACATCAATAATCCCTAGAGTTTATAAAGTGCTTTAAGGTTTGCAAAGCACTTTACAATATTATCTCATAGGATCCTCTCAACAACTCTGAGAGTTACATGCTATTATTATCACCATTTTACAGATGAAATAAACTGAGTCAGACAGCATTTTAGCAACTTGCCCAGGATCACACAACTGGTAATTGTCTCACTCGGGGTGTATCGGTCTATCCACTAGGTCATCAAGCCGCCTTTTTCACAGCATTACTCCCACCCCAGCCTTGCTTCCTCGGGAGATAATGAGTGTAAAGCACTTTGTAAAACTTTAAAAAGGGCTTTTAAAAAATCCGTTTTTACTATTAATCCGTAGGGACATCAGTCATACTATTAAATAAACTCTGGTGGCTCCGTGTCACTTCTCAGTCCTTCATTTTCTGGTGTCTCACCTTCCTAGCTTTCTTACTTCTCACTCCTTCCTGCCCATGTTCTCTTTGATCCGGCGGCACTGGCCTCCTTTCTGTCCTCAGATCAAGACTCTCTCGGCCGACTCCATTGGGCATTTTCACTGTCTGTCCCTCATCCTTGGACTATCTCCCTCCTCATCCGCACCTTATTGTCGCCCTGGCTTCCCTCAGGTCCCTACAGGAAGCCTTTTCCTTTCCCCCTTTATGCCTTCCCTCCTCTGGTTATCTCTAATTTATCCAATCTGTAGTTTGTTTGTGCATAGGTGTTTTCAAAGACTGTAAGCTCCTTGAAAACAGAGATCGTTTGGTTAGTTGCGATTTGTCAATCTTTATATCTTCAGCAATTAGCTCAGCACCTAGCATAGAGTAAGCAATTAATAAATGCTTATTACCTTCCTGCCTCATGGAGCCTTAGCTTCCCTCATCTGTAAAATGGGAATAATGACACCAAAGTATCACAGATTCACAAAGCTATCTTCTCAAATGAGATAATAAATTTAAAGTACTTCGTAAAACCTTAAAAGATGCTTCTTAAAATTCATTAAAAAGAACATTCATTAAGCTAATTTCTCTTGAAAATAAAAGCACAACTCTATCAAAATGGTTAAAATTAACTTTAAATGAAGTCTTTATTTAAAGGTGAGAATTTGGACCACATTTGAAACAATTCTCTAGATACAAAGTCCAAATAGAAAATGGTCCTGTTCTTGTTTTCTTAAATATATTGTAATTGTTCCCTTTTGTCTTTGTATCACCCCCATTTTTCATTATAACCCTTCCTACTTCCAGAGGTCCATATCTTAGAACATAAGCTTTAAAAGAGGGAGTGGGGAAAAGCATCAAAATGTCTGGTATGGTGTGCAATATCTCTCATCTCTACAAAGAGAGGGAGGGACGGAAGGCCCTAGCTCCTCTTTGAAGCAGGTTGGTCAGTATAATTTCAGTATTCCATTTATATTGTTCTGTGGTTATTACTTCCCTACATTGTTAGAGTAATAGCCACATTATGAAAGGCTTTGAAAGCTAAACAGAGGTGTTTTTATTTTATTCTAGAGGTAATACTGAGCCACTGGAGAATGTTGAGGGGGAGGTATAATTTATACACACATATACATACATATGTATGTGTACTATATATGTTTGTATATATAAACACATGTACATATAGACAAACTGGCCTTTTTTCTGTTCCACCCCCACCACCCCCACAATATTCCATTTCTCATCTTCGAGCCTTTGTCCTGGACATCTCCAGTGCCTGGAATTCGCTTCCCCCTTAGCTCTATCTCACAGAATTCCTCTTTTCCTTCACAACGCAGCTCAAGCATCACCTTTTACAGAAGACCTTTCCTGATCCCCCTCCCCCAATTACAAGTGTCCTCTTTCCCCACTACCTTGTGTTCACCAACTCTGCATTTATTTGCATTTATAGTCATTATATTTATTCTCTACATACTTATTTATAGACTTGTTTTCCCCATTAAATTGTAAGCTCATTGCAAGTAGGGATTGCTTCATTCATTGTATTTATATCCCCAGTGCCTGGTACATAGTAGACACTTAATAAATGCTTGTTAATTGATTGAAGTCTGTTAGTGGAGGATTGGGGATTCTTAGAAGAAGCCTGACTTAGTTTTTGCAATTTACTTTTGGATTTGTGCAGTTGGCTTCAGCTCATAAGACATGAACACCCCCGTCCCCATATAGACTCCTTTCTACACCTTCTGCATACATTTTCCTTGAGGGGCAACTCAGGTATTAGATAGGGCAGATCATTTTCACTTTCTGATTCTTGCTTTCATCCATTGTAAAACAAGTAGCTGTGGGGTATTTGCTTCTGAGATCCTTTGATGTGGTGGCTAGAGCCTTGGCCTGGGAGTCAAGGGGACTGAATTTTGTCATCTGGGTGATCTAGAGCAAGTCACTTAACATCTCTGTAACTCATCATCTATCAAATGGGAAGTTTGGATGCAATAATCCCTGAAGGTCCTTCCCAGCTTTCATTTCCCTTGGAGTTAGAGACATCTCCCCTCTTCAGATTCCATTCTTTTTCTTTTTCTGTCTTTCTTTCTTTCTTTTTTTTTTTTTTAGGCAATGAGGTTAAGTGACTTGCTCAGGGTCACAGCTAGTATGGAAGTTCCCATCAAAGTTAATTAGCCTTAATAAAGGGTACTTATTAAATAATAATAGTATTTATTATACTAAAATATTATATATAAATCTGTAAATATATTTACATATAGTTATATATGTATACATATTTTATATAAGTTTATATAGTTGTTGTTCAGTTATTTTCAGGTGTGTCCAACTCTTTGTAACCCATTTGGGGTTTTCTTGACAGAGATACAGGAGTGGTTTGCCATTTTCTTCTCCAGCTCATTTAACAGATGAGGAAACTGAGGTAAAACAGAGTTAAAAGACTTGTCATATAGCTAGGAAGTGTCTGAAGTCAAATTTGAGCTCAGGAAGATGAGTCTGATATCAGGACCAGCACTCTATCCACTGCACCACTCAGCTATATATACATGCATACACACGTACATATACATACAGGTACACACATATATAATACGTATAAACATACAGAAAGACTTGGGTTGAAATACTGACCTAGACACTTATTATCTGTGACAACCTGGCCAAAATAGTTTCCTCTATGAGTCTCATTTTCCTCCTCGGTAAAATGGGGGTAATCATAGCACCTACCTCACAGTGCTCATAGGAGACTAGATTGATACCACCTTTTTTCTGTTACACGCACACATACATGTACATATATGTTTGTGTACATGCATGGGTATACATATACAAACATATATACATGTGTAATGTATGTGTATATATACGTGTGTGTGAGCTTAGTGAGGTTTCAGGGAATAGACAAGAGTGGAGAGAGACTTGAGGGAGGGAAACTAATTGGTGCAGAGATCAAAATGGTAGCTGTCTCAGTGAAAGAAGCAGCAGCAGCAGCTTAAGACGTGTAGAGAGCAGTGCACTATGATAAGTACTTTACAATAATTATCTCATTTGGTCCCCACAACAACCCTGAGAGGTGGATGCTATTATTATCCCCATTCCCCATTTCAAAGATGAGAAAACTGAACCAAGAAGAGGTTAGTGAAAAAAAAAGGAGGTTAGTGACTTGCCAGGGTCACACAGCTAATATTTAAGCCAGAGTGCTCTCAGATACATCCTGGCCCCAAGTCCAAGGCTCTATCCACTGCCCTACCCAGCTGACCCCAGTCTTGACTCCTGCACTTACCTGGCTCTGGGTAAGTCTGATTAACTTCTCTAAGGCTGTTTCTTATCAGCAAAGTGAGGATCAAGAGAGCCCTGACACTAAAAGATTAAATTCTTTACATTTCCTTTTCCTCATCAATAAAATGGAGATAATAGCACCTTTTCCCCAGGCTTGTGAGAATCAAATGAGATGGCTGTCGGAAAGTGTTCTGCACACCTTAGGGGCCTCTAGAAATTCGACTTGTTACTGTCTTTTTCTCTTCTCTGTTTGGGTTGCTCCTGCTCAGTAAAATGTAAGCCCCTGGAGGGCAGGAACTGCTTAGTTTTTGTCTTGTATCTCCAGCTCCCAGAACCTGCCCGGCACATGTTAGATGCCTGATACCTGCTCCTTGAATAGAACTTCATTGGAATGAGTTGAGTTGAATTGCAAAGCCTGGGATGGAGCTTTTCTCTCCTCTTCCCTCCACCTACCACCCCCCTCCCCAATCCCCACTAAAAGTGACGTCTTCCAGAGTCATCTGGAGCTTGAGTCTGTCAGCCCTCACACACTAAGGTCTTCACGTCCTGTGTCTGAGTCACCAGGAAGGCAGTGGGCTTCCCTGATGTTCCACTTCCTCTCTAGACACAGTGACTTTTCAGCACCCCTTCCTTCCTTCCAATCCTTCCCTTGGTCTGTGCTTGCCCTAGGTTCCAGGAGCACTTGGGAGGCCAGTGAGGGAGTCACTGGTGAAAGGTAGCTAAGTGAGCAGAGAGAAGTGGGTGGATGTGAGGAGAGTCCTGTGCTCTCATCCCTTGTATGGGGAAGGTCAGACAATTGGATTGAAATGAAGGTGACCCCAGAATGCCTGCCCTTCCGCACCAAACTCTTTCCTTCCTTGGTGGGGTAGGACCCCTTCTGGCAATAAGCAAAAGCAGAATGTGAGCCT
>NW_020954615.1:4054526-4081866 GCF_900497805.2 Vombatus ursinus | reverse complement strand
GAAGGAAGGAAGGAAGGAAGGAAGGAAGGAAGGAAGGAAGGAAGGAAAGAGTTTAGCAAAATTAATTACAGCATCTATATCCTGGCCCTTTCTCCAAGAGCCAGGGGGGCTACATGTCCCCAGACAGAATAACTCCTTTAGGGTCATTGATTCAAGCCCCGCATCAGTGGTTTCCCCCACTTTAGGAGCCTATCGTTAGTGTCCAACTCTATTTATCCACTTAATAACAATTAGCTCTTACAAAAAGATATTTATTTCAAATATATTTCAAAAACAAATATACAAGACTTTCCCACAATACCTCTGGGAGGTATTCTCCCATATACCACTTCATTCTTTAGAAAAGTAGGCTTAAAACTAAGCTCAATTCCTATATAGCATTGATCCCTCCAGGTTCATGCCAAAAGGCTGCGTCCTCATTTCAGACAACGTCCCAAAGGCCATTCTCAAAGATTGCTCCTTACATGGTGGCATACCTATATGGTACCGACTGTAAAACTCAACTGGGATTCTGAGTCGTGCATTCCTGTGGCTCACTCTCAATCTTTTGAAACTCCCAAGGTTAGAGACTCCACCAGCAAAGGAGAAGGCCAAGGGCCAAGGCCTGTCTCTTAGAGCCTCATGGTCTCAAGGAGGAAAAGGTCCTAAGGGATGGTCTCTAATAGGGCACTGTAAGTGAATCACCAAGCTTTCTCAGAGAGAAGGTAGCTGATGTAAATAGGCCTTTCTGCATACCTTTGAAGCCAGGCTAGCCAATCCATTTATGTAATGTCCATCCATGTCCCACAGTCAGACAGTCAATGAACATTTGTTAAGCACCTACAAAGTGCAAGGCACAGAAGCTAAGGGCTTTCTCTCTAAAGTGCTTCCTCCTTTCAGCAAGATTCTCCTAGAAGCTAGAGTCCCAGCATCCTCCATGTGGAGAGGTTACGCCAGCTGAGTAATCTGATGGGCTCTGTGCACTTCCCAGACTCCCATTACGTAGTCAGTATGTCGAATACTTACAGCATTATAGATAGTTTCCACATCCATAGCATTCTTTCTTTGCAAAGAAGGGAGAAAGGGGCATTGAAACAGAAGAAAAAAATGAATCAGTCCTCGAAGTTTTTGAAATAGAATTGATATTCCAAAATCCCAAGCCGGACAATATCACTTCCCTTATCACGAAGCTTTGGGTGACTCCCTAAGGCCTTTTCTTATTGTTGTTGTCCTGGCACGTCTGACTCTTTGTGACCCCATTTGGAGTTTTCTTGGCAAAGACACTGGAATGGTTTGCCATTTCTTCTCCAATTCATTTTTACAGTTGAAGAAACTGAGGCAGAGGTAAATGACTTGCACAGGGTCACACAGCTAGTAAGTGTCTGAGGCCAGATTTGAACTCAGATCTTCCCTACTCCAAGCCCAGCACTCTATCCACTGCACCAGATAAATATCGTTTAGATAACTACAAACTTCTCTTTTTGAAATTTGAAGCCCTTTTGCAATCTGAGTTCCGGGCTCTTTCCAGGCTTAGTACATACACTTGGTTTCCCCACACCCCCTTGACCTTGCGGCAAACTGGCCTTCCTGCTATTCTCCATAGAGGACACCCCATCTCCTACCTGTGTGCCTTTGCACAGGCTGTGCCCCATGCCTGGAACACTCTCCCTTCTCACCCTCATCTCTTAGAATCCCTTAGAATTCAAGTTTCAATTCAACCGCCCCATCTTGAAAGAGGTTTTCTGATTTCTTCCCTACCTCCCTCCCCATTCCACCTCAAAAGTTGCTAGGGTTCTCCCACTATTATTTGGCATTTTTTAAATTCATTTTGTGCATGGAATGGTAGCATAAGTAAATAAAGAGCCCAAGAAGCCCTAGGTTCAAGTTCTATCTTTGGCCCATCCTGCCTATGTGGTCCTTAATCTCCCAGTGCTCTAGGCACATGACAAATTCAGAGAAAGCCCCAAGCCCCATTAATGAGAGGAATTGCGTAGACCTGTGAAGTCCCGGGGTTAAGCCCTGCAGTCCTCTTTGTATTTGCATATGCATCTTTTCTGAAAGCCTTTGCTGTTGAACCCTGGCTATGGGCCAGGCTTCTCTCCATACATCGGAAGCTCCTGGAGGGCAGCCACTGTTACATCTTTGTCTTTTTCCTGCCCACTGAGGCACAGAACCTTTCATCAATTCCACTTGGAGGAATGGAATGGAATTTTCTTCCCAGGTTTTTTTGCTGCCCTCTAATTAGCCCAGCTGGAACTAGAGCCCAGTCCTGGATGAGTCCTGGACCTGGGATTGGAAATGGAGACTTTTTCAGTCAAAAACGAGAAGTCAAAGGTGTTCTACACAGCCCAGTCACAGATAAGTAGAGCTCTCTCAAATGGAAGGGATCAGAAGTAGAGAGCCCCCCATCACTAGAAGTCTTCAAGAAGGGGCTGGGGGGGCCACTGGCCAGTCTGTTGGAGTGAGGATTCACACTCAGGTACAGGTTGGACTGGTTGGCCTTCTAGAAGGTCCTTCCTAGTTCTGAGTGCCTGCGATTCCTTGTGGCCTGACAGCCCAGCCCTGGAAATGGGGAGAAAGTTCCCAGGGCCAGTTCTTAACAATCTGCCTCTCTTCCCACCCCGCCCCTCACAGCCCAGGGAGGTGGCGCCCCTGAGCCAGTGCACTAACCTTGCCCCATCTACCTGATGTTAATCCTTCCTTAATCTGTCAGGGGTTCAGGGAGTATCAGGTGTCACTACCTGGTCTGACTCAAGAGCCCTTTACCCATTGCTTGGAGTCTTTCTAGCGTTGGAGTTAAGGATCCGGTTTCACTGAATTCATCCAGGCTCATTCACAGAGGGTTATTCGGGATGCCTGGCTTTGTTTGGCATCTGGGAACCTGGCTGGGAATGATTCACTCCCTCTTGGGCCTGCGTGGTGAAGTCATGGCCGCCTGTAGCCCGAGGTCAGGAGCCTCTGGGGGAATAGCAGGTGAGAGGTGGTCCCACGGTTCTGGAAGGGGGTATGTCTGGACGGACATACCACAGGTTCTCTGGTTCTAGATGGGGGGCAAAACGAAGAAGGCTGGTTGGGTGACCTTGCTGGGGGGCAGAAGGGGGGATCAGGAGGGTCTCCACACACTCAGTCTACTGCTGTGTCTCTTAACCCCATCCTAGCTGTAGGCAGGAGGCAGCTAGAATCCCCTCGCCCAGCAGAATGTAAGGCTGACAGTACGGCATGAGAGACAGAGCAGCCAGCTTAGAATCAGGAAGACGTGGATTCACATGGTGCCTGACACCAGCTGGGACACCCTGGGAAAAATCATCTGGCTTCTCAGCCTCAGTTTTCTCATTTATAAAATGAAGATACTAATAGTTCTGAGGATCAAATGAAATGATATATCTTAAAGAGCTATATAAATTAGTGAATTTATTAATTACTAAATTCTTTATAGTCACTACAGCTATTAGTTCCTTGAGGTCAAAACAATTTCTTTTTTTTTTTTTAATCTTTGTACCCTTATCTCCTAGAATAGTACTGGCACAGAGTAGGTACTTAATAGTTTACTGTTGAATGAATAACTACAGTGCTTTGCAACTCTTAAAATACTATCAGTTATCACTACTATTATTTATCATAGGTTTATAGATTGAGAGTTGGAACGGGCCCTAAAAATCATTGATTCCAACTCCTTTATTTTACAGATGGGGAAACTGAGGCATAGAAAGGTAAGTGATTGGCCCAGTGTGACACAGCTAGCTTCCATTGTCATAATTCAAATAGCACTCTGTTTCGAAATGTCTTAGTTCACTGACCAGCAAATATTTTGTATTATAGTTACCTATCTACATCTATCCCTCTATTAGACTGTAAGTTGCCTGAGGACAGGTATTTGGTTTTATATAACCTCAGACCTCCTCAAAGACTCAGCACAGTGTTCTGAACCCAATAAAGGCTTAATAAGTGTTTGCTGGTTTTTTTTAAATTGAGATATAGACACAATTCTGTTGGAAGGGCCTATCTTCAAGAAAGAGCTGGTGTACCGGGCCCCAGGTCAGGGGGCTTCGTCAATTACACACACACACACACACACACACACACACACACACACACACACATACACACACACACACAGAGTTCCTTCTTCCAGTACAAGGTGCTCCCCCGGCCTTAGCCCAGCAACTGCCCAAGAAATTCCATAAACCTTGGTCCCACAATGGCTCTGTTTGGGAACTATATGCAAAACGAGATGTTGGACTGAGAGTCAGAAGAACCAGCTTTGGTCCCAGTTCTGCCAACAATTCAATTTGACTTTGGGCCAGTAGCTTCCTCTTTGGGGATCAATTTCCTCATCTATTAAAAATGATGAGGCACCCCCATCATTTTTATAGAGGAGGAATCTGTTGAGGGAGTTTGGACTAGATGACCTTTAAAGGTCACTTCTGGCTCTAAACATCAGTGATTTTCTGAGCCTCACAGTCTGGAAAGGTCAAGGTCCCATAGAGGAGGCAGGAAGTCAGTGGGATGCCGTCATCAAGCCCCCACCTATTCTTTCTCTCTCTCTCTCTCTCTCTCTGGGCCTGGGCTAAAGATGCAATTAGGCACACTTTAAGAGCCCTTACACCATACTCTCTTGAGCTATGGGCATAGTCTTTGTCCTGATGAGGGTTTTGGGAAGGACCAGCTCATGCCTCTCTTGGGCCATCATTTCAGCTAATCCAAGAAAAGGACACAGGATCCAAGCGGATGGGAAGCATTCCTTCCACTCCTTGATATTGCAGATCAACCCAGCAACCCTCTTCTTGTCCCATCAGGGGTACCAGGATGAGAGGGAGAAGGGGAAACATTCTGGACTGGTAGAAAGATTTGCTAGACATCCATCCTTCTCTTTCAAGGATCATAAGATCACAGAGACAGAGCTGGAAAGGAATTCAGAGGTCACTGAATCCAATCCCCTCGCTTCACAGATAAGGAAATAGAAATAACAAAGTCACACAGTTTCAACACAGGACACCTGGGACTGAAACTCAAGTCCTCGGACTGTAAACCCAGTATTTTTCCCACTAAACCAAAGTGCAGTGAAAGGCAAGGATTTTCCCCATCCTTTGTCGCAGAAGTCAGTGTCAACGATCAATGACCCTGTAACTTTCCTTCTGTCCAAACATATCTCCTTCTCTGCCCCAACTGGTACCCTCTATGGGGAAAAAAAACCCTTACAAAAGTGTGTGGTTGTAAAAGAACCCTTATCTGGTTAAGGAAGAAAGCACCATAATATAAATGAAAGGTTTAGATATGCCAGGTAACCACCCTGAAAAAGGTACAATGATGAAAGCTGAAAAGGTGAGCTATAATGATTGATTACTAACTCCTCCACTACACACACACACACACACACACACCCCTTTCACAATTAGACTCAAGTCTTATCCATCCTACTTGCTGTTCATCATCTCCCACCTCCGACCCTTTACATAGACTGTCCCTCATGCTTAGGATGCTGCTTTCCCTCTTTGCTTCTGTCTCATGGAACCTCAGCTCTCTTGAAGATGCCACTCAAGGGCCACATACTGTAAGAAGCTTCTTTTATCATTGTCACCATTGTTAGGGCCCCTACCCAATTATTCTGTATTTGTTTTGTAGACAACTTGTATTTATTTTTTGGTGTACATATTCGATCTCCTCAGTAAAATGTAAGCTCCTGGAGGGCAGGGGCTGACTCATTTTTGGTCTTTGTATCACTAGCATGTAGCTCAGTGCCCAAAGTGTGACAGGCACTTCACAAATGCTTGTTGAATTTAATGAATTGGCTTGGATTGTATCATTGTTGTTTAGTCATATACAACTCTTCATCACACCATTTGGGGTTTTCTTGGCAAAGATACTGGAGTGATATGCCATTTCTTCTCCAGCTTATTTTACAGATGAGGGAACTGAACCAAACAGGGTGAAGTTACTTGCCCAGGGTCACACCACCAGAAAGTGTCCAAGGCTAGATTTGAACTCAGGAAGATGAGTCTTCCTGACTCCAGGCCAGTGCTCTATCCACTGTACCACCTAGCTGGCTCGATATCTGAGGCGAAACTGAGACAAAATAAGGCTTCCCAGTTACAAGGCTAAGCCTTCACACTGAACATAGAAACAAGAATCCCAGCATTTCAGAGCTGAAAGAAGTTTAAAGTCCAAATTCTGCCTAACTAAGAACATGCCATATGACATCCTCAACAAGGGGTCATCCAGCCTGCACTTGGAGACCTGCAGTGAAAGGTGACCTCTGCCTCCTAAGCTTCCCATTCTCCTTTCGGACATCCCTAATTTTTAATGATAATTCACATTTGTCTAGTGCTGTCACAAATCACTTCCCTTACAGCAACCCTATGATGCCAGAAGTATGTTTTTGTCCCCATTTTACAGATGAGGAAACTGAGGCTCAGAGAGATTCTTGATCAAATGGCTCCTAGGTGTCTGAGACAGGATCCACTCCCAGTTCTCACAATCCTAGGTCCTAGCTCAAAACACTGCTCCACATGCCTCTGAACTCTTTCAATTATTACAAGTTTCACCTCACAAGGAGCTGGCAAGTGAATCACATCTCCCTTCATTGCACTTACTTCTGCCTTTGAGGGCCAAGCATATGAAGACTAATCCTTCTTACACCTGAAAACTCTTCATATATTTTGAAGACAATTACCATATATTCCATAAGGTATCTCCTCTCCAAGCTAAAACTCTCCAGTTTGGTGGTCTGACCAAGACCCCCTTTCTCTCCTGCCCCCCTACTTGATTCTGCTTGCCAAGTCAAAAAGCATTTATTAAGCACCTACTATGTGCCAAGCACTGTGCTAAGCATTGTCCTTCGTAAGAGTCACTATTTGGTGTTAGGTACACAGGAAGGCATGGCTACTGGACCTGCAAACCGGTGATCCCAGATTAAGGCTTAGGTCTGTCATTTGCCAGTCTCACACACTGTGGTTTTACCTGGCACGTAGCAATTATTCTATAATCCTTTTAAAAATATCAGTGGCTACACCCAGAGAAATATTACTGGTTGGAATTAAATTGAGGGTGATTATAAGCTGAAACAGAATATCCCATCTTATTTCTTTACTGTGAACTTTAAGACAGTATATGGCCAGTGGTCCTACCTCATGGGAGAGAACACTGGGTTATGCTGCCATCTGGAGGCTTTCTGAGGTAAAACATCTTTTGAAATCGGTGACTCTTACCGAGTAGCCTCGTGGGATTCTACCCAAAAACACAGAGCTAATACTATTATCCCCACTTTATAGATGAGGTAACCCACAGCCTTGGAGTGACTTACCTACAGTGGTGTCAGGGATCAGACTCAGACTGAGTCTTCTGAACCCAGAAAGTTCAGTGCCAAAAGCTAAGCCCATGGTGGGCAAAGACCTTTAGAGATCACCTAGCCCCCTGCTCTTTCCATAACATCAAGCTTCCTTCAGCTTCTGGACTTCTGGAGATTTTTGCTTAACTCAAAAGTCTAAAATTTAGACAATTGAATTCAGCACATTCTTTTCCAAATAAAATGGCTGAATTTTTGAAAGACAAGAATAAGTTATCTAACTTTATTTCCAAATGATGGATGACAGCTGATGCATCCATGGTGCTTTAAGACTTGATAGCTCAATAAATGTAATTCAATAAACATTTATTAAGCATCTACTGCATGCCAGGCACTGGGGATACAAAAACAAGTCCTAGGTAAAATCTCACCTTCTGCAAGAAGCCTTTCCTAGTCCTTCTTAATGCTAGCAACTTCCCTCAAAGATTGCTTCCTAGTTATCCTATCTGTATGTTATTTAGACATAGCTGTTTACATGTTATCTCTCCCACTAAACTGTGAACTCCCTGGGGACAGAGATTGTGCTTTTGTTTTTCTTTGTATTTCCAACACTTAGCACAGAGCCTGACACATTTTTTTGTTGTTCAGTGATTTTCAGTTCTGTCCAACTCTTTGTGACCTAATTTGAAGTTTTCTTGGCAGAGATACTGGAGTGGTTTGCCATTTCTTTCTCCAGCTCATTCTACAGATGAAGAAACTGAGGCAAACAGGGTGAAGTGACTTGCTCGAGGTCACACAGCTAATAAGTATCTAAGGCTAGATTTGAACTCAAGAAGATGAGCCTTCCTGACTTCAGGCTTGGCATTCTGTGCACAATGGTGCCCCTGACTGCCCCTACAGGATCCTGACACATAGGAAATAATAAATACTTACTGACTGGACTTGTTGACAAAAATAAAGCATTCTCTGCCTTCAAAGAGCTTACATTCTACCTGGGCAACACACCATAAAATCACAGATTTAGACCAGGCAGAGACCTTCAAAGTCACTTAGTCTGTCCTCCTTATTTTTACAGATTATCTATATTTTCTAAATATCTCTCAGTTACATTTTAATCCTGTTTGGGGCACTCAGAATTGCTGTGGGGGCACAGCAGGCCTTGTGTTTGATACATGCAGCCTAGATCACTTCTAAGTAACCTTTCATTTTCTACAACTAATATTCAAGGCTGAGCATTGTGAGATGTGACTTCTAATCTCTCCTCTGCCCATCACTAGCTATTTTGAAAAAGTTATGACCCCTCTCTGGCCCTCAATTTACTCATCCATAGAATTAAGAGGTTAAACCAATTGATTACTAAAGTCCTTTTCACTTGAAGTTAAAACTTTACCATTTGTATGAAATAGCCTGCCCTGTAATTCTGTTCTTCTAAGTTCCTAGGGGCTTGAGAATGTGCATTCTACAGGGGGCTGGACTGTGAAAAGAAAGAGTTGAAATGAGCTAGAAATACTGGGACAAAATTCTACCAAAGATTATAAAGGAGAGGAGGTCTTCATACTAACAAGGACAGTAGAAGTGAAAATCAAGGGTTGGGACCAAGTCAAATACACAGGATTAAGGAAACAGGAATAAGAATTGGCCACGAATGAAACATTAGGAAGTGTTAGAGAAACAGGAAGCCTAGAAAACCAGATGGACAAAAGCTCTAAGCTCTTATTCTGGATAGTTTGTTGTGCTCAACACATGCTTTAGCCACACCCCATCCTGCTTCTTAAAAGGTCAGAGCTATCAGGAGCTAGGACTTATATGTCACTGAGTTATCAAGGACTTACCTGAACTCCAATACTCACTTCCTGTCTTCCATTTTGGCACTACCCAATTTTCCCCTTTGTTTACAGTCATGAATATCAAGGAAGCAGATATTCAGCTTAGGGTCCAACTTCATTAGAGCCCAGTGCCTCGCTCTTTTCCCACTAATAAGACCCTATCTTCATTTTATTTTCATTTGAGGAGATGCATGCCAAGCTCTTCTTAAAAGCAGCTTAATAGGATAGCACAAATGGGCTTGGAAACAGAAAGATCTGAGTTTGAATTCCCTCTTACAAACTTACTAGTCATGTCTCTCTGTGACTCAGTTTCTTCTTCTGTAAAAGCAAAGGAGTTAAATTCAGATTTAAATCTCTGATACTATGTTTTTAAAAAAATTATTATACATTTATTTCAATGTTTTCTTTTTAAATTCTGAGTTCTAGATTCTCTCCCTCCCTCCTACCCTTTCCCACTCACTGAGAGTGCAAGCAATATGATATCAATTAAACATGTGAAATCATGCAAAATATATTTCCATATTAGCCATATTGCAAAAAGCATGAAAAATGAAGAAACAGAAAATTATGCTTCAATTTGCACTCAGAGTTCACTAGTTCTCTCTTTGGAGATAGATATCATTTTTCACCTTGAGTTCCTTGGAATTGTCTTGTCTTTATGTGTTAATAACAGTAGCCAAGTCTTTCCCAGTCAATCATCATTACAGTATTGCTGTTACTATGTACAATGATTACCCAGTTCTTCTCATTTCGATTTGCATCAGTTCATATAGGTCTTGCCATGTCTTTTTTTTTCCTGAAACCACTCCCTTCATCATGTCTTATAGCAAAATAGTACTCTATTAAAATGATATGCTACAACTTGTTCAGCCATTCCTCACTTGATGAGCATCCCCTCAATTTCCACTTCTTTGCCACCAGAAAAAGAGTTGCTATAAATATTTTTGTACAAATAAATCCTTTTTCCCTTTTTCTTTGATGTCTTTGGGATACAGACTTGGTAGTGTCATTTTGGGGTCAAAGGATACACACAGTTTTATAGCCCTTTGGACATAATTCCAAATTCTTTTCCAGGATGGTTGGATCAGTTCACCATTCTACCAACAATTCATTAGTGTTTTTTCCCTCATCCCCTCCAGCATTTGTCATTTCTGATAGGCATGAAGTGCTACCTCAGTTATTTTAATTTACATTTCTATAATCAATAGTGATTTAGAGCATTTTTTCATATCACCATAGATAGCTTGGATTTCTGCTTCTGAAAACTGCCTGTTCATATCCTCTGACAGTTTGCCAAATGAGGTATAGCTCTCATTTTTATAAATTTAATTCAGTTCTATACTCAGTATATATTTGAGAAATGAGGTCTTTATCAGAAAAACTTGCTATAATATTTTTAATGTTACTTCATTGTCTATGATATCTTTTGCAAAATGTAGTTCCCCTGATTCTCTCTTTTAAATGATTCTATTTTTGCTTTCGCTTTGTCTGAGATCATGATTGCTACCCCTGCCTTTTTTACTTCAGTTAAAGCATATTAGATTCCACTCAAGCTCTTTGTTTTAACTCTGTGTGTTTTTGTTTGTTTGTTTGTTTGTTTGTTTGTTTGTTTGAAGTGTGTCTCTTGTAAACAACATATTGAGTCTGGTTTCTAAGCCATTCTGTTATCTGCTTCCATTTTATGGGTGAGTTCATCCCATTCACATTCCCAGTTATGATAATTAACCATGTATTTCCCTCCATCCCATTATCTTTTGTTTTTTCCTCTCTCTCTCTCTCTCTCTCTCTCTCTCTCTCTCCCTCTCTCTCTCTCTCTCTCTCTCTCTCTATTCTGTCCCTTCTCAACAATCTATTTTGCTTCTAATCACTGCCTCCCTTAATCTGATTTCTTCTTTATCATTCCACCCTTTTCTTATCCCCTTCCCCTCTTATTTCCCTTATGAGTAAGTTACAATTTCTGTACCTAACCCTGTATATTCTTCCTTCCTTGAACCAATTCCAATGACTGAAGTTCAAGCATTGCCTGCCACTCCCCTATTTTCCTTTCCATTGTAAAAGTTCTTCCTTGCATGCCTCTTTTATGTGAGAAAATTTTCTCATTCTACCTCTCCCTTCCCCTTTCTCTCATTGTATCTTTCTTTCTTCCCCCTACCATTTTTTTAGAGATCATACCAATGTAACCAACTCACACCTGTGAGTCTATGTAAACTGTGTAAACTCTGTCTATGTAAATTCTTTTTAACTGCCATAATAATGAAAAAATTCTTTGTTGTGGTTTGTCCTTCATTTTTCCAAAAAGGATCAATGACATCATGGGGTAACGTCTCTATTTAGGCATGAATTGGATTTAAGTGAGGCAGAGTTGCACAAAATCATCAGCCTCACTTTCTCTTCCAGAGTGATCAATGTTCAGCCGTAAGACCAAAGTCAAGATAACTGGTGATGGCCCAGGATGCAGTGGATGACCTTGGCAACTTTGATGTCTGGCCAAGCATTCCACAGCACCTGCTTCGGCTGCCTTCATGGCTGCTGGAGCAAAATGCTCTCATCCACCCTTTCTGGGGAGGAGGGGAGTCTTCAGATGCTTAAGGTAGACACCCCTCTAACTCACTGATGGGGGTGGGGTCCTCAACCTGGTTTAGCCTGAGTGTGGCTGCTGTTCATGCCACAGCTTCTTGGAGCCACAGGTGAGAATTTGAGTGCCAGGTACGCAGGTGGATGAGCAGCCCTGAAAAGAGCTCAGCAAGCCCCCATACCAGAGGTGCTAGCCTTACTTGAACTAAAAGAGGAAAAGTACTGGAATTCAGAGGGGTTGGGGAAGGCTTCCTGTAGATGGTGGAATTTTAGTTGAAACTCAAAGGAAGACAGGGAAGTTAGTTATCATGAAGTGAAGAAGGGAGAGTGTTCTAGGTATGGGTGACTGCCAGCAAAAATGCTTGAGGTCAAGAATGCTTGTTTGTGGAGCAGCAAGGAGTCCATTTGCATGGGAAGAGCAAGAAAAGGTGATCAGCTGAAGGAGAAACCATTGTGAAGGTGATTTAGATGACTTTGGAATTGTAAAGAAGGCTAAAGATTTCATTTAGGGAGAATAAATTTGGGAGGATTAGAAAGGGAGGGGAAAGGAGGATTCAATTTGAAGGTGAAGTGCTAGGATTAAAGGAAAAGAAAGACTCAAGTTGAATAAGGAGGAGAATTTGAGGAAGGTTTGAGTGGAACTTGAAGAGGACAAAAAGAAGTGACAGAAAGGAGATCTTGAGCTAAAAGGACTTGACTCAAAAAAGAGGGGATGTCACCAAAGGTCAAAGCAGATAGTAAGACAAGACAAGTGATTAATAAAATAAGGAAAAGGGAGTTGGGGTGGTTGTTGAGATGCTAAGATGTACTAGGGAGGCAAGAATTATTGAGGTAATCCTGGAGTTGTGTTAACTCCATCCCCATCCTAGGAAGTCAGCTTAAAAGAATAAGCAAGATCATAAAGTATGGTAAGAAAAATTGGTAAGGCAAGGCCAGTGATCAAAAAAACAAGAAAAGGGGTATTTAGGTTCATCATGGTTTTGAGATGCTAAGATATATATTAGGGAACTAAGAAGTAGAGAGGTAATTCTGGAGTTTGACTGGTAACCTATCATATCCCAAGAAGTCTGCCATAATAATTCTCCAGAGTAGCCTCCAGCAAGAACCACAAAGCAAGGAGAACCTCACTTCCAGCAAGCATGAAGAGCAAGAATTTTTACATTGACCTTCACAGAGTACTGACATTTGAACTTCTGCTGTATTTCTTAGGAGTTACATTTATCATCTTCCCATAAATGAATATAAACAGTTTAACTTTATTGAGTCCTTTATGATTACTTTCTCATGTTTACCTTTCTCTGCTTCTCTTGAGTCTTTTGTTTGAATGTCAAATATTCTATTCAGCTCTGATCTTTTCATCAGAAACTTTTGGAAGTCCTCTATTTCATTAAATATCCATGTTTGTTTGTTTTGTTTTGTTTTTTACTCTAAAGAATTACAGTCAGTTTTGCTGGGTAAGTGATTCTTGGTTGTAATCCTAGCTCCTTTGCCTTCCCCAATATCATATTCCAAGTCCTCCACTCTCTTAACATGGAAGCCACTAAATTTTGTGTGATCCTTACTATGATTCCACAATAGTTGAATTGTTTCTTTCTGGGCTGCTTGAACTATTTTCTTTCTGACCTGGGAGCTCTTGAATTTGGCTTTAATATTCCTTCAAGTTTTCATTTTGGCATCTCTTTCAGGAGGAGATTGGTAGATTCTTTTAATTTCTGTTTTACTCCATGATTCTAGGATATCAGGGCAGTTTTTATTGGTAATTTCTTGAAATATTATGTCTAGGCTTTTTCTTTGAGTATGGCTTTCAGATAGTCTAATAATTCTTAAATTATTTCTTCTTGATCTGTTTTCCAGGTGAGCTGTTTTCTAATGAAATATTTTACATTTCCTTCTATTTTTTCATTCTTTTGACTTGTTTTAATGTTTCTTGATGTCTCATGGAGTCATTAGCTTTGACTTATTCAATTCTAATTTTTAAAGAATTTTTTTCTCCAGGCAGGTAGGTGGTGCAGTGGATAGAGCACTGGCCCTGAAGTCAGGAGGACCTGGGTTCAAATCTGGCCTCAGACCAAAACACTTGACACTTACTAGCTGTGTGACCCTGGGCAAGTCACTTAACCCCAATAGCCTTAAAAAAAAAAAAGAATTTTTTTTCTCCAGCGAGATATCTTTTTCCATTTCATCTATTCCATTTTTTAAGGAGATGTTTTCTTCAATGAATTTTTGTGCCTCTTTTACCAAGCCATTAATTCTCTTTTCATTATTTTCTTGCATCATTCTCATTTCTTTTCCCAATTTTTCCTCTACCACTCTAATCTCTTTTTTTTTTAACTCTTCAGAATTCTTGCTGGGCTTGTGTCCAATTGGAATTTTCTCTAAGGCTTTACTTTTATTTGTTTCCACATTGTTTTCTTCTTCTGAGTTTATATGTTGGTCTTCCTTACCATTGCAGTAGCTTTTTATGGTCAAAATATTTGTTGTTGTTCTTTGCTCATTTTCCCAGACTATTTCTTAAATTTGAACTTTATGTTAAAATTAGGCTTTGTTCACCTACTGGTAGGAAGGCACTGTCTCAAGCATCAGGCTTTTTCATGCTGCTGTTTTCAGAGCTAGTTCTGGGAGCCTGCAAGTTTCTGGCACTTACAAAGTAGTGTGATCATGGTAGAGGTGTGGTCACTGCTCTCTAGGTCTGCTGTCTGGTTTTTTGCCCAGGAAAGATACCTGGTCCCCTGTAATCACAAGCACTAGCACTCTGTCTGCCTAGGAAGTTTGACCATGAGCCCTGATTTCTTGTGACCAACCCCCAACACTCCTCTGTGCTCTGGAACTGTGACTCAGAACTTCATATGGGCAATAGAGTTGCTAGTCAGTGCCAGCTCTACCCAGTGCCAGCAAAAGATCCCCTGTAATCTCTTTTTGAACAATTGTCTGACACCCTCACCATTTCTGAGCTGAGAGCTCCTGCTGCTCCTGCTGCTTCAGGCTGAAGTTACTTAAGACTGCATTGTGTGTGAGCTCCAGGCAGATCTGGAGCCAGACCTGCACTCCAGTGTCATAGACTTCTCCTGATGATCTCTTAAGTTTTCTTACGCTAGAAAAATGTCTTACCCTTACCTTTTATTTGCTCTACCCCTCCAAAATTTTATTTGATGTGTTATTTTAAAGTTGTTTGAAGGCAATGTTACTGGGTGGCTACCTCTAATCTGCCATCTTGGCTCTGATTCTGTATTCTTAAACACAAGGAACAGTCAAAATTTAGAACTACTATGTGGAAATACTCACTTAAATCCAATTTGCTTGAAAGTCAATATATCACCCCCATGATGTCTTTCCTCTTCAAAAACGAAGGATGGAATTTACCCAGAATCAGCACCCAGGACAGTGAATACTAAATCCTCCAGTGTGAGAAGAAACTGAGAAAAATTTGTAATCCAGATGTGGAGGTGTACTCACCAACAAAAAGGGAGGAGTCAGAAAAGCGAGTGACAGGATAATATAAATAAAAAAGTAGAAACACTAAAAATTTAAAGAAGAAGAAAACACAATAAAAACTCAGAGCATAAGCAGGTAAGTCAGTAGAGAAAATTCTGTAAGTAGAAGGAAAGATGAGTGCTAAATTTTCAAAGAGATTTCAAAGCTTTCATAGCAAATGTTGCAAGACAATGGAAAGTAAACCAATGCTTGATGAAACCCAAAATTCTATGAAATCAGAACAAGAATAACACAACTAGAAGAAATTCCAGAATGATTCAAAAGATAAATGAAATCTATGAGGAGATATTAGGAATGAATATATCAGAATATATAGCTTTTCAATTGGGAAAATACAATTTCAATTTGCGGATTAGGAAAAATGAATTTGTGGTAGAGAATGTCTCCAAAAAAGTTAAAGAATGATCAACAAATTGTAATACAAAAAATGCTAAAGTGGAAGGAGACCTGGCCAAAGAGAAACAAAAATTGACAATGTTAAAATAACTCACAATTCATTTGGTTTATAAAGCCAGCAACCTCAAAGTCTGAATGCACAGAGAAAACTTAAGAATCACAGGTCTCCCAGAAAAACATGACAAATAAAAAAAAAATCTGAACACCACAATGAACTGGAGCTGAAGGAGGAAATGAGATAATATATTCTCATATAATATATATATAATTATATATATTATGAGAATATATTATATTCTCATATAATGTAATATAAAGCAAGAAAGCTAAAATTGCAACCTAAAATCACATGCCCTGCAAACCTGGCCCTAATTTTAATGAAAAAGAACGGACATTCAAAAGCTGAGGATCATTTGAAGCATTCCTCAAAAAAAATTTTAAGATATGAGCAGAATAGTTGACTTGCAAACATCACAGATACAGAAATAATCATGCAGAAAATAAATTAAGGAAGAAATAACTAAAGCTAAACAAATGAATTAATTAAAGTTAAGTACATTTATGAAAGGAAGGATAAGCAATAAAAACAGGAGCTATTTTTTTAAAAGAGGGAGGAAGACAAAAATTGATTTGTGGGCTAAGAACAACAACAACAAAGAGGGATCTTCCAAAGATTTTTAATATAAGGGGATAAAGGTGAAAATTATTTTTTTAAATAAGAGGAATAGAAGGTAGAGAAGCAGAATTAAAGCACCCTGTAAAAAACCTCACAGCTCCTTTACAGGTACATTAAATTTAAGAGTGAAAGGATGCATACATGCAGATTTGGGAGGTGAAAGGCAGAGGGGAATGGGTCCTGGACCCTTATCAGATTCATGGCTGAACAGTGAAGGGATGACAATGGCCCACATAGCTTCCCATTAAGAAGGTCCCTGCAGGAGAATGAGAGAGATGTTAGAAGGAAGGAATTCAAAATGGGGACAATAAAAGGGTGATGAGGAGGCTTAACCCAAACATTCCACTGAAGGACATTCCACTCCCATGGGGGAAGAGGCACATGCCTCTGGTAGGAGACTGGCATTCCAAGATGGGTTTATTCTAGGAAGACTTGGTACATTGGGACACCACCTAATTGGAACTCCATAGACAACACCTTAGATCAGGAAAATTCATCACCTAAGCCTAGGGGCATCAAACACCCTCTGGGGTGGAGTGAGGGATATGCACACAGAAATAACTCGTATAGTCAAAGGGAAAGAGAAGGAGGACAAAGGTTAGAAGTGAACCCCACAATATGAAACATGGGGCAATTTCTACCATGACATACTGCTTCTATTCACATTATTCCCAAGAGTAAGACAAAACAGAAAAATAACAAACTACGGTACACAAGTGTAATAGAAAATTATTGTGCTATAGGTAATAATAAAGGGGATGGATTCAGAGAAACCTAGGAGGGCTTGCATGAATTAATGCAAAGTAAAGAAAGCTGCAGAACAAAATTAGTACAAGTAGAAGAAAATCGATCCATACTTTGTTGAATCTCAGCCTCAGAGTCTGCACTAAGTGTACAATCATCTGTGAACAAAAAGGCACAAAGGTATACCCAGTGACCCAGATATACCACCACTAGACCTGTACCTCAAAGAAATCAAAGAAAGAAGGAAAGGAACCAGATGTACAAATATGTTTATAGCAGCTGTTTTGGTAATAGTCAAAAACTGGAAATTAAGGAGGTGCTCATAAATTAAGGTATGGTTGAATAAATGATGGTATATTATTATCTTATAAGAAATAATAAAATGAAAAGCTTCAGAGGACATTGAGGATACCTCCATGAATTGATATAGAAGAAAGCGAGCAAAACTAGGAGAATAATTTATTACAATGAGGAAAACACTATAGAGAAAAACAACTTTGAAAGACTGTAGAATTCTGACCAATGCATTGATAAACAAGAAGTACAGAAAACTGAAGATGAAACATGTCAGGCACATCCTGCCAGAGGGGTGATAGACTCAAAATGTAGGATGTGATACTCATCTTTGGCACGGCCAGTGTGGGGATTTGTTTTGCTTGACTCTGTGTATATATTATAAGGATTTTATTTTTCTTTTTAATTATTGAATGGGGGAGGGACAGGAGGAGGAAAAGAGACAATAAATGTTAGTTTAAAAAATAAACATTTAAAAAATAAATTAAGCTGCAAAAATAAGATGATATGGGGAAAGAGTATATTGGGAACTCACTAATGGGGGGAAAAGACATCAATAAAAATTTTTAAATAAACATGGCAACTGGTAATAACATGATATATATTTGCATAGCAGATTTGCAGTTTCACATGCAATCATCTTTTTTGTTGTACTATGTTATGGAAATGCTTATTTTAGTCTATAAATTAAGAATAAAATTTAATAATGAAAAAATAATGTGATATATTAGTAAGAAGTCAGCAATATCTGATAAAATGCCCACCAAGCCCATCAAACTTTGGTAGATAGACCTAATGGGAACAAAAAGGGAGACGACTCTGAAAAGTAATTGGGCCGGATGGGGAAGGGAATCTTGGCTGTAGAAGGCAGCCCCTTGAAAAGCTTAATTTGAGGGTCATTAATTTTAACTGGCATTCACTGCTTCCAAAGTTCAAGTCATTTCTAATTTTGCCACCTGAGTACCCTATTTCCTCCCTTGCCTCCAAGCTCCACTAGACATCATGCATTTCAAAAACATCCCAGAAGAGGGCAGTGTTTCCTAGTGGTTTGGGGAGCCTCCTGTGCCGTTCCAGTCCCAACATTTTCTGCTGGGTCTTCAGCAGAGGTTCAAGGAGGCTGTAATTTAAATTACCACTTGGTGTCATAGAAACAGCACCAGATCTGGAGTCAGAGTCCTTGGGTTTGGTTTGGAAAGCTGGGGTTTAAACCTTCAGAGTTTAGGCTGTGGTCCTCAGTCACTAGCAACATGACCCAGGCAAGGCACCTTCGCTATTAGCGCTTCAATTCATTTCTCCACCTATAAGATGAAAGGTTCGGATCAGATCGTTTTTGAGGATATTCCATCTCTGAGATTCTCTTCTTTTGTAATCCTACAAAACCATCATGTTCTTTATTTTTTTTTTTGACTAGGCAATGGGATTAAGTGACTAGCCCAGGGTCACACAACTAGTGTTATGTGTCTGAGGTCGGATTTGAACTCAGGTCCTCCTGACTTCAGGGCCTGTGCTCTATCCACTGCACCACCTAGCTGACCCCATCATGTTCTTAAATTTGGATTTTCATGTGACCTTAAGCGAGACAACAAGTATTTATTAGGTACCTACTGTATGCAAAGTAATGTGCTCAGCTTCTCCTCTTTGGTCCTCAGTTTCCCCATTTATAAAATGAAGGGCTTGGACCAGATCATCTGCTGATCTAGATCTGACATTCCAAGGAACCTGTGATTGCACTGATGTTAGGAGTTTCCCACAAAGAACTTCTAGGATACAGCCACACCTTCTCTGAAGCTGTGACTTATTCTGAATCAAATAGCCAGTGTGTATCAGAAGAGGGACTTGAACCCAGGTCCTCCTGGCTCCAAAGCCAGATTGCTATCTATTTTTTCAAAAACATTCAATCAATAAACAATTATTAAGCACCTGTTATGTGTCAGGCAGGCAGTTAGGTGGCACAGTGGATAGAGTCTGGAAGACTCATTTTCCTGATTTCAAATCCAGCCTCAGGCACTTACTAGCTGTGTGACCCTATGCAAGTCACTTCACCCTGTTTGCCTCAGTTTCTTCATCTGTAAAATGAGCTGGAGAATGAAATGGTAAACCACTCCAAATCTTTGCTTAGAAAACTTCAAATGGAGCCATGAAGAGTTGGGCACAACTGAAATGACTGAACTACAAGGATACCAAGATTAAAAAAAAAAAAATGACACATTCCCTTCCCTGTAGAAGCTTATATTCTGCTTGGGGAGATACCACATAGCCTTCAGTAACTACAGTACAAGGAAAATGGGAGAAGAAGTGAGCACTTCCAGTGGGAATGAGGAAAGGCTTCATGGAGCCTTTCCTGACACTGGAATTGAGTCTCAAAGCCAAGGCTTTGAGAGGTTGAGTCCACAATCCAGGCATGAGGGGCAGTCCATACTAGAAGCCACTAGGTGGCGCATTGAATAGAGCACCAGGCCTAAAGTCATAAAGACCTGAGTTCAAATCTAACCTTAGACACTTACTGCATGGCCCTGAGCAAGTCACCTAACTTCTATTTGCCTCATTCCCCTCAAATATAATCTGGGAATAATACCAGCACCTGCCTCCTGAGGTGGTTGTGAGGATCAAATGAGATATTTGAAAGCACTTAGCAAGGTACCTGGCAGTTACTCAACTGCCCACTCTGGCCCTAGAATCTCCAGAGATGACAGGCGTGTGAACCGCAACAATACAGAGAAAGTTGGGCAGACTCCTGTTTCTTACCTTAAAGACCACATGTAGCAGATCTAGAACTTGTATCATTTATATGTTTCCTCTGTACATATAATTCTTCATCAGAGAGGAAGCATGATCAAGAAGGAGGCAAATTCAGAATCACAAAGAGCCTTCCTCTGACCCGTCCTAGCTGTGTGACTCTGCGCAAACCCCTCTAACTCTCTGGACACCGGGCATCTCTCTAAGACAAAGCTGTGGCACAGGTGCTTCATCAATGCTGTATGTCATCATCATCATCATCATCATCATTATTGTTTATAGAAGCAGGAGCCTCTTCAGACTTTAATAAACAATTATCATATAGCCCATATTTGGATTTCAGGTCCTGCCTTTGACAAGTTGTTGTTTGTCCTTTGTCTTGGAAGAAAACCAATGACATTGGGGTGATGTCTTGACTTGTGCATGAATTGGATTTAAATGAGGCGGAAGGCACAAAGTTGCCAGCCTCACTCTCTCTTCCAGAGTCATCAAAGTCCAGTAGCAGGACAAAAGTCAGGATTACTGGTGATGGCCCATGATGCAGTTGATGACCTTGGTGTCTTCCATGTCTGAACAAGCTCTAAGCATTCCACAGAGCCTGCTTCACCTGCCTTTACTACGATTAGAATAGATTGTTCTCATCTGCTCATTCTGCTGGGGAAAGCCTTCACATGCTTGGGGTAGATACCTCCCTAACTCACCAATGGGTTTAAGGCCCATCAGTTACCCTCAACCTGGTTTAGGCTGTCTGCTGAAATGGTTTACCAGGGTGTGGCCATTACACATGCTACAGCCTCTTGAAGCTACAACTGAGAGGCGGGTGAAAGGTGCACACCAAATGCAGATGAACAGACCTAAAAAGGGCTTGGCAAACCCTCACACCAGAGGTGCTAGTTCTCATTGAACACTCCATACACACCACCCTTTGACAAGTATGGGCTGTGTGACCCCAGGCAAGTCTTTTAACCTCTTCTTGCTCTAAGCAGCTCTGAGACTATAAAGTATAGAGAAGGTACTGATCTATATTGGTAAAGAAAGTTTTAGCATTCTCTACATTAATGAAATCACAAGTCCATTCACCCCCCCAAATAATTGATACACTTTATGTGTGTTTTTCTTTAATTAATCCTGTACTCCTTCCTTCATACCTGGATGACCCTGGGCAAATCACCTCCCCTTTCTGGGTCTGTTTCCTCATCTGTAAAATGAAAGTTTAGACATGATGACGTCTGGCCCTTCTACTTCACCGATGGACATCCTAAAACCCTTTAACATTAAGATCACAATGAACAAAATTTCATCTTTCCTTGATGATTCAGAGTTACAACTGTTACGACTATCAGTTGTCTTTGAATTGGGGCAGTGCAGATTCCCATTAAGACATAATCTCAGGATGTTGAAGGGGTCTTTAGTCCGCCCTGTATCTGAATGAGAATTTTCCATGAGATATTCCTAGCAAACAGTCACTGCCCTCCCCCTGAAGACCTCCAGCAAACCTTTTCTATTCTCAGGCTGGGAAATTGTGTCTCCGGCCCTGGACAAAATGTCTCGTAGGTGGAATTTGTCTTTGACATGTAACCCACCCCTGCTCCCCTTTCAGGACCCTTCTCCCTCCCCTCACACCCTGGCCCTCACTCCATCCCCTTTAGGTGCCTAACCTCCTCTCATCTCACAGGACATGGCAGCTTGCTTGTCATTGCTAAACTAATCCCACTAAGGCACTGGCTGATCCAAGTACTCCCAGGAATAGATATCGAGATTCATTGATAGCTAACTCTAAGAGGCTTTAAGCCCCAAAGGAATGAATCGCTAATGGTGGAAATGAGGAGCCAACTTGGGGGGGGCTATTGAGGAGGAGGGGGACCCCCCATGGGGCTCAAGTTACACACCAATTTGGGGGCAGCTGCCCTCCGTGAGGCCTTCCACATACACAGCTGCCCACTCTGAACCTAGAATCTCCAGAAATAACAGGCGTATTAACCACAACGATACCGAGAAAGGTGGGCCGACTTCTCCTTCTTACCTTAAAGACTGCAACATGTAACAGATCTAGAATTGGTATCTTTTCTATGCATCCTCTGCACATACAATTGTTTATCAGAGAGGAAGCATGGCGTAGCAGATCAAGAAGGAGGCAAATTCAGAATCATGAGGAACCTGCCCCTGACACATCCTGGCTGTGTGACCCTAGGCAGAACACTCCAACTCTCTGGGCACCAGACACCTTTCTAAGACCAAGCACAGGCGCCAACCTGCACTGGTACAGGGCACTTACTCCCTAGGAGTTCACTATCAAAATAAAATCAGAAATTCAGACCCAAAAGGGTGTCCCAAAAGTCTTACAAGCAGTTTTAAGCTTGATTTATTATATTATGTATTAAACTGTATTCATACAAAATATACATTTATTATTGGAGGAAAACATCCCAAATATATATTATACATAATACATATTTAATAGAGACAGTAGATAAGGTATTAGACTTGGAATCAAATGGTACCTCTGACAAGGCAGTAGATATCTTTATCTCATCAATATACCCTAGGCCTAATCTAAGTCATCAATGGGTTGGAATTTTCATTGGTGGAGGAAATCTCCCATACTGGGAGTGACTTTTGTATTATGATGATGATGAAATCATCCTTTCTTCCCATATTCATGTGGATTTGTTAAATTGATGAGATGATAATGACTAGCATTTAAAGAACACTTTAAGCTTTACAAATGCTCTTTATGTTACTTCATCTGATCCTCGCAACAGCCCTAGGAAGTAGGTGCTCTTCTTATCCCCTTTTACAGATGAGAAAATTGAGGCATGCAGAGGTTAAATGACTTGCCCAGGGTCACACAGCCAAGAAGTATCTGAGGTAGGATTGGAACTCAGGTCTTCCTGACTCCAGGTCCAGGGCTTTTAGCTAATATTTGTTGATAGTGACTGTTCTAACTCTAAGTGGTCAAAATATCCTTAATATCAGAGAGTAAACTATTGGCTTTGAGAGAATGGGGAGCTGGAAGAAGGGCATTGAACAGGTTAAGACCCGTGCTTTTATCCTAGAGCTGTGTGACTGGGCAAGTCTTTTGTCTCTCTTGACCTCAGCTTTGTTATTTAGTTGTTTTTCAGTCTCTTTGTGACCCCATTTGGGGTTTTCTTGGCAGAGATACTAGAATGGTTTGCCATTTCCTTCTCCAGTTTATTTGACAGATGAGGAAACTGAAGAAAACAGGTTAAGTGACTTACCCAGAGTCACATAGCTAGTACTTGTCTGAGATCACATTTGAACTCAGGTTCAACTAATTGCCCTGACCTCGGTTACCTTCTCTGAAAAATGAAAGTAGGGGATAAGATGATCTCTTGGCCCTATCTAGCCCCTTTTCTCTTGGAACCTGTCTCTTCAACCAAAAAATAGATGTAAAAAAATCTGTGCCCACCTCAGGGGGATTGTGGAGAAAATTAAATAACACAGTGTACTCTGCAAACTTTAAAAAGCTCAAGAGAGGTACCTGGCCTTCCTGCTTTCCCTTCCAAACTTGCTTCTGACATATAGATGTCAAAATCATGCCATTGTGCTGGGTACTATCACTGTACACACACACACATACACACACACACACACACACACACACACACACATGCACACACTCTTTTTAACTCCACTTTGTGTATTGTCTTCCATTAGAATGTAAGCTCCTTGAGAGTAGGAACCGTCTTTTTTTTCTTTTTTACTGCTAGTGTTTAGCAGTGCCTGCCACAGAGTATGCACTTAATAACTACTTATTTCCTTCCTATCTACTCCAGCATGGTGCCTCTCAAACTTTAACACATTACCTAAATGTCAGATATCATTGCTTGATTCACCTCCCCATGATGACAAAAGTGTCTCCTTCAACTAGCTGAATGAATGCATGCATGAATGAATTTAGTCTATTAGCTTTGTAACCCTCCTTTCAGAGGTGTTCGTGTGACAAGAAAGAGGTTTCAGACACCTGACACCTTCTGAGTGCTGCCCAAACCAGACAAAAAGGGAATTAGAAAACATTGAACAAAATAAATAAAAACACAATAAAACATAGATAATATATTTTGAAATTAAGTCAATGTTCAGCCCACATGGACCCTTACATACAATTTAGTGGCTCATGTTTCTATTCTAGTTTTCCCAGTTTTAGAGGATGTTTCTACTCTCTGGTGCCTTGCCCCGGCCCACAATATCTCAAGACAGTACTATATGGCACCATGCAGAGTAGTGACGCCATTAGCTTCCCTTGCTAGCACACGGTTCCCAAAACTCAAAGTGGAGAGGGGTGTGGACAAAGGAAGTTTATTTATTGGTTGAGGAAAACAAATCAATCTCTTTTTTGAGTTTATGAAAAATGTGAACAGCCACCCCCTCCAGAAGAAAGGTTCCCTTACAAGCATGCACTAGGCAGAGCTCCCAGCAGGATTTGCTTCTCCTAGACTCAAAGATTTGGTACCTGTAATAGCCACCCATGGCTCCCAGCAGATGGCACTCATCCTTATTCCTCCAAAGCTCCCAGCTGTGGCCGCATGCATCACTTCTGGTAGCTGTCCACAACTCCCAGAAAATGGTACCAAGTTCACCCCTTCCCAGCTCTATGCATCTCTGAGCAAAAGGACATCTGATGCCCACTCTCCGACATCATTCAGTCCTACCAGTGGTGCCACTAGACCCTTTTCCAGAGAAAAGTTCTCTCTTCTGTCCTAAGCTTGGGTCAGTACCCTTGGGGAAGAATGCCCAAGTGTTCTGACCAGTATATATTCAGACCAGGACACCTCTACTCCAAACCCACTCTCTTTCACCCTAAATTCTATGGATCTCTGGCCTCATACAAGATTTTTTCCCTCAGTAATCTGAACTCAAACTCAACCTTCTCATCTTCAACAAGGTGTCCATCATTGACTCCATGAAGGTCTCCATCATTGACTCTTGGTTGAATCAAGATCAAGTCGCAGCTTGATGCTCCCCTTCCTTCCCCCAGTTCTTTGGTTGTATGTTTCATGCCCATGTCAGAATTTTGGTTTCCTATTTCCTATTTTATGTAAGAGGAAACTGGTTCAAATGAGCTCCTTTTGTAAGGAAATTCCACTTTTGCTAATGGTCATCACCCCTGATTCAGCCAGCTACACTTCCCAGCCTCCTATTGGGGTCTTATGCTGATGAGTAGCTAGGGATAAAGGTATAAATGCAGTCTGTGCATATTGTCTCCTTAGCCTCTCCAAATGCAATTGAGCTTCATACTCCAAGGTGTGAAATATTTCTTTTATATCTGAAAAGGGGCTTCTCCTTTAAATGCCAATGTCTGTTTTTTTTTTCCTTTCAGCTGTACCTTCAGCTTTACTAAATCTCATTGGGACAGATTATTACATCCTCACCTCAGTGAAAATTTTGTAGTCCCTGCAAATGACTTGAGAGAAGCCAGCACATCTGTGGGTATACTAAACCTTAATATCCCACACAGTTTATACAATTAATATTGGTTCACTACAAAGCACAACATATCTTAAACTGTATGCAAACATATAGTGTGCCTGATGGAGTTTCATGCAATAACCAAATCCATAGGTCATAAAATATGGAACACATGCATTTAGCAATAGTACACATAAGAGAAGCACGTGTCCTCAATATATGCCAAATAGTGAATACCAGCATACATATGGATCTTATGTTCACAGTAAGGAAACAATTGAATAGCACTAATGTATGGGATAGTATCTCCTGCTTAGGACATTTTCCAGTACAACAGTTACAACTTATAGTAGGGATTACAGCCTGTACTGAGTATAGCTTAATGGGGAAGCTAGAGGAACAGACAAAGCAAAAATGGATGGGCTGAGCAAGGGGTTCACCTAAGAGAGGTGTGGAGGAAGTGGGAGAGGGGAGAGCAGAGGATTCTCTGGAGGACGGGGACAGCCAGTGGCTCTCAAAGAATTGAGCAGAATTGGGGAAGTGCTATGAAGGGATCTGAGGGCCTTTAGGTGGGTGGAGGAGGTTCACAGACCTGAGGACACTAAATAAAGCCTAAAAATTTTTATTTTTCTTTTCTTTTTTTACTCAATCATGGTTCTGATAATGGCTTTTTGTTCAACTGCTTCCAAGGAAGGGAGGACACCTGGGGGTGAGGGTGGAGAATCAACTCAGGACAAGTCTTTTGTTTCTATCTTTGTTTTAAGATGTGTAATGAAACCCTTAGCAAAACATATTATAGTGGCATAACAAAAACACACGTTCCATAGACTTCATCAGTAAGTTTTGTCTGGCTCTTTGAGTAACTGGCTCTCTTGTTTCCCCAGCTACATCCTAAGTAAGTCTGGTCCCTGGCCAAATAGTTCTGGTATCTATACAGAGACCCCCGGGGCTTCTAGATGGTTAACTATTAACCTCCTATTGTCCCATTCTGTGCTTGACAATCACAGTTTCCTGTGGGTTCTCTTTGTTGTATCTTTGACTGAATAATCATCTCATGAGCTACTACAAAGCTCTGTCAGTAACCCTCCTCTATACCCTCACAAGCTTATAAACATCCTCCCTAAAATGTGGTGGCAGAAACTGAACCCAGGACTCTAGATGGGGTCTGAGCAGGGCAGAGCACAATTGGGCTGCCATCTCAATCTTAATCCTGGACACTGGACCTCTCTGAGTGCACACTAGGATTGCAAAAGAAAGAAGTCACTTACTGTAGGAACTATTGCATTTCTGTGTTTGTATCATTAGCACCTAATAGTTCCATACACACAGTAGGTGATTCATAGATGCTCATTGAATTGAAATGGATTGAATTCACATTCTTGGATGCCACATAATGAGGGTGTAGTTAACTTAGAAAGCTTGCTTAGAGTGGGGGTGGGGGTGGGAATGAGGACTGTTCTTGCTACAGTAACATAGGATAAAGACTTTCCTAACTTGTCCTGGACGTAACAGCAGATTGTGTTATAATAGTCCTCACAATAATCACCTTTGTCACTGTCTAGCATGTGCCGTTTCTACTTTTTGGAGGAATTCTGCACTTCTTGTCTCACTATACCTTCAAAACAACCCTTGCAGTGGGAAGAGGATTTCTTAACATACCGCTCTTACAAATGAGAAAACCAAGACAGATAAAGGTGATTATATACCTGCAGGGTGGTGGAGGAAGGACCTGTAGCTTTATTAGCAGAAAAGGTGTGCCCAGGGTCACATCACAGTCACAAAGGCTGCCTAGAAGTCATATTTTCCTGGTTGTGAGGACAGCCCTCTGTCCACTTACACAAAATGAGATAGAGAGAGAGACAGTTAAAAACAGAATTAGGTTAGGTACATATATATGTACACACACACACA
>NW_020954615.1:4039135-4054516 GCF_900497805.2 Vombatus ursinus | reverse complement strand
ATATATATGTAATATGTATTGTGTTTTATATATACACACACATATACACAGTATATATACACAGTAGGATTAGGAGATTGGGAGATAAAGAGAATTAGGATTAAAAACATAATTAAGATTAGGTATATATAATATAGATAAATATACATAGTGGGGAGAAAGAAATTAAAATGTGGTTTTCCAGTTTTAATGTGTTGATATTTTAACAAAGAATATATGAATCCATGGTTTTCAAATCCAGTTTTCAGCCTGCAGGGATAGTTATGTGCAATTTGGTAGTTTCTATTTGAAGTTCACCCCACTGGCCTAGAACACTAAGAAATTATATGTGAAAGGCAGGGTTTGAACCCAGCTCTTTTCTCTAAGGATGGATCAATATAAAATGGTGATGATGTTAAAGGTAATAGTAATAATTACAACTGACATTTAGATAACACTTTAAAGTTGGCAGGAAACTGAGGCCCAGAGGTGGATTGAATTGCTCCAAGTTTCTGGACAGTGAGGTCAGGGTCTGGGTCTTTGGGCCTTCTTCCAGCTCTGACATGGGAGGTCTTTTCTAAGTTCCCTCCCACTTCAGGTACTTTAGAATTCTCCATGACAATCTAAGTCACTAGGGCATTGAACCATCACTTCTACCCTTTCCCATTGCATTTCTCTCACTCTATGTCTTATCCCAAGGGTTTTCTACCAAAAGTCAGGAATCATCTTCTTTCAGTCATTTCTGGGAAACAGAGGATGCAGCTTTGGGGTTTTGCAGAATACACAGTAGGTATGTGTTTGTGCTTGTTTCCGAATCCCTCCTTTAGAATGTAAGTTTCCTGAGAACAGGGATTGTTTCATTCTTTATATTTGAATTTCCAGCACCTACCATATTGCCTGTCTGGTACACAGTAGGCACATAATAAATGTTTGTTAATTGATCAGTTGATTGATGGAGAGGCAGGCTGGCCTAGAGGAAGATGCCCCAAAGATGGTCTGGGCTCCAGTCCCAGCTCCACACTTACTTTGTGACCTTGAACAAGGTGATTACTTTCTCTGAAACTCAGTTCCCTCATGTGCAAAATGGGAAACAATGATAGTTGTAATATCTTCCTCACTATAATAATAGGAGTGAAAGGCTGCCTCCTACTGTAACCAGTCATCTTGACCTGTGTCTTGCCACTGGACTCCAATGACTCTGGAGAAGAGAGTGAGGTAGATGACCGTACACAGCTCTGCCTCACTTAAATCCAATTCACTTGCAAGTCAAGACATCATCCTCCTGATGTCATTTGTCTTCTTCAAGAATGAAGGATGAGGGGGCAGCTAGGTGGTGCAGTGGATAGAGCATTGGCCCTGAGGTCAGGAGGACCTGAGTTCAAATCTGGCCTCAGACCAAACACTTGACACTCACGAACTGTGTGACCCTGGGCAAGTCACTTAACGTCAATTGTCTAAAAAAAAAAAAGGAATGAAGGATGAGCAACAATATTATGGGAGTAACACTCCGTTTCACAGGTCTGTTGCAAGGAAGTAGCCTTGTCAATCTAAAAACACTATAGAAATGAAATCCATAATTACTATTAGAAACATTTCTATGCATGTCTTCATCAACTTTTATTATTATTGTTATCATTATCATTATTGTCATGACCTCACTCATGCTACCACCTATCCCTTCTAGAAGAAAGGCAGGAATGTGATATAGTGAAAAATGTACTGAATTTGGAATTAAAGGACTCCTGTTTGAAGCCCAGCTCTGACACTTAATAGATTTGGGGCAGCTAGGTGATGCCATAGTGAACAGAACACTGGCCTGGAGTCAGGAAGACTCATCTTTCTGAGTTCAAATCTGGCCTCAGACACTTCCTAGCTGTGTGACCCTAGGTAGGTTACCTCACACTGTTTGTCTCAGTTTCCCCATCTGTAAAGTGAGCAGAGAAGTAAATGGCAAACCACTCTAGTCTCTTTGCCAAAAAAACCCAAATGGTGTCATGAAGAGTCCAACACAACTGAACAACAAGTCATTTAACTTCCCTAGGCCTCAGTTTCTTCATCTGCAAAATGAGGGAACTTGGGTTAGATAGTCTCCTAGATCGTTTCCAAGTTCTGTGATCCTATGATTCCTTCCCTGAGTTGTCCCTATGCAAGTGACGGTACTGTAATACAAGTTTCCAACCAAGTCCCCTCATATGTCCACAAATTCCCCACCCACACTGTCTGCCAGTGGGCCTGAATTCCCATCATTGGAAAATCATTCCTTGGAGGAATAATATTGATCTTGGCAAACCCTTTCCCCTCCTCCACCCAAAATGTTAGTTTCCCTGGAAGAAATTGCCATCTCCTTTACACCTTTGCTATTCCATTCCATACTACTAATTCATAACTTGTTGAGGAAACCAGACCCGGAGACTGGGCTATGAGGAACCTCTGGGAAGCTAGGGGGCTCAGTTCAGGTCAGAGTCAAGAATGTCTAATGGGAAAATGACTGTAACAAATGATAAAACTTGTAGCATGCTTCCCACCTCCTTTGGATGTGGTCAAAGTATGAATGTTTTAGGTGGATCTATGTAGACTTGTTACAGGTGGAATCTTGCCTTATTTGGATGGGGTTGTAGGAGATGAAAGGGAAGGAAGATTGATTTATGTTTACTAATTTTTTTCTTAAAAAAAGAGGACTGGAACAGCTGATGAAAGAAGACTTGAATGTCCCAGCTCTTCCATTGGCTCTTTCTGACACAGAAGAAGGCACTTCATAATAGTGTGGCTCAGTTTCCCCATCTGTATGGAACAAATGAGATGGATGTTTGAGGAAATTAAAAGTTCATCACATCAATATGCTTCAGTGTCATGAGGGGAGAAAAATATTGAAATGGACATGGTTTTTATCTCTGTAGTTCTAAGACCTAGCGCAATACCTTACACACAGTAGGTGCTTAAAAAATGCCCATTGGGCTCCAAAGAAGAGATATGAGAGATATCTCTCCACTTATTTGAAGTAATGGGAGACTCTAGGTCTTGGGTGCTACATGTGATGTCAGACTTCTTGATGTATTGGTAAGTTTTATTGAAATGAAGTTTTTTTCTTCTTTATTCTGTTTTATAAGGAATAGCTCCCTAGGAGGTAGAAAAAGGAGGAGAGAATTCACTGAAATAAGTAGATGATATAAAAATAAAAGAAATCAATAAAAACTTCCTTAAAAATAAAAGGAAGTACATTTTACCTCTTTCACAACTATTCAGAGGCAGCTAGGTGGTGCAGAGGATAGAGCACCAGCTTTGGAGTCAGGAAGACCTGAGTCCAAATCTGGCCTCAGACACATAACACTTACTAGCTGTGTGACCCTAGGCAAGTCACTTAACCCCATTGCCTAGCAAAAAACAAAAACACAAGTATGCCAAATACATACACATAATTTACCCAGAACTCTAAAGGTTTTCATGTAAGTCTTCCCAGCAGGATTGTAATTGCTTTTGGGGTCCAGTTTCCTGGTAGAATGCCATCTTCCTCCTTGACCAAACTTTATATCAACAACAATGAGGAAGATGATGATGATGGTGATGACAACTATGATGATGATGATGATGATGATGATGATGATAGCTACCATTTATATAGCACCAACTAGCTACCCAAGTGTTCTACAAATATTATCTCATTATATTCTCACAACAACCCTACATGGTAGATGCTATTATTATCCACTTTTTAGAGTTGAGGAAACTGAGGCAAATCAATTAAGTGACTTGCCCAGGGTCACAATCTAATGAGAGACAACATATAAGCAAATATATACAAATCAAACTATACACAGGATAAATAAGAAATAATTTAAAGAACTGGAATTAAGAGTGCAGCTAGCTACACAGAATTCAGTAAGAAAGAGCTATCTCCATAAATGCTGACCAAAGAAGTATCTTAGGTAACCCCTGGAGAGAAATCCATGAGTATTTACAACAATCTAATACAGTCACAGAATTTTAGAGGTAGGCAGAATTCTGAAGCTACTACAACCCCCTTATCCTATAGATAAGGAAACTGAAGCTAAGGAAAGGAAGCGACTTGCTGAAGTCATAAAGATATGTAGCTAATACAACAGTAGACACAAAAGTTGAGGTCTCTTGACTTTCAATATGGTGATCTTGGCACAGTAACAGGCTTAAAGTCCCGATATCCAACACTAGACTTAGGAAAAGCTTTGGAGAAAGGTTGTAAAACATCTATTTTAGCTTTGACAATCACTAGCTATGCAACTCTGGGTAATTCACTTTAGTTTTCTGAGTAGGCTCATAGGTAAAAAGGGGATAATTACTTCCAGCACTTACTGAAATCAAAGATTTGCAGCTCAAAAGGACTTCTAATCGAACACCTCCCCTTTCAACCCACCCCCATTTTACAGATAAACAAACTGTGGCCCAGAAAAGTGACTTCTCCAGTGTGACAGAGATCAATCACGTAAACATTTATTAAGCACCTACTATGTGCCAGGCACTCTGCTAAGCTCTGAGGATGCAAAAAGAGTCAAGAGACAGTTCTGTGATCCAGGATTTCACAATCTAATGGGACACAACATACAAATAAATAGATGCAAATCAAACTATGTTCAGGGTAATTAAGAAATAATTTAAAGGACTGGAATTAAGAGTGGCAAGTCTAACCTAACTCCACATCTACCAAGTGGATCATGAGGGAAGCACTTTGCAGCCCTTCAAGGGAGAGAACCTGGTCCTGTCACTTCATCAGTGGAGGGAACTCCCAGGTAAGGAAACTCCCTCCACCAATTCAGATTGTCACCTTCTCCTCAGTTTACAGACTTCGTGAATTGTTTAGACGGCAGGGGTTCCGCGAGTCTCTCAGGGTCCCACAGCCGGTACGTGTCAGAGGCCAGACTTAAACCCTGATCTTCCTGGCTTTGCGGCCTGCTCTCTAGCCACTCGGTGACACACTTTGAAGCGCTACAGAAATGGGTTATTTTTATTGCCTGTACAGTGAGGAGAGGCGGGCCAAGGAAATCGGGTGAATTACCGGCCTTCCAGAGGCCGATGAAATCTAAAGCCCCAAACATCATTATCTCCCCACTGGGTCCTCCAGCCCTTCCATTACCGTTGTCCCCTCCCTCTTCCCTCCCTCCCCTCTGACCCGCAGCTCGTGAACCAGCTCTGGGACTCCCAAAAGAGGAGTCGCTTGTTATCAGCGCGCTGCTCTCCCGCCTACTGCAGCCGAGACAAAGAGCTGGGGAGCGGATGAAGCCACTTCCCCCGGTCCCTTCTTCTCTTTCGCAGTCAAGCATTCCATTCGGCCCTGGCGCCGGCGGCCCCGGGCAGTCAACAGCCCCGAGGTGTCGGGTTACTCACTGTTTGTTGTTGGTGTTGGCCTTGGGGGCGAGAGACCCCAGAGGGCCATTTAAATGACAATGGGCGGGAGCGCGCCGCCTGGACAGCTCCCCAGGCCTTGGGCTTTGGGAAAAGGAGGGGAGGCAGTGCTACGATGCCCGGATGAGAGAGGCGCGCCCAGAATGGGGCGCAAGATGCAGCACAGAGCAGGAGTCCGATACCCCGGAGCCAGAAGAGGAGGTTCTGCCCTGGGAAGAGGTCACAGTCAGCCGAGAACCGCGCCAAAGGATGAGTTAGTATGGAAATGTTTGTGCTGGGCCAGGACCAGACGTGACAGTGGCCGTAGATTTGGGGGTCAACCGATTTAGAGCTGGAAGGAGCCTTAGAGGTCATTAAGGTCAAGCCTCCTAATTTCACAGATTTGAAAAAATGAGCAGAGACGAAATGACTTACCCTGGGTCACACAAGTAGACATTGCTGTGCTGAGCTTGGAATCCAAATCCTCTCAGTACGGATCCAGCGATTCAAATCCGAATCAACCACACCATAAATTTCCATGTATTTCAATCAATTTCACGTCTTCCAACCGCTATACTAGGAAATCATAAATACCAAGGTCCTAACTGAGCTTCTGACGTTTATGAACTGTGTAATTCCGGCAGAGTCTCCGAGCTTCAATTTCCCTATTAACAAAACGATAATAATAATACCCCTTGGGACATTTTGAGGCTCAATTAAGACAGTGCCAGTGTAGGATTTTGCAGACCTCTTTTAAAACCTTATGTAACAATTCTGAGGGACTTATGACGAAAAATGCTATCCATCCCCAGAGAAAACTTGAACACAGATTGGAACATACATTTTTTAACTTAATTTTTCTTAAGTTTTGTTTTTCAGTGTTTTCTTTCACCACATGATCATTATGGATATGTTTTGCATGACTACATATGTATAACCTGTAACAAACTTTTTGCCTTCTCAATTAGGGGAGTGGGGAGGAAGGAAGAGAGAGAAATTGGGACGCAAATTTTTAAAAATTAATGTTAAAATTTGTTTTTACATGTAACTAGGGGAAAATAAAAATAAAATACTAAAAAAACCTTATATAAAAGACAACTGTTATTGATGTCACCTATTTGAGAATAATGGAGAATGGAACCACTCTAGAACTCTTGCCCTTTCACTGGGTGGGGGCTTGAAACATTCCGTTATAAAATCTCAAGAGGGCAAAGCTGGGATTGGCTTTCCTTTGTATGCCCAACATGGAGCACAGTGCCTTGTACATTTGTTGTTGTTAGTCAGGGGGCCCCTCATAGACCCCATTTGGGGTTTTCTTGGCAAAGATATTGGAGTGGTGTGCTATTTCTTTCTCCAGCCCATTTTACAGATGAGGAAACTGAGGCAAACAGGGTTAAGTGACTTGCCCAGAGTCACCCAGCTAGTAAGCGCTGAGGATAGATTTGAACTTAGGTTTCCTGACTCCAGGCTTGGCACTCTGTCCATTTTGCCACTTACCTGTCCTGCCTTGTACATAGTAGGTGCTTAATAAATGCTTGTCAAAAGTCTCAAAGGTCTTATATTCTGTGATTATTGTTTACTGAACTCCAAATTGGTTGGAGGTGTGTCAGACTGGGGGGAGGTGTATTATTTATAATAATCATATTCTAAGACCCTGAGATATGAAGTGAACAGGAGTTGAAAGACACCTCAGAGGTCATAGAGTTCAACCACTTCATTTTATGAATGAGGAAACCAGAACTGGGGTTTAAGTGATTTGTCCAAGGTCACCCAGGTAATAAGTGAAAATCAGTCAGTCAGGAGGCATTTATTAGGTGCCTACTATGTGCCAAGCATTGTGCTAAGCCCCGGGGATACAAAGAAAGGGGGTGGGGATAGTCCTTGCTCTCCAGGGACTGCTTGGGCTAATGGAGGGGGCTCAAATATCTATAAAAGCCATGCCCACAGTTTGTGAAGGTATTGTGAAGGGGTAGAATGACCAGCAGCTGAAGGGACCAGGAAAAGTTTCTTTCAGAAGGTGGGATTTCAGCCAAATCCTGATGGAAGTTGGGATGAAGTGAAGGGGAAAGAGTAGAACATTCCAGGCATGAGGGATAGCCAGCCAGTGCCAAGGCACCAAAGACTGGAGATGGAGCATCATGCTTGAGGAACTGCAGGTAGGACAGTGGAGCTGGATCAAGGGGGTTGGGGGCGGGGAGAGAAAAGGGTGGCTCTGATTCCAAAGCCTTTGAACAAATTGATTTAATGCACATTTCCTTATTCTGCAAAATGTTAGGGTTATACCAAATCACAAAAGCTCAGACATGAAAGAGAGATCTCAGTGGCTGCTGAGTCCAGCCCATGCCTGAACTGGAATCCCTTCCACAGCTTGCCAACATCTTTAAATCTTTACCTAAAGCAGCTTGGTGACTTAGTGGGTAGAATATTGGAGTGAGGAAGCCGTGATTTTGAATACTGCTTCAAACACTAATTGTGTTCATCTGTATAAATCACTTACCCTCTTTCAGCCTCAGTTTCTTCATCTGTAAAACAGATAATAGCACTTACCTTCCAGGGTTGTTGCAGGGATCAAATAGGTAAGATTTTGTATAAATATATTTATGTATATATGCATATAGATACCTATCTGTATTGTGTAAAGCTTCTTTTGGGCAGCTAAGTGATGAAGTGGCTAGAGAGCTGAGTCTGGAGTCAGGAAGACTCATCTTCCTGAGTTCAGATCTGGCCTCAGACAGTTACTAACTGTGTGACCGTGGGCAAGTCACTTAACCCTATTTGTCTCTGATTTCTCATCTGTAAAGTGATCTGGAGAAGGAAATGGCAAACCATCATAGTATCCTTGCCAAGAAAATCTCAAATGAGATCGGGAAAAGTTAAACACTACTGAAAATGACTCAACAACAAGTATATGCACGTACATATATGCACGTGTGTGTATATATACAGACATACATTTATAAAGCTCCTTGTAAACTCTCCTGTCTACATGTAATATGAATCAATTCCTCAAGCAGCCCATCTCGCTTTCAGACTATCACGATGATTGTCAGGGAGTTAGTTAGGTTGTTTTGTTTTTCCCATGACATCAAGCCTGCATCTCCTAACTCACCATCCCTCCTTCTCTGGGGCTAAGCAGATTAAGTCTATTTTTTTTCCACGAAAAGTAGATTCTAAGATCCCATCCAGCTCGAGATCCAAATCAACAGACTATCTTAAGGGCTTCCTGAGTGCCAGCTACTTGTCTCCAGGGATAACATGCTTTACACTGTACCAGGCAAGCCCCCATACCATACCCCACTGCCTAGCCCAGACCCATCTGCCCCGGAGGCATTCTCAGAAACCTTTGCATCTTAAATTTTAGAGTAAGGCAGATCCAGGGTCTGAGTCTGAGATTGTCTTCTTCTGGGTAGTTGAATGAGTATTGCATGTAGAGTAAGAGGTCCTGAGTTTGAATCCAGAGTCTGCCATTCATTGACTCTGAACAAGTTCTTTTTCTTCTCTGGGCTCAGTTTACTCTCCTGTGAAATAAAGGGCAAGACTACTTCTGAGGTCCTTTCCAACTCTCAATCCTATAGTGGTTTCATTTTTCTTCCAGGGTCTGAAATGACTAATGGATGCCAATATCTTTTGAGCACAAGAGATAGCCAGCCTTCACCAGAGGACCCAGACCACCCACTTGAGGGCCTTCCCCGACCGCCTATCATGTGAGGCCTCAGAGTTAACACTGTGGCAAAAAGGTATGGTTGTGTATTGCAGGTCTGAGCCTACTCCCACTTGACCTCCTTTGAGGTTGCTCAGTAATTGCAAATGTCCAGCTGCAGAACCTGAGAGTAGGTGGTACAATTGAAAGGCACTTGATTTAAAGGCAAAAAAATCTAGGTTCTGATCCTTGTCCTGACATTTCACAAGGTGATATATTTCAAGGTCTAAGGGACTTTGCAAGTCATCTAATTGGACACCTTCGTTCTGAAGATGAGAAACCCAAGGCTCAGACACAGAGAAGTGACCTGCTGGAGATCATACAGGTAAGTGGCAAAGTAAAAATTTGAAGCCAGGTTTTTTGGCTGAAAAACTGGCACTGCTTTTGACCTCCTTTCACCTCATGAGACTCAGTTTCCTCATTTGTAAAATGAGGAAGCTAAACTAGCTGTCTTTGGGTTCCTTTCCAGGCAGCCCCGGATCAAAAATTCTATGAACAATAAAACCAAAATGTCAGGTTTGGCTACAGGAATCAAAGAAACATGGAAAGGTGAGGGGGTGAAATGCTAAGTCTTATACCAAGTTCTCTGGCAAACTAAGAGGTGATGAATTCACACTCCCACATGAGCTCAATGCCTGCCTGAGAAGTCAAGACAATTTTGTGGATTTGATACAGTACGTGAATTTACATTTATGTGCTTGTTTGCATTTGTTTGATTCGTGGTTGTAAAACATAGATCGACATGACAAATAAGTACTCTCCTGGTGGTGAAACCACAGCTGATGGGCGTCGCTGGTTTTATGCAGTCTTAGAGCCTCCCTGGGCGGTCGAGTTGGTCTCTTAGTGTAGTAAGGCCTGCCTGAGCTTGAGTTCAGATGTCCTTCGCCCACGCTAAGGTATCTCAATTACAGACAACACGGAAATGTACATATGCACATGTCAATGTAAATACGAGCTCGTCGATTTTAGAGCTGGAAGGGGCTTTATAAGTTCTTCTGTCCAACCCCTGCTCTTTGTCCCCTGCTCCTCACTACAGCTCCGGACCAAAGAAGGACTTCAGTACCCTTGAGTAAGAAGAGCTCAGATGAACCGCTGAGACAAAGTGAATAAAACAGACAAAAATCCTTTTTATCCCAAAGTCAAAGAGAAGCAATCTCCAGCCCATGCCTGGGCAAACGCAGGAAGCTGGAAGCAAGATGTCAGTTTCAGCCCGGGAATATAGACCAGCAAGGGTCCTCGGGGATTTTCCCTAAGAAAGGACGCATGCAGCACGCAACCTTGATTTCCCTAGTCTCATCACCCACCGCCCCGAACTCTCTCGATTCTAGCTTCTGCTCTGGGCCGCGGCTCTGCTCCGCACTCTTCAGTTGGCTTGCAGCCCAGAAGATGGACGATGGGGGGACGCAAGAAGGGCTCAGGCGAGGTGGGGAGTGGGGTGGAGGATAGGAAGTTGGAGATGCTGTGGGAGAGAATGAGGGCGAGGGGAAGAATGGCACCCAGGTGAGCAGAGCGATCCATCGTCCTCTTCCGGTCTGCGGGACTCATCAAGCACTCTGCTCTTGGTTGCGGGGTGGAGTGGGATTTACTCCTTGACAGCCAGTCTTCTCCAAACCCGGATTCCAGAGATGATTTTTACCAGCACTGCTGATGGACAAGCCAAGCCAGGGTAAGATGAATCCTCTGATCTCTGTCAAACTTTTGTCCTCAAAAGAACCTTTTTCTTTCTTTCCTTTCTTTTTTTTTTTGTTTTTTTTTTTTTTTTTTTTTTGGGGGGGGGGATGGGGCCTCCCAGTTGGCGTTTTATTCACAGATTGAACTGTATCCCTTTAAACGACTGGGGAAGATTTGGGCAAGGGGGATGACAGCTAGCATTATTTCAGAATACCCTACAAAAAACTGCCTCACGTCTTGTGATACTTTAACCGTCATCAGCCAAACCACGCTATCACCAACCACATGATCTCGTTTTAACTAGAGGCGGTTAGAATAGACCACCAGAGTTCAGATTCCTGGACTAGAGGAGGTACTTGGACTGGACTTTGTGTATTTGGCTTTTAAAACCCTTCACAACCTGGCCTTTTCTCCCCTTTTCTGTCTTCTTACACCTCACTCTCCTCCACATACTCTGCTATCCAGTGACAGTGAGTCTTTTGCCATTCCATTTCTCAACTCTGTGTAGCTTTTCGCTGGCTGTTCCCCATGCCCGGAAGGCCTTCCCTCCTCACCCCAGCCTCCTGGCTTCCTTGGCTTCCTTAATTACAGAGCTCAAGCACTACATTCTAAAGAACAGAGGGCTCTCCCGCTGCCTCCCCAGGCCTGCCCCGCCCCACCCCAACGACTTTAGTGCCTTCCCCTGAGTTTTCTTTCATTTGCTCTGTGCATATACATACAATATATATTTATATATGTATATGTGCATATGTGTATATATGTGTGTAGTATGTACATAGTTATTTTAATATTATCTTCACCTTGAAAGCAGGGACTATTTTTACTTTTCTTTGTATCCCCAAAGCTTAGCACAATGCCTGGCACACAGGGGGTGTTTAATAAATGCTTATTGACCTGACTGACCAGCAAAATTGAAAGAACGAGATAGCCACAGTCCTGATGCAACTATTCCTTTTAAGAAACCGGAATTCTGCATTTGAAGAAGTCAGATAAAGTCCCAGACTCTGGGGCACCCAGTGTCCAGCGATGCTGATCATGGAGGGTGAAACTCTGGCCCTGAGTCCATGCTATTTAGATTAAATCTTGGCCAAGGAGCTTATACAAAAACTCTTGGTATCGACTACTAGGTCTGTACCCCAAAGAGATCATAAAAAAGGGAAAGAGACTCACTTGTATAAAAATATTTACAGCAGTTCTTTCTGTGGTGGCAAAGAATCAGAAATTGAGGGGATGCCCATCAAGTGGGGAATGGCTGAATAAGTTGTGGTATATGAATGTAATGGAATGTTCTATTGTGCTATAAGAAATAATGAGCAGGCAAAAGACTAGTGATAGAAAATGGTATCCCCATCCAGATAAAGAACTGATGGGCTCTAAATGTAGATCAAAGCATACTATTTTCACTTTTTTGGTTTTTTGTTTTTTCTTTCTTGTGCTTTTTCTCTTTTGTTCTGATTCTTCTTTCACAACGTGACTAATGTGGAAATATGTTTAATATGATTGTACATGTATAACCTATATCGGATCGCTTGCTCCCTTGAAGAGGGGGCAGGGAAAGGAGGGAGGGAGAAGAAGTTTGGAACTCAAAATCTTATAAAAATGAATGTTGAAAACTATCTTTACATTTAATTAGAAAAACTAAAATACTTAAAGTGTGTGTGGGGTGGGGAGACTCCTGGTATTGGACATTAGAGGGGAGAGAGGACGAAGAAATACATACATTGAACATATCAGATGAGACAGTACCAAGATTGTGTGTATAAATATTTAACTATAATAACTTTATAATCCTCTTTTACAAGGTATTAGCAAAGAAGCTTTTGCTTGTTTCTCTCTTTAAGGAAGCTTGGTCCCATATTACACAGGGAGACTGGTTTCAGAATCTTATGACCAGTATTCTCCAAACCCAGTTGTGGCAAGGATTTCCTGATGTTCCTCTGTGTGGCAGTGCTCAGCCTGAGACATACCTTGGCTGCTTATTCAGTCTAGACCATGACATAGACTTCAAGGTGGCATTCCTTTCCGGGTTGAACCTATCACTAACCATAGAACTATGTCTCACATCAGGTAACCAGAGAACTGGGTCCCAGAAAAATGAAAAATGAAAGAGTAGATGGAAACCAATCTTTGCAATAAGTTTTCTGATGAGGGTCTCATTTTTCAAAATATATAGAGAGCTGTTTCATGTTCATAAGAATAAGAGCTATTCTCCTGTTTATAAACGGTCAACGAATATAAAAGGGTAATTTTCAAGGGAAGAAATTCAAGCTATCTATAGCCAAATTGGGGAGGAGGTGCTCCAAATTATTAATAACTAGAGAATGAAAATTAAAGCAATTTTGATGGTCCACCTCACACCCATCAGATTGATAGAGATGGCAAAATAGTAAATGATAAATGTTGCAGTAGCTGTGACCGAACAAGATGGTTAATATACAGATGGAGCTGTGAATTGGTCCACTGTGGAAAGCGATTTGGAATTGTGCCCCAAAAGTTACTAAATTGTTCATATCCCAGGTATATCCCAGACATACATTATTAGGCTTATACTCCAGAAGACAATAAAGAGAAAAAGGTCCTATCATACACAAAAATTTTAATGACAGATATTTTGTAGGGGGGAAAGAACTTGAAATTAAGATGTTACCCATTAACTAGGCAGTGGCTAAATAGGTGTGCAACATAAATGTAACAGAACACTATTGTGCTGTAAGAAATTAAGAGAGTTTCAGAGAAACCTCAGAAGACCTATATGAGCTGATTCAGAATGAATTGAGCACATTCAGGGGAGCAAATGGTGCTGCTATGTCAACATTGTAAAAACCAACAATTTTGAAAGATTTAAGAACACTAATTAATGCAATGGTCAACCAGGATTCCAGAGGAAGAATGATGAAATGTGCCAGCCACCTCCTGACAGAGGTGATGGACTTCCCATGCAGAAAGACACACATATTTTTGGGACAGTTGTGGCCAATGTGGGGATTTGTTCGGGAAACTACGCTGATTTGTAACACAGGTTTTATTTTCTTTTGGTTAAGGGTAGGATGCTTGTTATGCTAGATAATTGACAAAAAAAAATTTTTTTTTAAATGAAACAGTCCAGGATCTTGAATTAGATGAGTCCATAGGGGTCTTCCAGTTTAATTCCCTTCTATTATAGAAGAGGAAAAAGGGAATATAGGGGAATCATATAGGACTCTCCAGGACCACACAAATAGTAAGTAGCAAAACCCCAATTGGAACCTAGGTCTTCTGGCTTTCAAATCCAGCTCACTTTGTCTTCTCTTAGTCCCAGTTTATTTATCTGTAAAAAAAACAAAAACAAAAACAAAAACAAAAACAAAAACAAAAAAGCAGAAGTGGTAATACTGGCATTACCTTGCCGATTCTGCCACTAAAGGGTCTGTGTGCTCTTGGACAAGGCATTTCTTGTGTCTGGGCCTCAGTTTTCTCATTTGTAAAACGAAGGGATGGGACTAAGTGACATCCAAGGTCTCTTCCAGCTCTAAGCCAATTTGATCAATCGGGAAGACTTGTTACTGGACGATCCCTCTTCTCTTGTATAATAGTGAGGGAGAAAAAGCTTTAAAAACCCGAAAACTCCAGAAAATTGGGGCTAGGAGCAAGTGGTTATTTTCTGAGCCCTAGGCAGAGGGAAAGTGTGGCTTGAAAGCTCTCTGGAGCAGGGTAGGGAAGAAAGGTAGGGCCTGAGTCGGGGTGGGGGTGCGAAGTGTTAAGGATGCTTCTTTTTCTCTGTAGAAACTCTCTTCCCCTCCTCCCCCCCATCCCCGCCCAGTGTGTGCAGTTTGAAGCTATGGGAGTAAACTCACCCCCTAGCGACTTCTACGTCTGGCATCCCGGCCTCACAGTACGGGAGGGCTGGGGAGAAAAGAAGTAGCTAACCCAAAGCTCTGGCCCCAAAGCGGTCCTCAAGCTACCAGAGCGAAGTGTCTGACCGCCTCTAATGCAAATTCTGCACAAGGACCCGGGGGGCGCGTCTACACTGCAAGGTGGAGAGAAGAGTGGCAATTTTTGCTCTTTCAATCTTCTGTAAAATAAAAAATAGTAATTCACACGCAAGCTTCCTGTCTTTAGATCAGCTTGCTTTTCTCCACCGAACCGGACCTTCGGGAAAACAGGGACTGTTTTCGGGGGTCTGAGAGGTTGTTTTCGTATCCTTCTCAGGTGCTTCTGGCAGACAGGGAGAGGAACTGGATCTGTGATTTTTTCAGTTTAGGGAACTCCGTCTAACAATTCACGTCAGCAACTTCTTTGCAATGTATAGTCCTAGAGAATGGCCTAGAATATTCCGAGGTTAAGTGACCTGCCCAAGGTCACATACCCAGTCTATGTCATGGGAAGGACTTGAGCAGAGATCTTTCTGGCTTCCAGAACAAATCTCTTCTATCCACTCTGCCACACTGTTTCTCTTACCTGGCGTATAATAGATGTCTGATAAATGCATATTAATTGATTTGGGGCTCTAGGTTCAAACCACACCTTTCACGCTTATTACTCACATAGCCTGGAGCAAGTAACAATCTCCCCTGGCCTTAGTTTCCTTGTCTGTAAAATTAATGGATTTGTACTGAATGACCTCTGAGGTTTCTTTTAGCTCTAAATCTGGAAGGAAGGAAGGAAGGAAGGAAGGAAGGAAGGAAGGAAGGAAGGAAGGA
>NW_020954615.1:4016576-4039125 GCF_900497805.2 Vombatus ursinus | reverse complement strand
GGAAGGAAGGAAGGAAGGAAGGAAGGAAGGAAGGAAGGAAGGAAGGACAAAAGGAAGGAAGGAAGGAAGGACAAAAGGAAGGAAGGACAAAAGGAGGGAGAGAAACTAGCACGAACTCGCAGCCTGGCATTGTGCTGAATAGGATATCAACACACACACACACACACACACACACACACACACCTCCACACAATCCCGGATCTTACGGAGCATAATGACCTTTTTAACTAGGCAAGGGCTTTAGTGACCTGCTACGAATAGCGCACATTTTTACACGGATTTAAGGTCTGCCAAACATTTTACACTACGTTATCTCCCTCAATCCTCACAGCAACCCTGGGAGGTTGGTGCTATTATTCTCTCCGTTTTAGAAATGGAGAAATTGGGAGAAATGAGGCACAGAAAAGTTAGGGGACTTGCCTAGGGTCACACATAGTAGTATTAGCATCTATTCATTAAGAAAATATTTTACATAATGATTAAAAAACCTTCCATAAATTCAGTGACAGTTTTAATTATATTTTACTAATAACAAATGCATCTTCATAAAATTTAAATAATAACAATACCTGGAATTTCTAAATCGCTTTTGGAATTGCAAAGACCAGTGTGTACATTTGATCCTCCCAACAAACCTGTGAAGGAGATTTTACAGTTATGATTATTCCCATATTACAGATTTGTAAAATGAGGCTAGTAAGCACTCCAGGCTTGTACAGTGTAAGAGCAGTACAATTCTGACACGTTTCTCCTCGACTGCATGTCCATCACTCTTTCCAAATGTTCTTTTCTTCTTTTTCTTTTGGTCTCCAGAAGGCACTTTTAAGTCTTCGTCCTTCAATGAAATGGACCCTCATTGCAATGGCTGCACCACCTGCTGGGGACCACTGATGGAGTGGAGTCCTCTTTTTCAGAGGTGGAAACTGAGGCTCAGAAAGGGGGCGTGATTCATCACTTACCGAGCCGAAGTAAGAAGAAAAGACCCCTGAGTCTCAGCCTGGAGAAGAGTGCTTCCAAGCCCTGGATCTATGACCCGTTTCTTAGAATCCGCGCTGAGCTCGTCCTGAACACCGGCAGCAGGACGTGCTTTCCCAACTTCCCAGACCGGCCCTTCCTTCAGCCTCCTCCCTCCTGTCGTCTAACCCTACAGATCTTTCTGTCCTCCTCCCCTCTCTCCTCTCCCAGCCGCCCAGGTCCCTCGGAGTTTATTTGTTCAGGGTTTTCTAATAGCCCAGCCCAGCTATTTTGGTGGTACAGCGAGATAGCAGCTGGAGCAGGCCCAGCCCCCCGGGCCGCTCTGTCAGCGCCGTCAGCCCACACCGAGGCTTCCAGGACGGGCTGGAATTTTAATTGAAATGGATGCTCGGCGGGCTGGACGAGCAGATAACAGGCTGCTATCTGGGCTGCAGGCTGAGGGCTCTCGCCTCCCGTGGAGGTCCAACTCAGCAGCTCCCTCGACGTGAGCTACAGGGCTCGGCGGGCCAGGAGGCTAGGAGGGCGCTGGGACCTAAGGCCCAGGGGCTTCCTCGGCCACCTTGTACGTTGGGACTTGGGAAAAAATAAGGAAAGGGAGGCAGGAGACTCCTTCAGCCTCTGCCCTCATGACTGAGGGCTGTGAAAAAGCAAATGCCAGAAGGGCGATAAGTGACCACCCCCCACACCCTCCCGTCTCCGAGGCTCCAGGATCTCAGCAGCAGAGCAACGAAATAGTACGGAGTCCTTCCGAGTTTGCAGTCAGATCCCCAAAAGAGTTCAAACAAAAGTAAAGTTCAGAGAATTTACATTTGAAAGGGTCATTCAGTTCCTTCCCTTCTGTTGTACATAAGAGGAAATTGAGGCTGAGAGAGGTGAAGGGATTTGTCCAAGGTCACAGGAAATGTCTTAACTTCTGATTGATTTTTTTTTTGGTCAATTTATATTCATTACTTTTTTTTAAATAAAATTTTATTTTACATCACCTAAATTTTTCCCTGCATCACACTCTCTCCGTCCTTCCAGAGAGCCATTTCTTATTACAAAAAATGAAAAGAAAAAGAAAAAGAAAAAAAGGCAACAAAGAAGAAGAAAAATGCCACAAAGGCCAAGAAAGGGAAAATTGGACAAAATATGCACCATTCTCCACTTGTGGACACCCTCATCCTCACCCTCTTGGGCAAAGGAGTCTTCTCATACCTCTGTTCAGGAGTGGCACTTGTTCTCGGTAATTGCCTAATATTTATTTGTGCTGCTTTTGTGGGGGGTTATTTTTTCCATACACATTGCTGTGGTCATTGTAGATATTGTTTCCTTGGTTCTGTTTCCTTCACTTTGCATAAATTCATGAAAGTTTTCATGGTTCTCCAGAATAATTACATTTATAGTTATTTCTTACTAAGAGTAATATTTATTTTTAATTTAATTTAAATTTATTTAAAAATTTTAATATAAAAACTTTTCTCCCTCCCCATTCAGTGTCCATGACCTCCTACCCTCCCAAAGACCCTCTGCCAAGCTTTCCTTCCCCTGAATAGTCCAGAAAATAGCCTTAAGTATCTCCCACCCCAGGAGACTGAAAGCCAGTGTAGCTTCAAGGGGGGAGTGCCCACTTGTAAGTAATGCAAGGGGATTGTGTGGTCTCCAGGCACCACAGGCTTCTGCCCACCAAGGGGGGCCAGCTGGAGGATCCTTCTAACATTAGTGGAGATTCCCCTTTTCCACAGTGACTGATTTTTTCCCCATAATTAGCCAATCACTCCTCTCCTGGCTTGGCTTGGTGGTGATGATGGTGGTGGTGGTGGTAAGACATGTCCAACTCTTCATGATCCTACTTGGGGTTTTCTTAGCAAAGATACTGGAGTGATTGGCCATGTGCTTTTCCAGCTCATTTTATAGATGAGGCAAACAGTGTTGAGTGTTGCCCAAGATCACCCAACTAGTAAGTGTCTAGGGGTGTTTATATGTACATATGTATTATGCATATGTATACATGCACAGTCACACTTGTTATATAAATATACATGTAATATATACCTTTGTAAAGTCTAATGTAGTTTTCTATCTCTGCTTACAGGCTCTCCCATTTATGGAAACATGTGCTTGGCTAGGGGTAAGATTTTGTGTTTGGAACTTTTTAATGAACTTAGTCTCTATTCTTCCTCCATGTTCTCCCCAGCCATGCTGAAGCTGAATGAATCTCCCTTTTCTCTAAGAAGATCCAAACCTCTCCCCTACAATTCCAGCATTAATCAGACTACAGAAGGATTTATTGGCTGCTGGAATTTATTCTTTACAGAAAGACAATATATAATAACAATCAAAAGACTGTGCAATTGGGGTTCTGTGCAATCTGGGGTCAGTTCAGATAGGGAGAAATCAGCAGCTTGCTTGTGAATGCAGAAACACAATCTCTTCTACTCTCTCCAATTCCTCCCTCTTACATGAAAAGAGAAGAGACAGATCTCAGGTGAGGTGGGCAGTTAATAAGGGACTGCTTGCTCATGCAGAATGGAGACAAGGTGTGTCTTTTGAACCCCAATATTTCTCAATAGAACTATGTCTCCTTGTAGCAGGTCTTGACAATGCACTCAAGTAACATGCCATCATTTGGTTCTGGTTTAGCTCTTCTGAGCCAAAGTTGAAGGCTTCTTCCAGCCTTAGTCAGCTTGGGAGTTGTGAGTATTTGAATCACCTCTGTCTTCTGGAAGTCCAAAGCACAAGTCACTAGGTAGGCATGGATCTCACCCAAATATAAGTAGGTCTGTTATAAAACCAGAAACAACATTCTTGGTGACGATGCAAATGTGGACTACGACCCCCATTGAAATTTTCATTCTGTTGTAAGAATTCTTAATATGTTCAATAGCATGAAGGGTCACTTGGGCTTTGGGTCACCCTGTGGGTGGAAAGTGTAGTTTTAGATTTCTTTTTTTTAATTAATTTCATCCTTTGGGATGTTTCATTTTCTTTTTTTTTTTCTTTTTAGGCAATTGGGGTTAAGTGACTTGCCCAGGGTCACACAGCTAGTAAGTGTCAAGTGTTTGGTCTGAGGCCAGATTTGAACTCAGGTCCTCCTGACTTCAGGGCCAGTGCTCCATCCACTGTGCCACCTAGCTGCCCCTAGATTTCTAGCCAAAGCTATCTTGAGTAGTTTGCTCTCAAAATCAATGAGGCAATAGTTAATAAATATTATTAAATGACTACTATTTGCCAGGCACTGTGCCAAGTATGGGGGGATACAAAGAAAGGCAAAAGATAGTCCCTGCCCTCAAGGAGAAGACAACACATTTTTAAAAAGTTGAAAATTGGGGGTACCTCCTTAGGGGCATGACAATGACCTGCAGCTGAGGTAGTAATTGAGCTGGAGGCAGCCCTGGGTATCCTCCTTAAATGAAGGCTCTGGGAGGAGCTCATGAATGTCCACCCTTTCCAATCAGAGGGAGGGGGCCCAGGAGCTGGGGGGGCACAGAGGAGGTAGAAGTTATGCAAAGCTGATGTCTTCTTGTAGGCAGATGAGTTTCTGGAGTCCCTGTCTTGGTCAAAGTGGATCTCCACAAAGCATCCCTAGGTTGAAAAATGTTGCTCAAACACAGCTTTAGCACTTGTGGATGCTTTCTTTTTTCTGGTTTGGTATGCTGCATTCAGCATACCTGGTGAAGTGATCAGTCACGAACAAGACATGATTTACGTTCTTACCAGCTCCTTCTAGAGATTCAAACAAGTCAGTATGGATGCCAATGCAAGGAAGGTCTGAAGGTTTGCTCATGCTTATCCTTCAAATATGCTGCACAAGTTGGCAGTGCTTTTCTTTGCAGACATCAAGCAGCAGTTTCACATTTCTCCATGTTATCAGCTGCTATCTAGAAACAGTAAAATCCATTTTTTACTTGCTCCAAGATCTTCTCTTTACTCATAGACCCAAAGCCATTTCATAGAACTTTCATGGGCATAGGAAAATATATTCTGGGTCATACCAAGAGTTTCCCAATACCATGCCTGGGATCAGTCACCATCAGGTATAGCAAGCACTTCATTAAACAGCTCCAACTTCTGCCACTGTCTAAATGGAAAGGAACATCCAAGCATCTGAGACTTAAGTCCTTTCCCATAATCTGCTTTCTTCTTGGATTATATGCCTTCTCTCAGTCTTTCATCAGCAATCTTCTCTCACTGCCAGTCATCTACAGACACCTAAGGCAAAGAAGTTTAGTTCAATGAAACAAAGTTCACAGGTGCTGTTAAAATATCAACTGGCAAAAGTCCCAAGTTCTCAGCTACCCTGCCACTTGAATGTAATCCAGTTCTCTGGTTATCACACATTGTTTTCATGACATAATGTCATCATTGCTTAGCTTTCAGGAAAGAGCATCTACGTCCACATGAGTGTTTGTGACCCAAAGTGAATCATGTTTTGGATTCATGGTTGGTTAGTGTTAGTATGCATATCTGATAATCAGCATCTACCTTGGTACTGGTCAAAATATGCCAGTAGGTTGTTATCAGTCCACACTTGCAATCTCATTCCATACCCATGGTGTTTGAACTGCTCAGTAATAATTCATTTAAAAGCCAAGAACCCCAGCTTGTGTATAGGTAATAAGTCTCACCACTCAGCCCTCCATTGGCAAATGCAATCGGTTTCTGGTGGCTATTACTTTCTTGATACAGAAGACCTACCAAATCTTCCACATTGGGAAAAAAAAAGGCAGACTTAGACCAGCATAGCTCACAGTAGGTGCAGGTTCCAGAGAGTCGACAAACTCTTTGAATGCTTATTCTTGTGTGCCCATTTGTCTCTCTCCAAATGGTTTTATAGTTTTAAAGACAATTTGTCGTTTCTTGCCCTTCTGTTTCTGAATCTCTTCAATCACATATTTACAACAGAGGGCTTTCAGTGTTTTGGCAATGTTAGCAGAGGAAGAGTTAACAACCAAATCCTAGAAAAAATCTTGTATCTTAAAGAATATGTACAAAGGGCCAGTTCAGGAATGCTTACATTTTTTATAGTGTGGGGCTGATATTTATCAACCGACAGTTTCAAAGCAGCTTTCTCTTAGCTAATTCAACACTTTCATAAGACTCTTTTAGTGATCTTCCCAAAGACAATGAGGCCATCTAAGTACACCAATACTTCCAAATAAGTAATGACTCTCCAGAAGGTAACAGTTGCTCCTTCAATGCTTTGGAACATATCATCAAATTGGTAAAATATAGTTGGGAATTTTAAAAAAAAATCTTCTCTTTTGTATTCTTTGGCTAAACGAATCTGATGGTATCCACCTGTAAATCCAGTACCAAGAATCACCGGCTGCCTAGCAGATGATCTAGGACAACTTACACCCGTGACATACTGCCCCATTTGATTTTAATTCTTTTGTCCAAAGTCCAGTAATTTACATACATTTACATCTTTCTATTCTTCTTTGGTACTATTGTTAGAGGTGATGGGCTGCTGGGCTCTGCAGTGATGCCACTGACCAGAAGATCTTTCATATGGTTTCTGATGTCTTCCAACACAGGCAAAAGAATCATCTCAGAAGAGTTGAGTTGGCCAGTTGGATTCTGGGGGGTTGGGTCTCAGACATTCCACATCCTGTTCATGTACTTAGAACCCTTCTCTTCTAGTTAAACTTCTTCTTCAACATTTTCTTCTCTATTGGAGAGTCACCAGATTTAAATATCTCCTCATCCACTCCTGAGTTTGAAAATTGTGTGTTCTCATAATGTACCCTGCCACCATTTGTTTCTGTTCTTTTATAGACCTCTGCAAAGCTACATGAATTGTTCAAATGTGCAGGTATTGGGTGCCAGCTAGTTGTGTGCAGTATCCTGCTAGATTTTTTAAAAGATTAGAATTGGTTGCAATCACTATTAATACTTCAGTAAAAGCCAAGGCATCCACCTTCCTCTTGATACCAACAAATTCCTTGGGGAAAATCAAAGTAATTTTGATACATCCTACATATTAGTAGACTCTATCACTGACTACATCAAATCTAAACCCTTTCCATAGGTTACATATGTGCTTTCCTCAAATATATATGCATATTTTTATTTTTTCCTTACATATTTCAAATTATACTTAAATTTATAACAACCGTTTTTTATTTTAAGTTTCAAATTCTCTCCCTCTCCCCTCCTTGAGAAAGCAAGCAATTTGATATTGATTATGGTGGAGAGAGGGTGGATTATGAAGTGGATAGAGGGCTGGGCCTGGAGTCTTCTTCCTGATCTCAAATCTGGCCTCAGATTCTTACCAGCTGTGTGATCCTAGGCAAGTCACTTAACCCTGTTAGCTTCAGTTTCCTTCTAAAATGAGCTGGAGAAGGAAATGGCAAACCACTCCAGCATCTTTGCTAAGAAAACCCCAACTGGGGTCACAAAGAGCTGGATGCAACTGAAAATAATTGAATAACAACATAGATGTGAATTCATGAAAAGCATATTTCCATATTAGCCATATGGCAAAAGAAAGCAGACCAAAAAATAAGAATAATAAAGAAAGTTTTTAAAAAGGTATGCTTCAATCTGCATTCAGAATTCATTAATCCTCTCTCTAGAGGTGGATAGTATTTTTCATCCTATGTCCTTAGGAATTGTAATGAATCATTGTCTTGATAGGAGTAGCTAAATCTTTCACAATTGATCATTCTTACAATATTGCTGTTACAGTGTACAATAATCTCTTGGTTCTTCTCACTTTACTTTGCATCAATTCATATAATCTTTCTAGGTTTCTCTGAAATCTGTCTGCTCGTAATTTCTTATAGCACAATAGTATTCCATCACAATCAAATGCCACAACTTGTTCAGATATTCCCCAACTGACATCCACTTAGTCTCTAATTCTTTGCAACTACAAAAACAATTGCCATAAATATTTTTGTACACATTGGTCCTTTTCCCTTTTTGTTGAATCTCTTTGGGATATAGACCTAGTAGTGGTATTGCTGGGCCAAAGGGTATGCACAGTTTTATAACCCTTTGGGCATAGTACCAAATTGTTCTCCTGAATGACTGGATCAATTCACAACTCCACCAACAGTGCTTTAGTATTCCAATTTTTTCACATCCCCTCCAGCATTTGTCATTTTCCTTTTCTGTCATGTAAGCCAGTCTGACAGATATAAGATGATACCTCAGACTTATTCTAATTTGCATTTCTTTAATCAATAGTGATTTAGATCATTTTTTATGTGACTATTGATAGCTTTGATTTCTTCTTCTGAAAAATGCCTGTTCATATCTTTTGACCAACTATCAATGGGAGATGGCTCTTATTTTAATAAATTTATCTCAGTTCTCTAAATATTTGAAAAATTAGGCCTTTATCAGAGAAACTTACTGTACATTTTTCCCAGTTTCCTTCTAATTTTAGTTGCATTCATTTTGTTTGTGAAAAATATATTTTTAATTTTGTGTAAACAAAATTATCTATTTTACTCACCATGATCCTGTCATGATAAAAATCTGAAGAAACTGAGGCATAGAGTTCAAAGCATTATCAATTTAGTAGGAAGTCTACCAATTGCTAATAAATGGAATCCAAGGCTCCTCAGTAGCTAAGGATATTCATGGCAGAATACTGAGCTTTCTTATCATTTTAAAGGAACAATTAATCAAAAAAAAGAGAAATTAATCAAAATACTTGGAACGTATTTTGGAATACATGGTCATGGAATTAATATATATTCATAATATTGATGCATATTCATAGGATTTACAGGAATAAGGAAATAGGTCAATTTTCAATGAGCTGCTGGGCATGTCAATCATCAAACTGTAAACACTCCTGATTGGTTATGGCATTACAAAAGTTATGACAAGTGGGATAATTGAGAACATGGAATTCTGTGTCATTCAAGGGGGCTGGTTAGGGCCAGTTGAAAAGAGCAACTGGAAAACTGGTACAATTTCTGAGGAGTAAATAAGCTTTCTTGCTGATTGACTTAACTATAGGTATTGATTAATGGAATATTTTACAGTAGCAGGTTACTCATATGGTCAGACAGAAGTTTCCAAAAGGGGACTAGCTTCTGATAAACAAAAAGTGTTGTTCATCCTTGTTTGTGAAAAGAATCAATGATATCAGGGATGATGCCTTGACTCTCAAATGAATTGTATTTAAGTGAGACAGAGTGGCACAAAGTCATCAGTCTCACTCTCCCTTCCAGAATCATAGAAGTCCAGTGACAAGACAAAAGTGAGAATGACTGATGATGGCCCAGGATCTAGTGGATGGCCTTGGTGTCTTTGATGTTTGACCACGCTCTAAGCCTTACACAATACTTGCTTCAGCACCTTCATGGCTGCTGGAACAAATTATTCTCAACCATCCACTGGGGGGCAAGATGTCTTCATGTGGTTGGTGTAAACAAATTTTGGAGTAAAGCAAATTTTGCCAAATGGTGAGTTCTTGTCCCAAAAGCTTGGATCTTTGGATTTACCAAACACTAGATTGCTATGATCATTTGCTACTATGTATTAAGTAACTACTCTATTCCACTGATCCACTATTCTATTTCTTAGCAAGTACCAGATTGTTTTCATGACTATCCCATTGTAACATAATTTGAAATCTGGAACTTCTGGGTCACCTTCCTTTACAATTTTTTCATTGATTCATTTGATATTCTTGACTTTTTGTTCTTCCAGATGAATTTTATTATTGTTTTTTTCTAGCTCTATAAAATAGTTCTTTTGTAGTTTGATTGGAATGGCACTGAATAAGCAAATTAATTTAGATAGAACTGTCATTTTTATTCTGTTGACTCAGCCTACCCATGAGCAATTAATATTTCTACTGAAAAGTATTTTATACTTTTATTTATATACTCCCTGGGTTTGTCTTGGTGGGTAGACTCTCAAGTATTTTATGTTGTCTGCAGTTAGTATAAATGGAATTTCTCTTTCTCTCTCTTGCTGTTGGGTTTTCTTGGTAGTATATAAAAATGCTGATGATTTATTTGGGTTTATTTTATATCCTGCAATTTTGCTGAAGTTAATTGTTTCAATTAGTTTTTCAGTTGATTCTCTAGTAAGTTAAACACCATATCATCTGCAAAGGGTGATAGTTTTCTTTCCTCATTACTTATTTTTATTCCTTCAACTTATTTTTCTTACCTTACTGCTATAGCTAGCATTTTGAGTACACATATTGAATAATAATGGTGATAATGGTCCTCCTTGCTTCACTCCTGATCTTGTTAGGAAGTTTATTTTCATTTATTTATTTTTCAAGTTCATATCCGTTACAGATAATGCTTGTTCTAGGTTGATTAGAGATATTACTTACTGTTGTTGTTATTTATCCTTCCTTCTCCAAGAGGACCAATGACATCACAAGGATGATGTCTTGACTTGCAAGTGAATTGGATATGAGTGGGCAGAGCTGACCTGTGCAAAGTAATCAGTCTTGCTCTCTCCTCATGAGTCATCGAAGTCCAGTGACAAGACAAGGATGAAGAGGACTGAATGGTTGCCCAATCAGTGACTAAGGTCTGAGTAAAAGTTGAGACAAAAGATTTCTCAATTTGCCATCACAAAGATATCAATATGGGAAGGGAAGAGCCTCAGAGTTTTCTGGCCAAAACAAAAAATAATTGCCATTTACAACCTTTCTAAGCCATCAAAACCAAAATGATGACTCATAGAGGCTTGAGCTGGAGTTTTATTGGCCATTCAATGAAAGCCAGAGTTATTTGGGTTTTAAGGTGGAGAAGAAGGAGAAGCACCCACCTCCCAGGGTAATTATGAGGATAAAATGGCATATGTAAAGCCTTCTGCAAACCTTAAAGTGCTTTATAAATGCTACAACATTTAGATACTACTTATTTTTCTGATGAGATATTTCACATTTTCTTTTTTTTCCTTTTGACTTTGTTTTATTATTTCTTGATGTCTCATGGAGTCATTAGCCTCTACTCCCCCAATTCTAATTTTTAAGCAATTATTTTTTTTCAGTGAGCTTTTGAGCCTCTTTTTCCATGCGGACAATTCTGCTTTATAAGGAGTTCTTTTCTTCAGTGAATTTTTGTATCTCCTTTTCCATTTGACCTATTCTGCCTTTTATAGTGTCATTTTCTTCAGTATTTTTGTGCCTCTTTTACCAAGATCTTAATTCTCTTTTCATAATTTTCTTCCTTTGCTTTCATCTCTTTACCTAATTTTCTCCACCACTCTTACTTGATTTTGAAAATCATTTTTAGCTCTTCCAGGAATTCTTGTGGAGTTTGTGTCCAATTTTTTTTTATTTTGAGACTTTGCTTGTACCTGTTTTGACTTCATTGTTGTCTTTGGAGTTTGTGGCTTGATCTTCCCTGTCACAATAGTAGTTTTTATGGTCAGGTTCTTCATGGTTGTGGTTGTTGTTGTTAGCTCATTTTTCACCCTATTTCTTGATTTTGAACTTTATGTTAAAGTTGAGCTCTGTTCTTGGATGGGGTGGGGAGAGGCACTGTCTCAACCTTTAGGCTTTTTCATACTGCTGTTTTCAGAGCTAGTTCTGGGGGTTTGGAGGTTTTCAGTGCTTCTGATGCTGTCTAGGGGTGCCAGGAACCCCAAAATGCTAGGGTACAGGTCAGGTCTGTCTCAAAAGAATTCAACCACTCAGGCTTTATTTTAGTCAAAGTAGTGAAATTATTATGACACCCGTTGGGTGGGCCAGATTCCTAGTGAGTCTTTGGTATTTGTGACACTAATAAAGTGGGCCAGATTCTAAGAATTTGCCTATTTGATGAGGATGGGGCTGATATTTTAAAACAGAAAGAGACTGAGAAAATCTGGATGGGATCAAGAAGTGGCAAGTAGCCTGGGGTGGTCTGGAGGTAACAGAGAAAGGGGTCTAGATGGAATTGAGGAGTATCAAGTAAGCCAATTAGGTAATCAAAATGTGCTGGGGTAGGCCAGATGCCTTGGGTGGAGTCACCAGTGATCTGGACTATTAAAATGCATGGGAAAATTCAGGGACTGGGTTGCTTTTAAAGACATGGTATTTTCCTTTTAGGGGTTCAGATCCCATCTCCATCACTTCCAAGGTGGTGTGGTCTGGGGAGAGGTGTGGTCGCTGCTTTCCTGGTCTGCATTCTTTTTATTACCCTGGAAGGGCCCCTGATCCCTTGTGAACAAAAGTGATAACGCCCTTCTATGCTTTCCCCCCCTCTTGACCAAAAGCACTCCTCTCTACCCTTGAACTATGATTCAGAAGTGAGTATAGGCAATGGAGTTGCCAAACAGCATCTCATCCTGTATCCGATGCCACCACAGGGGTTTCCCATAATCTTTTTCTGACAAGTTGCCAGGTGCCCCTTAACATCTCTAGCTTGAGAGCCCCTAAAGTCGCTGCTGTTTCTGTTGCTACCACCTAGTCCTACCACTGGTGTTTCATCCATGTGAACTTCAAGTCAGTCCCCACCCCTGTGTCACAGATCTCTCTTTCTGACCTCCTAAGTTGTCTTAGGAGGGAAGAATGCCTCACTCTTATTTTTTATTGGCTCAGCCACTCCAGAATTCAATTTGAGTCATCACTCCTAAATTGTTTGGAGGGGAATATTGGGAGAACTCAGCTGAGTGCTTTCTTAACTCAGCCATCTTGGCTTTGCCCCCAGAAGTTTCCCTCAATTATCTCTTTAAATGATTGGAATATGATGCTTACTTGAGATTCATTGTCCAGGACAACACTGCAGTCCATATTCTCAGTCTTTACTATTAACTCTGTGTTGGGTCCTATAAGTCCATGTGAGTGTGACAATGATGTGGTCGTTGTCGATGTTCTCAGGGTTCAGTGAACTACCATTCCCAAAAAGTTAAGTTCAAAGGATGTCAGTCAGTGAACTCTGTGTTTGGTTTCTACTTGAGCCTCTCATGTTAAAAGCATGGGTCAATGGGCTTTCCATCCCTATACCCTTAATCCATCACTGCACAAGTAGTAAAAGTATCCCAGCAATCCAGGTCTCTACTTACTGTCTCTTTCTTTTATAGGCTATGCTCGTAACTTTTCACTTATTAAATGAGGCATTTGCTGCATAATATCTCCCATACAGTATATTTACATATATTGGATTTTCCCTAAAAAAGACAAAATTTAATTGATTTTATATTTAAGAACATTATAGAATAAAAAAGGAGATGATCATTTAGGGAAAAGCTGATAATATGTAGACAATGTTAAGTACTGAAATATTTTTAAATGTTTTGATATTTGTAAAGAATGCTGCTTTGGTATTTAGGATAAGGTATTGATTCAGATGGTCTGATTTTTTCTGAGTGATTTGGAAATTAATAATTTTTGTGAGGAACATAAGAATGACAGAGTTCTACTCAGTCCTAGCCAAGGTTATGCAAAAAGAACACAGCAGTCAGTACCTTCCTTATTCAACCAGTTGTCAGCCTTTGCTACACCCCCCTTCCCCCCCCAAAAAAAGCCTTTGTATTTACTTATTTGAGTATATGTTGTATAGCCCTTGTTAGAAGATAAGCTTTTTCAGGGAGAGCACAACATCTGTTATCTTTTTTAAACCCCACTGCCTAGCATAGACCTAGAAATTGTGTTTAATTAATGTTGTTGAGTTGTTTCTGACCCTCTGTGACCCCATTTGGGGTTTTCTTGACAAAAATACTGGAGTGGTTCGCCATTTCCTTCTCCAGCTCATTTTACAGATGAGGAAACTGAGGCAAACAGGGTTAAGTGACTTGTCCAAGGTTGCACAGCTAGTAAAGGTAAGAGATCACATTTGAACTCAGATCTTCCTGACTCCAGGGCCTGTGCTGTATCTGCTGGGTCACCTAGCTGCCTCCTTTAATAGATATTTGTTGAATTAAAATGTTGGTGGAGAAAACAGGAAGATAGGGACAACAGGTGACATTTATAAAGACTTCTAAGGTTTGCAAAGCTCTTTCCAGCTGTAATCTTATTTGATTTTCACAACAACCCCAAGGTGGGTGCTGCTAGTGCCTTTTCTAAACTACCTTGTAGTCTTCATGTGTGTACAAACTGGCCTCCAACCCCACTTTGAATGAAAGTTGCTTGAACACCAGAATGTTTCACTTTTGTTTTTGTATTATCCAACATCTACCACAGTACCTGGTACATTGAAAGCGCTTAATAAATGCGCGTTGATTTCATTATCCTTTTTTAACTTATGAGGAAACTGAGCTCAAAAGGGTTCAGAGACTTATCCAGTTCACACACCAGGCAGAATTCGAACCTTGGTCTTCCTGACTTACAGTCCATGGAGGTCTATGACACATGATGATGGGATGAACCTGAGGGAGAGAAATCAGGAGTAGGGCCACATACTTCGGTATTTAGGAACCTTTTCTGAAGACTGGGGGCCAGAACCTGCCCCTCACCCCCAGCAGGGTGATGAGATCTCCTTGGCTTTCTAACAGCTGTAGTAGTCAGAGGTCAGAGCCTAAAGGTTTCCGGTCTCCTCAGATTGTGGACCTCTGGGGTCTCTCGGAGCGCGGCCAAGCCTGTCCCCCGCCCCGCCCCAGTCTGTCTGGGTCTGAAAACCCAAGCCCAGGCGTCCAGCAACCCTTATCTCGGAAATCCAGGGGCTAATGCGATCCTAATGGACGCTAATCGCTCAGATTGGTTTTATTGCCTCGCAGCTCCCTCTATTCTCGTCCCCTCCCCCACATAGTACTCCCCAGGAGCAAAGCAAAAGGACTAGCAAAAAAAAAAAAAAAGGTGTCTTTTTCCTAAATGTGCTGCTAGGCTAGGGGCTTAGGACCTGGGCACATTCCCCCTTGTAGGGCCGAGGGTTAGAGGCCAGAGCCAACAGGCAGAATATTTTTTTTAATATTGTCCTAAAGGGCAAGGCTAGGATCAGAAATTTAGTCCTGGAAGACACCTCAGGAGACGGCCCCCTTATTTTTGCAAATGCACCGGAAAGTTCTATAACTTCTCTTAGGTCATACAATAATGAGCAACCCAGGAGAGATTTGAACACAGGTCCTCTATCTCCAGAGCCTTCGTAAATCGGAAGTTGCAGACAGGTGCGGCATAAAGAAGATAGCTTCCCAACCCTGATAACGCTTCAAAATGGAGTGAAAGGGACTCCCGGTGTGATGAACTCCAGCGGGCTCCAAGCAGAGGCTGTCCGACCTCTTGTCCCGTGTAGGCACAGGGCAGGTTGGCCTGAGGGATGTCAGCGAGAGAATGCACCAGTGCAGCGCAGATTCTGTGACCTTCGGGGCAGTGGAGAATCAGAATCCTTGGGTTCCACACCTGGGTTTCTCCTCCAGCCTCCGTACTCTCTCAACCTAACTCTGCCCTCACTCCACCACCTACTGTTTCTTTTCTGGACCTAGGATCAGTCCTTTCTGAAGGCGTGGTGCCAACCACATGCTAAAGGAAAGGAGGAAGAACTCCAAATACCAGGGGACACCCTCAGTTCACCGTTTTGCAACCTTGTTGGCTGACAGAGGACACAGAAGAAGAGGGAGAGAGACAAACACAGACACAGAGACACAGGGATAGCAAGAGATAAAAAGACAGAGAGAGACAGAGGCAGAAAGGAACTGAGGAGAGAGAGAGAGAGAGAGAGAGAGAGAGAGAGAGAGAGAGAGAGAGAATAAGAGGAGAAAGCAGACAAACAGAGACAGGGATTTTTCAGGCCAAACAAAAGTGCCAATGATGGCATAAGCCAAATGCCTTCTGGAGGCCCCTCAGAGCACTGTAATCCAAAACTATTTGGCTTCATTTTTTGTTGTTTTGTTTGTTTGTTTTTTCCCTTAGCTAGTGCCCCTTGCCTTCTAGCACTTGACCTCTGAAAAGAAGATGGACTGAAACTCAGATCTTTGTCTCTCCCTTGGAAACCCACAAAGGACTCTCTTTGGGGACTTCACATAAAATTTAAGTCTAGGTAACCCTGTTTAGGTAAAAGATCAAAAGGTATAAAGTAGGCTTTCTGCAGAGGAAGAAATTCTATCTATCAGTAGTCATATAAAAATGCTCCAAAGAATTAGAAAAATAAAAATCAAAGCACCTCTCACTGGCAAAGATGACCAGAAAGAACATGACACATTGTAGAGGACAACAGATACATTAATGCACTGTGGGTAGAGCTGGGAATTGGTTGGTATAGACATGGAAGAAAGCAATTTAGAACTCTGCCCAATAAATCACTAAACTGGGCATACCTTTTAGCCTGTCAATTCCTCTACTAGGTCCATGCCCTAAAGAGATCAAAGAAAGATATAAAAGACCTATTTATAGGTATAGATATATTTGTAACAGCTGTTTTTGTAGTGGAAAGGAACTGGAAGTTAAAGGGACACCCATCAATTGAAGAATAATTGAACAAATTGTTGTATAAGAATATGATGTAATATTGTAACAAATGATGAAAGGGAAGGTGTCAGAGAAACCTGGTAAGACTTGTATGAACTGATGCAAAATGAAGTTAACAAAAATAGGAGAATAATTTATACAAAAACAACATTGCAAAGATAAACAACTTTAAAGTCTTAAGAACTCTGATAAGTTCAGCAATCAACCATGATTCCAGAGGACTTATATGCTACCCATCTCCTGACAGAGAGGTGACAGACTGAAGATTCAGAATAAGACAAACATTATTGGACTAATTGGGGAATTTGTGTTGTGTGATTGTGCATATTTGTTATAAGGGAGTTTTTTTTCTTTCCTTCAATTTGGGAAGTGGGAGAAAGAAAATAAGCAAAAATAAGTGTTTGTTAATTGGAAAAAACGAAAAGTTAAAAACAAATTAAAAAGACTTCAGTTACATCCTACATGGCATCCTTTAAGAAGTTTCCCCTGAATCTGGTACCCATCATGATCCTTCCCTCTTAAATATCAACGTGTGTTGTGAAGCAAGCTATCTTGCCTGGTCTTACCAATTCAATTCTGTTCGAAAAGGTTTCTTGAACTCATACCAGAGATATTTTCCATGAATAGAGTTCAGGACTTGGAGTCAAAAGGGACTCAGTTCAGATCTATCTGTAAAATTTATTATGATGTAGGCAAGCCACTTAATCTTATTGAGCCTCAGTTTCTCCATCTATAAAAATGGGAATAAAATATTCTCATTGACTACCTGAGAGCATTTTGAGGCTCTATGAAATCACATCTTTTCTCTTTCTGTCTCTCTGTCTCTCTCCCCCCCACCATCTCTTCTCTGTGTATGTATCTCTTCTCTGTCTCTTCTCTGTCTCTGTCTTTTTCTGTCCCTCTGTTTCTCTGTCTGTCTTTGTCTGTCTGTGTCTCTCTCTCTGTCTCTCTGTCTCTCTGTCTCTGTTTCTCTCTGTCTCTCTGTCTCTCTCTCTCTCTCTCTCTCTCTCTCTCTCTCTCTCTCTCTCTCTTTCTCTCTCCCTTATACAAGCATAGTACATAAGTGTATAACAAGAAATAATACCTGAGTCAAGGTTTCCAGGGAGTCTGAATTGGCAGCCAGTGGCTGTGTCCCATCTTAACAGGAGTTTGGCTGTAACTGGAGTATTCTGAAGACTGGCCAGCAAGTAGTAAATGGCCGTCACTGTTTCTGTCACTGCGGTTGTTCGGGGCAATTCACCTCAAGGTTTCCTAATGCCTGGGGTGGGGTGGGGAGAAGCAGCAGAAGGGAGGCTTCGAATTCTGCGGAGGGAACACTGGAACAAAAGACAGGCATCACATTGCAAAACCGCAGGGAATTTTGTTCGGTTTATTGAATACGCAAGGACATTTCGACCCATTAAAGAAACGAAAACATTTTACATTAAATAGATCCATGCTTGAAAGACACCAACTCGAAAGTGGACACAAAATAGCACTTTTCAGGATATTGGGGTGTGCCCGGGAACCCCTGGAGCACCCTGTGCTAAAGTCAACGACGAGGGATCAGCGGAGGGGTTAAAATAACTCATTTACAAGCATTTATTGAGCGCCTACTATGCTCCCGACACTGGGCTAAGTTCTGGGGGATACAAAGAAATAGCAAAGAGAGTCGCTTCTATTCTCTCAAGGGAAGCGCCACGAAAATACATTGATACAGCCTAACTTTACTAAATAAATAAAAGCTCATAAAATCGAGGTAGTTAGTTGGGACGGAGGTGTTAGAAATAGGGAGAAAGAAATCAGGTTCATGTGTCTCATAGGGAGTATCCGACTAGACAAGAAAAATTAAGAGAGAAAGAGGAGAGAAAGGCAGGAGACGAGGGAAACCAAGAAAGGGTCTGAAGGAGTTCAGGAGGCAGCCGTCGAAACGGAAACTAGGTGCCGCCTCCAGGTACCCAGATGGGCTGCCCTCCTCCCACCCCAACGTAGTGAGCTCCTCTCCTGGACCCACACTGACCACTGGCGGAGATTGTTGCAGGGACGGGTCACAGCACATTTGGAGCTGAGACTCACCCTGAGGTAGGTAGACTCACCCTGAGGTAGGGCTCTCCCCTGGTGAATAGAGAATAGAGTTAGCCCGAAATCGTGGAGTTGAAAGAAGATCAGTTCGTTTCCCCAGCTGTTTCCCCCCAGTCTCCAGCCATTGCTCCCCGATCCAAAAGACACCTCAGGGATGCGATTTTTTTCTAGTCAAGCCGGGGTCCCGGGTAAATGGTTGTAGTTGGACTTCGCAATCTCTTAGAGACAGCCTACCATCTCTGCCTTTTGGACTCTCTTTCCAACACCCGGTAGATGCCTCTTCAAAGACCAGCCCCGCTCCACGAGGGTTTACTGGGAGAGGTCGCTGCCTCCATACCTTCTCCCCTTTCAGCAGAGAGGAGCAGGGTCCTCCGGGATCCTGAGCCAGCCTCAGCTTCCCTGGCACGGGATTCCTTGCAAATTGCTCTTCCTTTATTTGAGGAGAGAACCGACGTGGAAGCCAGGGTCCCTAGAATCTTAGTGCTAGTTCATTCCTCAACCCCGTGCCTCGTTTTTCCGCGCCCCACCCCCCAATAAAGCGGAACACAGAGAGGTGAGCGAAAGCTGAGATGGACACAAACAGAACTGACTGCACTGATAGAACCCAATTCAGAACCCCCCTTTCTTCAACCTCAGCCCTTCTCTCGTTCCCTTTCTGGAGGCCCAGCAGAACAGGCTAACGCTAATAGGTTTACACCTACTCCAACGTCCCAGATCACTTACTGCTCGTGTCGTATTTATGCAGATAAGTTCTTTCACATGCCATCACATTCCCAGTTTTGAGAACAGGCCTGACGACGGCCCAAGCGTTTCAAAGGTTAATACGGTATTCCCTATGGGGGCGGGGGGGCGGTCAGGAGGGTTAAGGATGGAAAAGGACAGAGATGAGGTGATAGAGATTGTCAGAGCTAGAAAGGGGAGGGGAAGCTGGATGGCTTCAGGCAGGAAGGTAAAGCTTAGATTCACGTGGTTTCAGGGGGAGCCAATGGGGCTGGCAGCCTCCCCATTCCCAGCCCCTGGTCTCCCTAAGCCGATGGGGACGCGTCCGGGGCTGTACTGGAGAAGTCGAGCCACTGGGTGCCTCCAGCCGAGCTGGAGGTGACAGGCGTGCCCTGAGCCGCAGTGCTCTACTCTTGCCAAGCACAGACCCTGGGGCAGCTGTGGGCTGGGCCGTGGCTTCTTCCACGCTCTGCAGCCAGGATGCTATCAAGCCCCGTAACATCAACGCCCTTCTCAGTCAGAGACATCCTGCGTCCGGAACAGGAGCAGCGCTGCCCGCAGTCCAACTGTGCAGTATTCTTCGGCCTCAATGCACGCAGGGCGCAGGAATCCCAGCTGTCTCCTGGGACACAGGACCCACACCAAAGTCCCCGGGCCGCAGCCTCCAGTCACGATCCTCCAGGTGCTGGTAGCTGCTGGCCCCGGAGCACGACCAAAGAAGAGTTCGAGGCCCTGGGGAGCTGCTGTGATACCATCCTCGAGGTGACCACGGAGCCGGCGGGGATGACAAGTGAGTAAGAGGCGCGCAGCCCGCCTTGTGGAGGAGAGCCCGAGAGGGCCGCTCCGGTTTCTCTAGAGTGCTTTGTCCTTTTTTTTTTTCTCTCTGCACCCACAAGGCCACATACCCTCTTCCTACCTCAGTGACAGAAAGCCGCCGGGACCGATCTGTCTGCAAGATACGTGGCCACGGTCACTTCCCCAAGTAGCCAGCCTCGCTTTCCCTCTTCATCTAATTCTACTTATTCAACCCTCTCGGTGAATAATTTAAACTCAGGGTAAATATTAACTCAGTTATGGCCTTCTTATCCCACTCCCTACCAAAACTCACTTCCCATCAAAACAAATGATCCCAAAGAAACAAAAAGACGACAAACCCTCCTCACAACTCCCTGAATGATTGTGGTAGAGAGTCGGATTCAGAGTCAGAGGACCTGAGATCAAACTCTGGCTTTGTGTTCACTACCTGTGTGTCCTTGGGTAAATCATTCCATCTTTCTGAAACTCAGTTTCCTAATCCGTAAAATCAGGGCTTTGGACTAGATGACGTCCGAGCTCTCTTCCAGCTCTGGAGCTCTGGTAGGATGCTGTAGGAAGCACTACGTATAAAGAGACCCGAAATTGGTTGGGGAGGGGGGCACCTGGATTTCAGTTCTGGCTCTGCTCCTAATCAGCCGATTAACTTTAGGAAAGTTTCTCCCACCCTCCATTGCATCCTTCCTGTCTCAGAGGGCTGTTCGACAGATCCAATGGGAGAGTATGGGAGTTTCGGAAAAATTGAAAGCTGATCGGGTAGAGGAGTAAAGTGTACCAGGCCACTAGCCAGTCGCTTCGCCTTTCTGCAGGCTCCTATACTCCTGCGCCCCTCTCTCCTCCCCCATCCCATCACTTCCACGCCCTTCTGGGCCTCAGTTTTCTCCTCTGTTAAAAAAAAAAAGAGCTGGATGATTTCTAAGGTTTGGGGTTTTTTTCCCAGCTCCAATTCGATGACTCAGGGTGACTTAGGGTCTAAACCCTCTACATCCAGCCTCTGAATGAGCTCCGGGCTTTAGATTTCCTCTGGAGAGCAGAGCCGTTTCCCAGGCTTCCTGGCAGTCAGAGGTAGCGGAGCCTAGATAATTAGGGGACAGGAGAAGTAGCTAGGATTCAACCCCAGGCCTCCTGATTCCAAGGGAAAAGCTCTTTTGGCTGTTACGTTGGTGAGGAGTGGAGGCGATGGGTTTGAATCCCAGCTCTGACAGTTATTAGCTGTATGAATCTGGCAAGTCCCTCTACCTCTCTGTCTGAGCCTTATTTCCCTTGTCCATAAAATACTCGAACTACCTCAGTCCCAAGGCTGTAATGAGTACACCTCTAAAAGCACCAAGGAAATTCGTTACATATTTATTATCCCTTCTGCTAAGTGTCCAAGGGTCTGAGACGCTTCTGACTGTCAACTTCAGGACAAAACTCAGGGGTGGGGAACCTGCCGCCTTGAAGTCACATGTGGCTCTCTAGGTCCTCAAGTGCAGCCCTTTGGTGACTGAACAGAATCGGTCAAAGGGTCGTACGCCTGCAGTAACCAACGAGGCCAGAGAACCCCGGGGCTGAGGAACCAGCCGGGGTGGGGCGGGCAGCTGAGGTCCCAGCCAGGCAGTTTTCGGGCAATTCCATTTCTCCTGGACAGAGGAGGCATTCCCACATGTTCCAGAATCTCCAGCTGTTTTGACCACAGGGCGTTGCACTTTGAACGCTGGGGGGAAAAGTAACAGAAGTGGAAGGGTCCCTGCAAAAGCCCCCGGGACAGAGGAGCTCTGGTCTGGGTTTTTGGCCTGTGTTTGCTCCCAATAGGAAACCATTTGGCTGAAAAGCTACCCCTTAGGGAAGTCTAGCGGCTGGGTGAAATTTGCTACTGAAGTTGAAAGAATTAAGCTCCAGTCAATCTGAGGGGCATAGCGCGCTATAGCTCCGGGTTCCATTCTGTTCCCTTCCAGAAAGGGCGGGGGAGAGGAGGGGAGGAGGCACAAACCTCAGGGGAAAGGCCCCTCTTTCCGGTCCTCCAAATCACTAGGATTTGAGAAACGTCAGGGACCCGGTAGGTCTCGAAGTTGGCATGATGAGGAAATTGACTCTCAGAGAAATGAATAGACAGGCCCGAGGTCTCACAGCCAGTTATAATGACCAAGATGATTAGCAGATGTGAACACTGGACAGTCCAATTCTCCGTTATAGTCTTGGCCTCTTCTCTCCATTTGTCCAAAATTTTGAAAATTGCTTAAGAAAACAGGCTCGAGTACATTCCTCGGTAAATACTGGAGTCTCTGGGCCAGGCCCGGGGAGGAAGCCAGGTCAGACTGGGACCTGATCCTCAGGGTGGATTTGCCAGATGGATCTTTTCCCTCTGTCATTTCTTGAAGCTCAGCCCTGAATCTTGAAGATCCAGAAGAAGGTAGAAAAATTTTGGAGGCACACCAGAGTCAAGTGTGTGTGTGTGTGTGTGTGTGTGTGTGTGTGTGTGTGTGTGTGTGTGTGTGTGTGTGTGTGAATGTGCTCGGCGCATTCGAGAGACAGACAGAAAGATGCAGAGAGAGGAAAGTTAGAGGAAGGGAAAGACAGAGAGACAGAGGCAGATAGACAGACAGAAACAAAGAAACAGAGAGGAAAGAGACAGAGAGAGAAAGGAGAGATAGAGACGAGAAACAGAGAGGGAAGGGGGGAGCGACAGAGATCGAGACAAAGACA
>NW_020954615.1:4010457-4016566 GCF_900497805.2 Vombatus ursinus | reverse complement strand
AAGACACAGTCAGAGAGATGAGAGAGTGAGAAGAGACAGAGAGAAGAAGGGGAGAAAGAGAGAAAAGAAGGGGAGAGAGACAGAGAGACAGAGAGAAGGAATACCAGCCTCTACAACGGAAAGCAGGGAAAGACAAGTCAGATCTCTGCATTGGGAGCATTGCCTCAAACAGCTGTGTGACAGGTACGACCAAGCTCAGGAAACTTGTAGTACCTGCCTAGCATTGTACTGGCAATGTACCGGGTCCAGGGTCCCAAGAGCAACCTCACAACACTGAGAGGTCAATTATCGGAGGGTTGACACGTTTTAACCGGACAACTCATGAAATTTAGCTAAGAGACTAAAAAATTAGGCATCTGCACTAACTGCTTGAGCTCCCACATGGACAAACCATGGGTCTTAGGTAACATATAGGCAATGTAGGCAGACTTAAGGCAAGAGGATCATTAACACAGAATGAAAATAGCTCCTTCATATGAGGCCATTGAACGGTTTACAAAAATTTTTCCTCACTGCAGCAACCCTATGGTCGTGGAGTTATTATTGTCTCCATCGTGTATCTAGAGAAACAGATGGATCGATTGTCTAGCCCACAGTCGCACAGATAGTGCATGCCAAAGCCTAGACTCGCTCCTAGGCGTGGTATGGTGGCTTTGGAATCCGAAGACCTGGGTTCAAAACTCATCTGACCACCCACTGCCTATGTAACCTGGGATTAGTTAGTCACTTAACGTCCTAAGGAGACGTTAACTTAACGTCCTAAGTGTTTCCTTGTCTTTCAGAAGGTGGGGGTTGGACTAATTTGACCTCTGGTGTCCTTTCAGGCGCTACAGTTCGGATCGCGGGACTCGGAGTCAATTACTCTATCTTTTAAACAAATTTATTTTTCAATTAACGAGCATTTATTTGCTCCTTCTACCTCCTCCACCCACTGGGAAAAAGAAAAGAAAAAAAGAAAAACAAAATCCTCCTGACAATATGCAGTCGAGCAAAACGAATCCCTACGTCCAGTACTCTTCATTGTCTCCTTAAGTTTTTGGACTGGAAAGAGTCTTGGTTTTGATCTATTTCAACCCTTTAATTTTGCAGAAGGGGAAACTGAGGTCCAGAAGTGAAGTGAGTTGCCCTAGATCACATAGTTAGCATAATTGGCTGGCGTTTGTATGGGAAGTTAAGACTTACAAGGCACTTTATGTACATAGCGGTATATTCCTAAAGTAAGTACTATAGGCGTTATCGCTCCCATTTTACAGATGAGAAAACTGAAGCACAAAGAAAAGTTAAATGTCTGGTCCGGGTTCCACAGCTCTAAGTGTCCCAAGCAGAAGTTAAAAGCACACATGCCTTGGCTTCGTGTTTAACACCCTTTCCAGTACCTCCAAGCTCCCTCTCTACATCTGGCGGCACGGGTGGGAGGGCGGGAGAGCGTCCTTGGAGTTACAAGCACTCGGGCTACCCAGATTCGGGTGGAAGAGTTTGGGCTGCTCACGCTCTTGTCTCCCTCTCGGTCCTGTTTCGTTTGCTTGCAGGACAAGGCCCGGGCGCGGACAGTATCAGCAGCTCGGGCTGCCCCAGAGGCTCCAAGGCTCGTCCTCGACGGAAGCCCCGCGTCCTCTTCTCTCAGGCTCAGGTGTTCGAATTGGAGCGCCGCTTCCGGCAGCAGAGGTACCTGTCGGCGCCCGAGCGCGAACACCTGGCCCGCGCGCTGCGGCTCACCTCCACGCAGGTGAAAATCTGGTTTCAAAACCGCCGCTACAAGTGCAAGCGACAACGGCAGGACGCGTCCCTGGAGCTGGCCGGCCAGCCGCTCCCGCCCCCGCCACTGCCGGCGCGCAGGGTGGCAGTGCCGGTGCTGGTCCGCGACGGCAGACCCTGCGTCCGAGCAGGCGGCCAGCCCTATGGCGCTCCGCCTTACGCCCCCTACCCTTGCTACGGCGCCCCTTATAGCGCTGTTCCTGCCGCGGGCTACCAGGCGGTAGGCTCCCGCGCGAACCTGAGCTTCACCGTGCCGGATCAGTCGGCCCAGAGCTCCCAGGGGCATCTTCAAGCCACGCTGCAGGGCGTCAGGACCTGGTGACGCACCCTGCACCTCCCGACTGTTCTGCGGGGAGGGGCATTAGAGCCCAGGGAGATTGCTCCCGGCCGTCTGTCTCCTGCGCCTACAGATGGTGCATAAAAACTGTCTCCCTCACGGGTCCCCGACAATTTGGTCGCCAAGATGCTCTGTCCCCTCCATTTTTGGTTAATTTTCATGTCTTGACTGCATGGTCTCCATTGTCAGATGGCAAGCACCTCAGATTTTCTTTTAAGGTAGAAGACACCTTAGAGATCGTCGACTTCGGGGCTCTCCTTTTGCAGGTGAGAGAGAAGAGCCTAGAGCAGGAAAGCTTGTCCAAGGTCACTTGGCCAAGCCCAGGCTAGACCGCTTGCTCCTTTTCACCTAGAATAAGGAATGTCCAAAGGGTCTGATGCATCCCATCAGCACATTTCAGTATGTTCACTTAGTCAACTAACATTATTTAACTCCCTACGAGTGCAATGTGCCTCTTCCTTCCCTTCCCTCCAAAGCCCCCCACCCCCCAAGTCAGTGGCAGACATTTTTCCAATGGGTGTATCCCCACTCCTCGCTTCCTTCACAGAAGTAAGGCTGATCTCGACGTTCGCTCCTGGCAGTGGAAAAAACGGTCTATTTGGAGCCAGGGGACGGTAGATACTCTGCCATTTCTTACCTGGGGGACCTAATCACTTCAGCTCTACAGGCCTTGGTTTCCTCATCTGTAAAAAAAAAAAAAAAGGCATTGGGCTAGAATGATCTCTAAAGTCTCTTCTGGATCGAAACCAATGATCCTAGGTCTTATGACCCACCTGATAACCCCTCACTGCCTGCTCTGTAGCTTTAACTGGATCCATCTGCTAATATCATTGGTAACATTCAGACAGCACTTTTAGATGGCACTCAGGTTTGCAAAAAAAAAAAAACAAAAACAAAACAAAACAAAACCAAAAACGCTTTACTGACACTCACAAAGACCTGGTGGCAGAGGCAGTGCGGCTGGTGGTATGTTAATCCTATCCCTATTCTACCGGTGAGACAACTCTGGAGAAGAGACTTGTTCTTCCTCACAAAGCTAGTAGCTGTCAGAGGTGAACTGGAATCCAGGTCTTTCCTGACTCCCAGTCCAACACTTTCCCCACTGCACCCTACTGTTCTGTGGTCTGAGGGAGAAAACTCCCTTTGGGACCGATGGAACACTTGGAAGGGACTCTCTGGATCTCCCGATTTAAGGCTAAAGCAGAAGGGGAGATCAGGAGAAGACAACAGGAAGAAGAGAGGGCAAAGTAGAGAACAGGCTTTTCTCAGGCCCACAGAGCAGCCCTCAGAGATGCACAGTGTCACTGAGGACCAAACCTCCTGAGTATACCAGGTGCCTCATAGAGAGGGGGTTTCATTAGTGACAGCCCACCCCATTTTATTTCCACCAGTCCAGTGTCATATCCCTAGTAAATAGATTCCTTTCTCTTTTGTTATTTGTCTACTGGTCACTGTTCCCCCACCCCCATAAATTACAGGAGGGAGTAAGTTTTTTTTTTTAATGATGCATAATTTTGGATGGAAACCATTCAAAGCTTTCTCCTTCTGCCCTCCTCAAACTGCCACTTGTAAACAAGAATTTCAGAGGAGGGTTGAAATTTCAAGATGCAAAGACAGGAGTTCTCAGTCCTCAGATGCAATATCTGAAGGCAAGAGCAAAGATAATTCAGGCTGTGGAGTCATTTTTATCTAGTCCCTTCTCTTCCTTCAATTTTATCCCAAAGGTTTCTTTCAGTTTAGAAAAAAAAAGATTCCAAGTTTCAGACTAAGAAACAGGAGGTGAAGTAAATGTGTCATCTGGTGACTGGTAAATAAACACAGACTTCCTGGCATGGCTATGGTTCCCCAGAAAATGCCCTGAGATCAAGATGCTGAGAGATGTTTAGACTGAAAGAGATGAAATCAAATGTAAATATATATATTTTTATTAAGATCCAGAGCTCAGTTGGGAAATGTTCTTTTGGTAAACATGTGGTGAAAAAAATCCAGTCCTGATGTTTTTCTCACATTTGATTTTGAATCAATAAAAGTCTTCAATGTTTAACTCCTGGGCCCTTCACTTCTCTCAAGTGAAATTTGAATGTTTCATTATGTGCCAATGTTATAACAATTTTGTCTCTTTGGATTCCAGGAGAACAACAGGCATTTGGCTCTATGTCACTTACTGGAATATGGGGAGGATGTGTGGTTTTCTCTTTGTAGGAAGCTACCTCCACCAATGCTAATAGCAGCAGATTTAGAGCTAGAAGGCGAGTTAGAAATCATCTACCCAACTTCCTTCTTTCCAGAAGTATAACACAAGGAATTTGAACCCAGATCTTCCTGATGCCAAGTATGAAAGTGATTGTATATCTTAATATCAGAGAATTCGAACATATTTAGAGGCAGAATATGCAGCATTCTCCCACCATAATTTCCCTCTTTCCTAGCTTATTCCAATGACTCCCCTCTCCATTCATAGAAAACCCCTTTTTTTGCTGATATATGCACATTTTTTAAATGCTACAATGAATTTTTATGAAAATTCATCTTGTAATGTACTTGAAAGATCCTTATTGTAGACTCTAAATTTGGAGATCCAAATAAATGTCTGTTGATGTTTAAAACAAAATCTGCATTGGAATACAATAAAATATTTCTAGTGAGAAGTTCCTGGATTCATTTAAATTATTTTTATGTTAGAGAGGGGCAGATTCTTGTAGCGGATAAAGAATTGGCCTTGGAGTCAAGAAGACCCTACTTTGATCCTCAATGACTGTGTGACCCTAGCCAAGTCAACTTAACCTCTCAGCATCCCTGGGCCTGTCTGAGATTGTAAGTTACAGAGAGTTGCTCAATGATCTACATTGGTGGAGTTCCCAAAACTGATGAACTCATCAATTGGGGGAAAATGGGTTTTTAAAAAAGGCTACCTTAGATAATGCCTTAATGGTCAGTGGAATTCGAATTCTGCTCCTGTGTTTGAAGACTTTTGGGTCCACTCATTTTGTTGTTCAATCATGTTGGACTCTTTGTGACCCCATTTGAGGTTTTCTTGGCAAAGATACTGGAGTGCTTTGCCATTCCTTTCTCCAGGTCATTTGACAGATGAGGAAACTGAAGCAAACAGGGTTAAGTGACTTGCCCATAGTCACACAGCTACTAAGTGTCTGAGGCCATATTTGAACTCAGGTATTCCTGACTCCAAGCCTGGCACTCTATCCAATGTGCCACCTAGCTGCCTTTTTACCCACTTAGTGACCTTAGAAAAGGTCCTTTCCCTCTCTGGTCCTCTGTTTCCTTGTCTGTAAAAGGGAGGGTTGGACTACATGAGCTCCAAGATCCCTTCCATCTCTTCAATTCATAATGTCTGTAATCACAACAGGCCTCCTGGTATTCTTTGGAGGTCCCCAGCCCTTTGAGGTTTAGGTTTTCATCAGGGGGAAAAATGGCAAAAGCAGAATTTGTAAGACATAGCTTTCCTTGGATAGACCCGACTCCTCCCAAATAATTCCAATAAAAAAATCACTTTTATTCCACAGAAAACCTGAAACAGTAGCTCAGCTCCAATGGATGAAATGCTGAAGAAAGTTGAAGAGGTTAATAGAATCAATAGATTAAACAAAGGGTTCATGGAGCTGTTACTAAGGGCTGGACAGCAGGCTAGACAAGAACACAAGACAAAGTCACTGCTGTCAAAAAGCTGATAGTTCAAAGGGATTTGAAATATAAAGATGAGGACATGGAAGCCCAGGCAGGTTGAGGGACACATCCAACTTACTATAGCTAGTTGGGGGACACAGGATTAGAGATTTCTGTCTGAAAGGGAAACCTAGAAGAAGGAAGGAAGAACCCATATAATGCCAAGAACTTTACAAATATTACCTCATTCGATCCTCACAACAACTTGGGAATTGGTGTTATTATTATCCCCAGTTTACTGACGAGGAAACTAAGTCTGACAGAGGTTAAATGGTTTGCCCAGAGTCACAGAGCTAGTCAGAGTTTGAGACAGGATTGGATCGCAGGTACTCAGAC
>NW_020954615.1:4005982-4010357 GCF_900497805.2 Vombatus ursinus | reverse complement strand
AAGGAAGGAAGGAAGGAAGGAAGGAGGGAAGGAAGGAAGGAAGGAAGAAAAAAGGAAGGAAAAAGGGAGGGAGGATGGAAGGAAGGAAGGAAGGAAGGAGCACCATGGACTGGGAATAGTTAGGGAAGGCTTCTCACAGAAGGTAGGAATCAAGCTGGACCTAATTAAAGGATGACTGGGGACAATTTAGCAAAATTAGTTGAATACACAGTTATTCCTTCCACATCATAACTTTCCCCATGGAGATTTCCATATATCACGGGTTGGCATAAGAAATTAAATGGGAATCTGGGGGGAGTTTTGTGAAAGCTGCAGATGACAGGCAAAGGCTAGCAGACAACACAGATAAAGTTTAGAAACTCAGAAATGTATAAAATATATGTATAGTATTGTATAATAACAACATATTTTATCTTTTAATACCATAATAATTCAGACTTCTTCTCTGGTAGGAAGGGAGGGCCAAAAAAATTTTACGGGATTTTCCAGATCACAGAGGTGCTGCCCCTCCAACCCCCTCGATGTGGGGGTTACAATTAACCCTTGTTAATTGTAATATGGTTTAATGAAAACGTGCTAGACAGCCCCCAAAGACTTGTGTTTGAATAGCAGCTCTGCCCGTGACTGACTCGATGTGGGACCTTGGGGGCATCACAACTTTTCTGGGATTCAACTTCATCATCTTTCAAATGAGGGCTTTGGAGTAGGTAATCTCTATGGTCCCTTCGAGCTCTTAAATCCCAACATTCCTGGACCTAGTTATTAGTGTGGAACTGAAGTTCTGTGGTAGAAGGTCCTCCACTTAGAGTTTCTGAGGTCTAACAGGAAAGAATAAAATAAATAGCAACTAACCAACTAGATCTCAAGTCAAAGACTGTATTTTCACAGGAATCTCCCACTAAGTTCAACTTTCTGGAATTGTCTTACTTGGTGTTATTATTTTTGAAAAAAAGTTTAATTCTGAACTTAACAAACAATAATTAAAATGAGCATCTACACACACACATTAGAAGAGAAAAATGGGATTGCACATGAAATTGGGAATCTCTCCTAGGTGTCTTTTCTCTTAAAATATAGAATAAATTCAACACATAACTTAGAAAATAAATTGAAGTTTTCAATTATTAAAATCTGTTTTCTTTCTTTCCCACCTCCCCCCTCCACCATATAAAAGAAAAATTATTGTAACAGATATGCATAGTCAGGCAAAACAAATTCCCACCGTGGTTGTATCAAAAAAATCTATATTTATTCCAACACCTAACATTCAAAGTTGTTACATTTGTAATCTGGTTGTTTTCAATTATCCTTTATGTTATAAAGGAGCTCTTTACATTATAAATAATACTCCTTTAAATTCTCCACTAAGGAAAGAGGAAAATGGTAAATGTTGGAAGGGCAGTGGGGCAACAGGCACATTAATGGGTTGTTGGTGGGTCTGTGAATTGATCCAACCCTTCTGGAAAACACTTAGGAATTATATATTTTTTTTAAAAAAAGTCACTAAACCATTCATATTCTTTGACCCAGAGATATCAGTACTAGACCTTTACCCCCAAAGTGATTAAAGACAGAGGGAAAGACTCCATTTATAGAGCTTTATATTTATAGTAGCATTTTTTTTTGTGGTAGCAAAAACAAGTACCGGCAGATTTTTTTTTATGTGGTAGATGGGTGTAATGGAATATTATTGCACTAGAAAGAATAAGAAACACAAAGAATTCAGAGGAAATTGGGAAGATTTGAATGGATTGAAGAAAAATGAAGTAAGCAGAACCAGGAAGGCAATATATATATATAATGATCAGAATGATGCAAACATGAACATCAAAAGACATCACATCTCTGACTAACATCGACCAGTCTTGGCTCTCATGGATTATGGGCAATGAAGAATGACCCCCTTCTCTCAGCAGCTCCAGGTGCTGGATGAAGCCTATGTGATGAGACATATTCCTTTGTTTTGCTTACCTGTATTTCTTTGTTAATAAAGAAGCAATCTTTTGGATGATTGATTGAGCAGAATCATTTGGAAGTGACAGAGATGTAAAAAGGCATCAAAAAAACTTCCATTGAAAATAAATTAAAATAAAATTATTTATTTAGCTCATGTAAAACCTGCCAAACTGTGCAATGATAAGATTTGCCTTCTCTAAATTCCCACCAGGGAAATGCCTAACATATGAAAAGGTTAGTCATCGGAGGAATGCCTAGGAGCCCTCTCCAAGTTCCAGTGCTACCTGACCCATTTTTGTTCAGAAGGAATGGGAGGGAAGGGAGGGAATGGGAGGGGGAGGAAGAGCAGAGGAAAGAAAAACTCTTCTCCCACTTCCCTGACAGACCTTCTGTCTGTCTCTATGTTAGGATTAATTTAAAAGGCTGTTCCCCCTGCAGCACCCTCCCCCAAAGTCTCCCTGTCAACTTTCCATCCCTGTAATCTCCTTCCCACTGAAATCTGCTCCTTTTGTGTGGGTATCCCTTCCCTGACAACTTCTTATCCTTGTAAGAGGTTTCAGCAAGCAGGCTCTCCGGAGGTAATCAGTCTTTTATCTCTGGGACCCCACTCAGACCCATCACTCCAGCCACCTCTTAATGTTCACAACCTCCCCAGATGGGAAGTAATTGACCTGTAAAGAAAACAAAAAAGCTCTCAGAGAGATAGCCTCAGTCCTCTCCTGACAGTGCTGGGCCTAGGGGGCTCACCTAGGGCAGGTGGATAAGTCAATAAAAACTCAGACTTCCTGACTCCCCTTGGCCTCCTCTCCCCTTTCCCTCCCTCCTTCCCTCTTTCCAGGTTCCCATTGGACCCAGCTCTCTCCTGAGATCAGCTTTAGATCACATGGAGTTCACATCTCAGGTCTGACTCAAGGAATACTCAGAGGATTTTAAGTGTCTATAAAGCATTATCATTTAAATTTATCATTAAATTTTCATATTTCAATGAATTTCATATTTCAATTTCAATGTTGTTTCACTTGCTATAATAATCAACAATTAATAATTGATTGTTATTATTGGAAACCATTTATCTCATCTTGTTGATTGGAGTTCAGACAGAAATGGTTCTGGGACAAGTTAATATGCTGCTATTTTTTAAAAATTGACTCTGACTCTCCATGGCCCCATTTAGGATTTTCTTGGCAAAGATAATGGAGTGGTTTGCCATTTACTTCTCCAGCTCATTTTACAGATGAGGAAACTGAGGCAAACAAGGATTAAGTGACTTGCCCAGGATCACACAGCTAGTAAGTGTCTGAGGATGGATTTGAACTCATGAAGGGGAGCCTTTCTGACTCCAGGTGTGGCATCTAGCTGCTCATGCTACTATTAATATTTTTAGTCTGCCTATTGCACAGTTAAATTACATAACTTAAAAAAGTATAATTTAACAAAAAGATTAGGCTGTCAGATCCTTCTCTGTAGGCTCACTGAAAGCATCCTCAAGACAACTTCAGTAGCAGACAGGACAACAGGATTAATGTATGACTCAGGTTGTCTCCAAATGATTGTGACACTTTCTGTTCAGTCTCTATATTTGGAAAGTTTTTCATTCAACACAGTTTAGAGATTAATTATTATGACATATGTGACATATTATGACATGAATATACTGACATATATGTCAGTATAATTATAAAGGTTGTTCTTTAGTTCTCATAGATTAATGTTCTATCCTTGCTATTGCGTGCGATGACTTGACTTTGACGATACCCCACCTTTAGTACAGTTTATTGACTGAGTTCGCCAGGATTTTTTAAGATCTGTATTTGTGCTGTTTCTTATTACATGGTAATATTCCATTATATTTATGACCCATAGTTTGTTAAATCACAAAAAGTGCTTTTATAACCATTTTGGTGTATGTGTGTGCTTTCTTCTTATCAATGACTGGCCTGGAGTATGTGCCTACAAGTGGAATCTCTGGAGCAAAGAGGAATGGACATTTCAAACATTTTGCCTAGTTTCAAATTGCTTTCCAAAGCAATTTCACTGAATTGTAACTCTACCAATAGTGTCCTAGTGTGCCTATCTTCCTGATTCATCCAAAATGAATTATTCCCATATTTTGTCATCACTGTCAATTTGTTGGATGAGGACTGAAACCCTAGGGTTTTTTAATTTGTATTTCTCTTTTTATTAGCTATTTGGAGCATTCTTCCATATGGTTGTTAACAATTTGTAATTCTTTTGATAACTTGGTTCATATCCTCTGTCCACTTATATATTGGGGAATGGCTTCTGAATATACACACATTTATATATATGTTAGTTTTCTACACATTTTGGATACTAAACCATAAATATTGGTGGTTGGGTGAGCAGAGTAATTCGGAAGTCATTCTCCTTGTTACTTGCAGAATTTGTTGTTTGTCAT
>NW_020954615.1:3985463-4005582 GCF_900497805.2 Vombatus ursinus | reverse complement strand
AGAAGAAGAAGAAGAAGAAGAAGAAGAAGAAGAAGAAGAAGAAGAAGAAGAAGAAGAAGAAGAAGAAGAAGAAGAAGAAGAAGAAGAAGAAGAAGAAAGGAGGGAGGGAAGGAAGAAAGGAAGAAGGGAAGGAAAGAAGGAAGGAAGAAGGGAAGGAAGGAAGGAAAATAATGTGATTAAAGTAATTTTTGAATGCACAGAAGAGAACAGTAGTAAGGTTAGAATTAGTCACAGATAAGGACAGGTCTGAAAGTTACATGTTGAATTTATATGCTTAAAAAGAAAAGCAAGCTATGTGTAAGAGATATTTGTGGTTTTATGTACAATCCATTTTCTGTTCTACTATTTATTTAGAAATGCCTCTTTTATTTGTTGTTGTTTTTAAATTCAAGTAAAAAAAAGAAAAACATTTTCAAAGAAGGCTTAATCTTACACCAGAGTGGAAATTGGGAAAGTGCTTTGCTAATGCTCATGCACTACTGCAAGATGTTTAAGCCAGTAATTCTGGATCTTATCTGGACTCCTTTCCAGTTCTCCAGAGAAGCTCAAGTTTCACTCTCCTTCCTTGATGTGCCCACTCTGTGGTTCATTATATTAACTGTACACAAGGTTTCTGTTTCACATTTGATCCAACTTGGGTTGGACTTCTTTTGATTGTACAGATGACCAGAAACTTTCCACATCCTCCTTCTTTGGATATTCTCTCCTTCCTCTGATTTCTTGGCTTCTCAAGACCCTACAGTAGAATTATTGACTCATATGGATTTTAAAATTTCCTCTTTATGTTGCTTTGACTCCTTACCTTGCCTTAACTTTTCATTTTTCACTTCCCACTGTTGTTTAAGGGTATCAAGAATTTCTGATATCCTGCTCTTTTCCACATTCCATTACATATGTTTTCCTTTTTGTTGCCTTTAATTCAGTACTTTAGTGTTCAAGTTTTCTACTGTATGTACCACTTTGATATTGATATAATCTTCTGATTTCTTTCCATGAATCTTAATTAGTCTTCTCAAGCTACTTCTGCCATTGTAGGTCCTTGCCATAGCAAGAATTATTGCATATTATGTTGCATGCAAGCCTTGGAATGTTTTTAGTACTTTCTGTCAAATATTGTGGGTGAATGTGTATGTTCATGATGGTTAGAACTATCTTTACATCTAGCTTCTTTGAACCATTCTGTTCTGGTATAGTTAGTCTCTTAGTTGGATTCTGACCATTAGATTCAAAAAAGACTTATTGAAGGAAGAAAGTCATTTCTTATTGCATGAAAAGAGTCAATTCTGCTCATTCACCACAGTTTCTTCAGGCATTCTCCATCCATTTTCTTTTCTTTTCTAATGATATTTTATTTTTTCTAATTATATATAAAAACAATTTTTAGCATTCATTTTAACAGGATTTTGAGTTTTGAAATTTTTCCTTCCCTCCCCTCCCCTCTTCCTAAAAAGGTAAGCAATTTGATATAGGTTATATATATATATATACATATATGTGTATATATATGTGTGTGTGTGTGTGTGTGTGTATATATATATACACAATCATGTAAAACATATTTCCAAATTAGTCACAGTTGTGAAAGAAGAAACAGACCAAAAGGAAAAAAAACAATGAAAAAATAAAGTAAGTGAAAATAGCCTGCTTTGATCTGCATTCTCAGTCCATCAGTTCTTTATCTGGACATAGACAACATTTTCCATCATAAGTCCTTTATACTTGTCTTCAGTCACTGTGTTGCTAAGAAGAGCTAAGTTACTCATACTTGATCATCAAGCAATGTTGCTGTTACTGTGTGTAATGTTTTCCTGGTTCTGCTCATTTCACTTAGCATCAGTTCACATAAGTCTTTCCAGGTTTTTCTGAAATGATCCTGCTCATCATTTCTTATAGCACAATAGTATTCCATTACATTCATATGCTACAACTTGTTCAGCCATTCCTCAATTGATGGGCATCCCCTCAATGTCCAATTTTTTGCCACCACAAAAAGAACTGCTATAAATATTTTTGTACTGGCAGGTCTTTTCCCCTTTTATGATTTTTTGGGGATATAGACCTAGCAGTAGTATTGCTGGATCAAAGGGGATGCATATTTGGCTACCTTTTAGGCATAGTTCCAAATTGCTCTACAGAATAGAACAGTTCACAAATTCACCAACAGTGCATTTGTGTCCCAATTTTTCCACATCTTCTCCAATATTTATCATTTTCCTTTCCTGTCATATTAGCTAATCTGGTAGGTGTGAGATGGTACTTCAGAGTTGTTTTAATTTGCATTTCTCTAATCAGAAAGTGACTTAGAGCACTTTTTTATATATCCATCCTCTTTTCAAAATCATTTGGGACAACAACGCTATTTTTGTTACCTATTTCATTGTTAGATGAATGAGTGAATAAAGCATTTATTAAGCACCTACTATGTACAAAGCATTGTGCTAAGTGCTGGGGATACAAATAGAGAAGACAGTCCCTGCTCTTAAGGCACTAACATTGTAATAGGGAAGGTTTCAGCTACAAGTCAGAAGGAAAGGTCCCATAATCCTTAGGGTACATTGACAAAGCAAATGTTGGTGCTTTGATGTCATTTCCACCGATAAAATGATAACAATTTTGATGTCAAACTATTTGATAACGCTAAGGGCTTTCATGGCAAAAACTTTGTTTTCTGGATCTTAGTTGTTATGGCTGCTTCTCCACAGGGGGCTGCTTCCCAGGATAATGACTGCAGGTACTGGGTTGGAAGTATTGCTATTCCCAGGTTTCTCAGGTTCCAGATTCTGAGCTGTTTCTATCAGAATCTGAGGGGAGATGGTGCTCAAGGTGGTGGGGGTGTCCCTTGTATGCTGCCTCTCACCTTCTCCTGGTATCTGGTTATTCCAGGGAGACTGGCTTACCTGTCCTGTAGGTGACAGTTGGTTGGCTACTTGTGAGAATGGCTGTTTCCTTTCCTACATTGGTGGCTGTGAGGGCTGGATTAGAAGCAGTATTGGTGGCCTGGTAGGCATTGCCACTCCCACACTTCCTGTGGCTATCTTCAGTTAATAAGGTGGTACTTTTGGAAGATTTCCAATAACTTCACGTTCTTCAGTTTTTCCCTCTCTAGACTTGGGTAATGCCTCAGTTGCTACTCTTATTTCATTTAATTTGGGTTTAGAAATAAAATCATGTCTTTTAATTGTCCCTGAACTGACCTGTAGCACTTAGAACTAAGGATATCATTGACAAAAAGTAATATGAAGTCTTTGTCTATAACTCATAAATGCTGTTTCCAATTCTAGTGCATGATAAAAAGAAATATTTAAAATTTTAGTGCTTTTCGAGTGCCTGCTTTAATGGCCATCCCAAGTCTCTCCAGCAGGTGGGGTATGGGTGTGTCTGATTGGTCCAGCTGTCCCTTGCCTTCTTAAGGTACCAGAATACAGAGGAGCATCACTGACTCCATGATCATTCATGATGGTTTCAAGTATGGTACCCTGTCAATTTCTTGGATTCATCAGAGTAGTTGCATCACACTAGGTGGGCACTAACCCACAGTGGTATTGCTGAAGCCCAATTGTCTGGCATGTCAGGGCTCCTGCCAGGCTTTCACTGCAGCCAGGCTTGTGACTAAGCAGGGATTTTGTGAGGTTGTAAAGTGTTACAATAAATACCAGCTGTTTGTTGTTGTTGTCAGGGATAACTTTATTCTCTGAGTCTTAATACTACTCTCCTGCTTATCTCATGCAGCATTTATAGAGCTGTATAGGAGTCAGGGTGTGCTGATAAATGTTTAACAACTCTGGTGAAAAAAAAGGAATGTATGAACACACACTTGTAAGTTTAATCCGTATGATTAAGACTTTCTTAAGTCTAGTCAATCCACAAAACAATAAATCAAGCCTGGATTTGTAGTGGTTGTGGATTTCTAAGGGGCAAATGCACATTTTTACTGAAAATTTAATGATTGGTTCTCTGACAGGTTAGAACTGGTTCCAGCAGAGCTCAGAGCTCACAGAGTCACTGTCGCTCATTACCCTGGCTGTTTTGCCCTACTTGACTACTGCCCACCTAGTACTACACCACTAACTGCTACACTACCCCACCCTACCTCCGTGATTTGGAGGCTGGCTTAGGCTTTGAGCAGGGTATGACTGTTCATCTGCTGGTTCTGTATTCTTCACTCTGCCTCCTTTCATAAAAGTTCTCTTTCATTTCTTTATATTCATCATTTCTTACTGCACAAGAAACAGTCTGCTCTCTTCATTCACCACAGTTCGTTTACCTATTGTCCATCCATGGTCATCTGCTTTAAAGTGCAGGTCTGACTGTGTCTCCCCCCGGTCCTGTCCCAAACCCAACTAATTTCAGTGGCTCACTATTATCTGGTATTTTAAGCCCTTCTCGACCGAGCCTTTCGAACCAAGCCAGTCTTCCTGCCCTTTACTTATTCTTCAATCCCACAAAATGGTTTTCTTGGTGTCCCTTCCCAACATTGTGCTCTCTCCCATGCTCAGAATGGTCTCTCTCCCCCTTCTCCTCTGATTCTTGGCTTCCTTCAAGACTCAGCTAAAGGCTTAACAAAGTGCCTGGCACATACTAGGCACTTAATAAATGTTTATTGAATTTAATTGAATCCTACCTTCTGCCAGAGGCTTTTCTCTGTCTCCTCCCTAAACCCCCACCCAGGCCTTCCCTCTGAGATTATGTCCCATCTGCTCTCTTTCTCTCTCTCTCTCTCTCTGTCTCTCTCTGTGTGTGTATATATATATATATACACATATATATATATATATGTATATATATATGTATATGTATATATATATTTGTGTGTATGTTATCCTATATGTACCTAATTATTTGCATGTTGAATTCCTCATTAGACTATGAACTCCCTCATTTCATGGAAACTTATAACAGCCCTGTGAGGTGAGTACTACAGGTGTTATGAAATCCATTTTACAGATAAACACACTGAGGCTCTGAGGGGGTCTAATGATGTGCCCATGGTCACAAAGTCAGCAAATGCCCCCCCAAAAAACAGGTTATGTACTTACAGTCAAGAGAAACTAAGGTTTTTAATCCTAGTTTTGAGATAGAGCTGAAACTTTTTAGGCTTTTAAGTTTACAAAGCATTTTACACAACTTACCTAAGATCCCATCATCTCATTTAATCCTCACAATAACTCATTGAGAGAGTGACTATAGTTAATATCACCGTCAACATTTTATAGATGAAGACATCGAGGGTCAGAGAGGTAAAGAGGTAAAGAGCTGGTCAAACAGCTTGCAAGGAAAGGAAGAAAGGAGAAAGGTATTTATTGCTTATTATGCTAAATGCTAGGACTATAAATACAAGCAAAAGGAAAGTTCCTGCCACAATGGGCTGTCATTCTATGGGGAAAGACAACATAAAAAGGGAGCTGAAAAGGGTGATGAAGGACATAGTTTTAAGGTCCAGAGGCCAGGAACAGAGCTGGGGGAAGAATGAAAACTAGCCTGGGCTGCTCCACAGAATGGAAGCTCTGGCAGGAACTCACCAGTGGGAGAAGGGGATGGGACTTGCAGAGATCCCTCTATTGAGGGTTCCATGTTCCATGTTAAGAAGATCACATGGGTTGTTGGATGTTCCAGGGCAAGGGGACTCCAGGCACTAAGGGAAGCTCCAGGATGGGCAGATGGTTTGGAAGTCCAGAAGCCAAGAACCGGGCCGGGAGAGGAATGGAATTTAAGTGTGAAAGGTGGGAACCAAATCTAGGACTTCCTGACTCTCACCAGCCCTCTCCCCACTGTACCATACTGCCTCTTTGGTCATAGTCAAGCCACTTAATTTTTCCGAGGCCAGTTTCCTCATCTTTACAATAGGGATGTATGAACCTGGTGCATTATTTACCACAGAGGGGTATTATCAGGAAAGTGCTTGTAAATATTTTTAAATTACTACCTTTTATTTAAATCATCTTCATTTTTGAGTATACCACTCATTTTCTATCCAGTGAGTCATCCCTTTCAACCAAAGAATGAAAAAGAGAGATAAAGGTCAGCAAAAATAGTAATAATAATAATAATAATAACAGCTAACATTTATATAGTACTTACTATGTGCCAGGCACAGTGCTAAGCACTTTACAATTATTATCTTATTTGATCTTCACAAAAAACCTGGGAGGTAGATGATATTATCATCATCATTTTACAGGTGAGGAACCTGAGGCAAACAGGGATCATGCAGTTTGTGTTTCAGGCCAGATTTGAACTCAGGTCTTCCTGACTCCATGTCCTGTACCACCTAGTTCTGCATATGAGATATTCCTTACCCACAGTCTCCCACCTCTGCAAAGAAAGGAGAGGAATTTGTAGATATTAAAACACCACAGAAATTCTACTTCTTATCACTGGTCCCTAGTTTTCCTTTTCGTGGCACTTTGTGGTACTTCGGGCTTTTCATTTCCCTGAGATTGTACCCCACGGGGCTACACAATACATTGTAGTTTCTCAGTCTGCCTTCAATGGATTTGCACCTGCTTGGCAGATATAATCAGGACAACTTTAACCACAAACACTCCTCCTCTATAGGGTTCTCTGTCTCCTCATCTGAATCTCAGGACCAGATGTCGATCACTTCTGGTGCCATAGTTTAAGAAGGACATTGATAAGGTAGTGTCCAAGGGATGGTTACTAGAATGGTGAAGGACCTTGAAGATAAGCCATATGAGAATCAGCTGAAAGTGGAGCTGGGGAGGTTTAGCCTGGAGAAGGAAAGACTTCTTGGGCACGTGATAGTCAATTTCAAGTAGTTGCGGGGCCTGTGATTTGGAGGGGGATTAGACCTCTTTTGTTTGACCCCTGAGGGTAGAGCTGGGGGCAATGTGGGGAAGTTACCAAGAGACCAATTTAGGCTTCAGTTGCAACAATGAGAGATGCCCAAAGGTGGAAGAAGCAGCTTCAGAAGATGGGGCTGGGTGGCTCGCTGGAGGCTTTCAACAAAGGCCGGACGGTCATTTGTTGTGGATTTTACCAAGAAGCCTTCTCGACCTCTAGCCCCGAGGCTCCTCCCAATTCGGAGAATCTGTGACCACTGAGAAGAGGGCAGGTGCCAGGAAACAATGTGGGGAGGTAGAAAGAGCAGGGAAGTGTGGATTCTAATCCTACCTTCACTACCTGTGTGCCTTTAGACAAGTCACTTTCCCTCTGGGGTTCTGTTTTTTCATCGACAAGAATGAGAGCTTTGACTCTGAGGTCCTTCCAGCTCTAGGTGGATGCTCCCGTCTAGATATGTGACCTGCAAGTTGATGGACTAGAGTCCAGTTGTAACTTCTGGGCCTGCAGGCTTTCCCTAGATATAAGGCACAAAGGGCAAAGTAGCCCCTCCCCCCATCATATTCAGATCCTAAGAGGAAGGGGAGAGCGAGAAAGATTGAAGGGAGTATCAACAAGGCAAGGTGGGGGAGAGAGGAGAGAGGGAAAAGAGGTAGGAGAGAAAAGGGGAGGGGAAGTGACAGACGGAGAGACAGAGACAGTGAATACCAAGAGGGTAAGAAGTGGATGGCGAAGAAAATCACTTCAACTTAAAATGTCAATTGGCCAAAATTCATGACTGGCCTCTTAGCCAAACTTCATCCCAACCTGTCCTTACTCTCATTTGGCCCACCTTCCCTTCTTCCCTGAGCTCCTAGATTCCTGCCTTCCCAAGACTAAACCTTTAGATGAGAGAGAAAATCTGCCTCTGGGTGGTTTCCCACCCCCCAGCTACACCTCCCCCCCGCAACTGGGAAGACGCCTTCATGGGAAGTCACTGAGCCAGCCTCCTCCTCAACCTTCTGTTTAGACTCATTGGCTGAGCACCCCCACCAGAGATGAAGATGTGGTCTCGGTGACACTATCCAGATTCCCCTGTAAGCAAAGCAAAGATAGGGCCCAGCAACCCTCCTCACAATCCCCCAGAGCCCCAGCCTATCCCAGCCCCAGCTCCATCTCTGGAAAACTGTTTAAAATCCCCAGCCTCCACCCTCTCTCTGTGGCTGTTTCTCTCTTAGCTCTGGGTTATTCAAAGTCTAAATCTCCAAGTCTTTGGGATTGGAAACTCAGCTGAGGACTTCGGGGGGGGTCACTATACTCATATATTTGAAGGGTTGTCATGTGCAATCGGGATTAGGCTTCACAAATATAAGATGGGTGAAATGGTCAAATGTCAGTTTGTTTGAAAAAGATTAGGGGGAGTTAGTATTTGAAGGACTGTCCAACTGAAGAGGGATTAGACTTCACACATTGGGGGAAATGGTTAAACATCCTGGGATCAGCAATGCAGGGCTGGAAAGAGGCCATCACATCCAACCCCATCATTTTGGAGATGAGTAAACTGAATCACAGAGAGGTTACATGTCTTTCTCAAGATCACATAGCGAAGTGAAGTTTGACACCAAGTCTTGTGGCTGCATGCCCAGATCTCTATTCACTATTTTGTTTCAATAAAGATATGACTGTTCCACCTCTTATCCATAAGATTCGCAAATATGACAAAAGAGAAAAATGACAAATGTCAGGGGATGCTGGGAAATGGGCATATTAGGGCACTGTTGATGGCTCTGTGAATTTCTCTAGTCATTCTGGAAATCAATTTGGAACGATGCCCAGGCAGTTATCAAAGTATGATACTCTTTGACCCAACTGTGGCACTACTAGGCCTGTACCTCAAAAAGATTTTTTAAAAAGGACTAATATGCACAAAAATACTTACAGCAGCCAAAGTGGAAACTAAGGGGGTGCCCACCTATTGCAAAATGGCTAAACAAATTATAAATATATGAATGTAATAGAATATTATCATATCATAAGATTATGAAATGGTCAGTTTCAGAAGAAGCTGGGAATTGGGGAAACTGAGGCAGAGCAAAGTGAGCAGAACTGAGAAAATTTTATACAATTACAATAACATTTAGAAGGAAAATAACTTTGCAAGACTTTGAGAAACCTGATCAGCTTAATGATAAACCAGAGATCTGAAGATAAAACACATTACCCACCTCTTGCCAGAGAATTGGTGAGCTTCAAACTTATGGTCATTACCAATGTGAAAATTTTCTTTGCTAGACTCCGCATACTTGTGATGAGGGTTCTATTTGTTTGTTTCTTTATTTGTTTCTTTCTAATGGGGGTAAGAGATCATAAATGCACATAAAAAGAAATGCAGTGTGGTCTAAAAAAAGAAAAAAAATCTTGGCATTTTAGTGAACTTCAAGGTCAGTATGAGCAGTCAAAAGTCAAAAAAGTGAATGACATATTGGGGTGTATTAAGAGAAGCAGAGCTTTCAGGAGTAAGGAAGTGCCAATCCCACTGTGTTGGGCCCTAGTGAGAACACAACTGTAGAATGAGGTTCAATTTGGGCACCACTTCTCAGGAAAGACATTGAGGAAGGTTGATGAGTCTAGAAAACGGCAACCAGGGTAGTATGGGGCTTTGATTCCATTCCACATGGATTCTTTGCAGAAATTGAGAATAGTTAGCTTGGAGAAGAGGAAAAAATACTCAGTGGGGAGAATGATAGCTGTCTTCTGGGATTTGAAGGGTTGTCAAGTAAAGGAATTTGTTGTTATTCAGTTGTGTCTGACTCTTCATGACTCCATTGGGGCTTTTTGGCAAAGATACTTGAGTGGCTTGCCACTTCCTTCTCCAGCTCTTTTTACAGATGAGGAAATTGAGGCAAATAGGGCTTAAGTAACTTGTCCAGGGTCACACAATTAGTAGGTGACTTAGGCCAGATTTGAACTCAGATCTTCTTGACTTGACACTATCCACTACACCACCTAGATACCCAAGAAGAACTATTAGATTAGGTCGGTTTGGTCTCAAAAGACAGAATTAGGTGGAATTTGGTATCATTGCAAAAAGGAAAGTTTAGGCTGGGTTTTAAGGGAAAACTCAAAATGATCTCAAAGTGCAATGGCTTCCTGGGAAAGAGATGAGCTTCCACTCATGGAGGGTTTTCAAGGACAACCTTGATGCCTCCTTGTCAGACACGTTGCAGAGAAGATCCTTTCTCAGATGTAGGTTGGCTCACTGAGGTCCTTCCCACCTGTGAAATTTGACAATTCCATGAACACTTGCTCTTGGCTAATTTCAATCACTCTTAAATAGATTATGGTGGACTCTTTCACACTAGAGAGGTCATACAAAGCCTTCCAGAATGAGAAGAACCTTTAGGGTCCACTCAGTCCTTCAAGTCATCAGATTGCATGGCCATAAATGAGGAGTTATGAAGGAACATTAGTCCAATTCCCTTGTTTTTGCAGATGAGGAAACTGAGGCAAAGAGAGGGTTAGCGACTTTCCCAAGGTCACAGAGTAGCAAAGCACAAAGCAAAGCAAAGACTAGATTTGTATCTTTGGATTTTTTTTCTGAGAGTTTTTAAAATAAATCTTAAGGCTTAGTGTGTTTCAGAGATATTTATGCTTTTAAAGAGGATAATGGCTTAATCTGAAGGAAGGAATCTGGAGTGGTTGGAATTTGAGCTATTGGACACAGATTTGCTGAGGAAACATCTGGAAGCAGGCAATGTCTTCCCACTGCCTCTCAAATCACACTAAGATCTGTGGCCTTCTCCTTTAGCTATAAGCTTGCAGTCATTTCTCAATTGAACTAAATGATCTTTAGGGCCAAGTCCAGCTTTATGTGATCGATGACAGCTACAGAATCACAAAGGTGATTATATTAAAATTAAATGATTAAAATCATTACAAGCAAGAAAGCTATGACTTCTGCAGCCTGGGGAGAAACTTTGGTTTGGAAATCTCATTCTGGGATGCCTTCATTTAGTCAATCCTAAAAAAAAAAAAAAAAATAGAAAGTCTCTAAGACTTTGGCTACATCACAGAGTTAGAGCAGGAGGGAAATTTAGTGATCACCTACCCTAAACATCTCACTTTACAGGTGAGGAAATTGAAGCCAAGAGAGATTTATTGACTTGCCCAAAATCACACGGGCGTTAAGGGGCAAATATGAATTTCAACTCAGACCTTTTGATTCCAAAGCCAGTCTATTTTCCACTGCCCCAACCTGTCTCCCTATGGGACCTTGGGCTCGTCACACTCCATCCTGGGCTTCAGTATCCCCCTACATAAGATGAAGGCTTTCAGCTAAGGGACTAAGACCACCTCCTTTTCTCATAGGTTTTGATTTTTTGATTCTACTGTTTCCCAGGTACTTGGAAAGTGCCTGGAGACTAGAGTATCCCTGTGTCGTCCTTTCCTGCAGTTCTGAACACTCCCCACCAGGGGACCCCACTGCAGCCACATAACACCACCCAGAGGGAATTCTTCCAAATCCCTGGCGTCTACACCTTGCCTCCCACATCCTTTTTCAGAACCACCTGCATTTCCACGTTAAACTCTTTGCCTTGCTTCAGAGGTGTGGGCAGGAGAGCAGGGCTCGAAACTTTTTGGGCTCTTGAAGAAAAGTTGCTCAAGTTTTACCCCTGGCTGTGGACACAAGATTTGAAGAGTCAATGAAGCCCTTACTGCCCAGGAGGATGGCCCTAGACCACGAGCTGAAAGCTGTGAAATGGGTTTTCTACCTCCTTTTCTCCTTACACTTCATCTAATGTCATTCCTCAGATATATTTAAATGCCTCCCTCAAATCTCCCTTCATTTAATTCATCAAACATCTATTACGCACCATAGGATACAAAGCTCCCTTGCTGGGCACCGCATTATAAGATTTAGAATCAGAAAGGACTGCAGAAATGGTTGTGTCCACACATCTCATTGCACAGATGGGGAAACTGAGGTTAGGGAGATGGATAGACTTGCCAAAGGGCAGACAGCTAATCCGTAGCAGAATGGCTCTGAAACTAGGTCCTTGGTTAGAGAAGTTACAGGCCTTTCCCTCAGAGAGTTTTGGGGATCTATACACACACAAGCACTTACTTCTGCACCCCCACTGGCCGTGTGATCTTTGAAGTGGGTACTTTCTCCAACCAGCAGATCATAATCCATTTCTGCCTGCCAGGTCTAGGCAAGTTTTGCCTTTATCCTCCCATAAAGCCTACCAGGGGTCTACCTACCAGCACTAGGGCAGAAGATCCCCATTACTCATGTACCTCAAATTACTTTCCTTCTCTGAGTCTCAGTTTCCTCGTCTATAAAGTTAGATAAGATCCTTTGTAGTTTCCAAAGTGCTTTCCATATACATGATCTCATTTGCACCTCATGGCAACTTTGTCAGGCACATACTTCATCCCAGCTCCAGGCTGCACTCCTGATTCTCCAAACTTTGTCTACCTTGCCACAGAAATCTCTTCACCCTGGAAGTTCCCTCTACCCCCTTCCACACTGCGGCCTCTTCCTCTGATTGGCTGGTTCCTTCCAGAACAAGGCCAGCCACGTCTTCATTCTACTTCAGGCTGCACATCTAACTCTCAGGACTCTCTATCATGCCCCAGTGTAGCCGCTTCCCTCCTTTTTTGCTTCCATAGTGAAAGGTATTGTGAAGACAAGATTGGGAAAAGAACAAGATAGAGAAGGAAAACATGAGAGGGAAGCTCCGTTAGAACGTAAGCTCCTAGAGGGAAGGAGCATCCTTCTGGTTGTCTAAGTGTATTCCCAACACTTAGCGTAGTGCCTGGCTCATACTTGTTGACAAGACTAGACTACCACGGATGCTCTTGTCTCTGTTTTACAGATAGAGAGAATCTTGGCATGAGGAGCTTAGAGCCAAGACCTGAATTCAAATCTTCCCTCTGACATTTAAGAGCTATCAAGTGGCCTAATCCCTCTGAGCCTCAGGCAATTCTCAAGACCTCTGGAGGTGGTGAGCTCTCTCTCATTGGAGGTCTTTAAACAGATTCTGGTTGACTCCTTGTTGGATGTGCTTTTGCAGGGATTCTGTTAGGATATGTATTGGACTAGATGGTTCCTGGGGTCTACGCCAGTTTTAAGTTTCTGACAATTACCAACTCATACCGCGGTTGCCTTCTACCACTTGTTTAAGGAGAGAGTTCATAGGCTCATGGATTTAGAGACAGATGAGACCTTAGAGACCATTTATAATCCAACCCTTCATTTTACAGATGAGGAAACCCAGCCCTATGGAATTGAAATAATTTGCTCAAGGTCACACAAGTAGCAAGAGGCAGAGACAGGATTTGAACCTGGGTCTTTTGGACTCCAGATCCAGCGTTGTTTCCACCTCATCATGCTGCCATCCTCCATCCTGAGAATTCTCTTCTCTGATGATCACAGATCCTTCCTCTCTTCACTCCTACATTTTACAGATGAGGAAACAGGCTCAGTGACCTGTAACATCCCCAACAGGTCAATACTCACTCTTCCACAGTTGGAATTCTGGTTCAGATAGGAATGGGACTAATAGCTCCTGAGGTCCTTCCATGTCTGAGCACTGGGCCATCACCCATCATCCTGACCTATGTCTTACCTCTGGACTGTGATGACTCCGGAGGAGAGAGTGAGGCTGGTGACTCTGCACAGCTCTGCCTCACTTAAATCCAAGTCACTCACAAGTCAAGACATCCCCCTCCTGATGTCATCAAGACATCCCCCTCCTGATATCCTCGGTCCTCTTCGAGAGCAAACAACATTTCTACTTTTATGCTAATGTCCACCTAACCCTGGAGCTCTGAGGCCATTACTCTCTCCAATGCACCTTACTGTCTCTCAAGACTCAAAATCAGGGAGCAGCTAGGTGTTGCAATAGATAGAGCTCCCACCTTGGAGTAAGGAGCACTTGAGCTCCAATCTGGCCTCAGACACTTGGCAATTACTAGCTGTGTGATCCTAGGCAAGTCACTTAACTTCGATTGACTCACCAAAAAGCAAAAAAAAAATTGTGGAGAATTGGCCCTGGAGTCAGGAGGACCTGAGTTCAAATTCAGTCTCAGACCAGACACTTGACACTTACTAGCTGTGTGACCCTGGGCAAGTCACTTAACCCCAATTGACTCACCAGAAAACAAAACAAAGAAAAAAAAAAAGAAAGAAAAGTCATGTGAAAGAAGGGCTCACATGAGGGTGACAAGTCTTCTATTTTCTATCATCAGTCAGTCAGCCAACAAGCACTTATCAAGTACCTGTTGTTCAGTCATGTCCGAATCTTTGTGACTCCTTTTGGGGTTTTCTTGGCAAAGAAACTCAAGTAGTTTGCCATTTCCTTCTCCAGCTCATATTACAGATGAGCAAACTGAGGCAAAGAGGGTGAAGTGACTTGCCCAGGGTCACACAGCTAGTAAATGTCTGAGGCCAGATTTGAACTCAGGAGGATGAGTCTTCCTGACTCCAGGCCCAGTGCTCTATCTACTGTGCTACCTAGCTGCCCCTTATTAAACACCTACTATGTACCAGGTACTGTGCTAAGCTCTGGAAATACCAAGAAAGGCAAAAACTCATGTAGCTCGCACTCTAATAGGGAAGACAACAGGCTAATAATCATGGCCAAACAATATATCCACAGAGTAATGGGAGGCACTAACAGAGTGTGGGATGGAGAGGTGGGTAAAGGGGATGTGGAATGACCAGAGCGGGAAGGCCTCCTGGAGGCCTCGCAGGAGGGCTGGAGCTGAGTCTTGTTGGAAGCCAGGGTACCCAAGAGCCAGAGGCGAGGCAGGGGAGTGTTCTAGGTGTAGGATACAGTCAATGCAAAAGCATGGTGATGGGAATGTCTTGTGAAAGGGCAGCAAGGAGACTAATGTCACAGGTCACTGAGTGTATGGAGGGAGTGAAGTGTCAGAAGACTCGAAAGCCTAGAAAGTAGGAAGGAGCCAGGTTGAGAAGGGCTTTGAAATCCAAATGTATACACACATACAGATATATACACACATAAAATGTATATGCACATATGTACATGTATATAACACACATATACATATATGTACATATCCTGTATGTACACATAGACAGACAGATATCTATATATCTAGAATCAAAAGATTCTGGGGAAATATGTCTTGTCCCACACAGAGCAAGTATGGCACACAGCATTTGTGTTAGTTTCTTCATGACCCGGAAACAGTAAATTCCAATCCTGACTCAGACCCAGCCCAACCTCCAAAGGGCCATCTGGGAAATCCTCTGCAGAAGGTCCAGCCAGCAAGACAGAGATGGAACTCATCCATCCCACTCCTGAGGGCCAGTTGTCTGCCCTCCGCAATCAGTGTACAGGCTCCCTGGCAGTCCATCCCTAGGGTATAACCCAGCTGCACTCATTGCCCCATCCCCTCCCATCCCTTTTCTGGCAGTCAGACCATGACTCCAGGAAGGCAGCCAGAAGAGAGGTGGCCCCATTAGGTCTGCAAGAGTTTGTAGGCTCATCTATTACTGTCAGCCACCCCAGGCCCTCCCCAGCCCTCCCTACCCCTCAGCCTTAAAGGACTGTCTCTCATTGATATGCTCCAAGGATTTCAAATCCAGAAGGCACCTCAGGGGTTATTTAGTCTGATTCATACATGAACAACCAGTCCCCTTAAAACCTACTTCATGGTTGTCCTGCAGCCTTTGCCTGAAGCCTTCCAATGATGGACAGCTGCCAGTCCATCAACAGCCATTCTACTTATGGACAGCTCTGTTAGGACCTTTCCCCTTATATGGAGAGCTCAAGCTGCCCTTTACTGACTCATTTCCCTCTTCAAGGCTGCTCATAATGCCATCATTACTGTGATATAATGTGTATGAATGCGTGTATCAGGAGACTGGGGGTTTGGGGAACATCCTTGAAACCAGCCTCTCTAGGGAGATGCCAAGGTTGATGGTCTTGCTTGGTATCCAATTAAATAAGCATTTATTAAGTGCCTATCAGGTACTAAGCAGGAAGCAGCTAGGTGGTACAAGCGGATAGAGTGCCAGGCCTGGAGTCAGGAAAACCAGAGTTCAGATCCAGCCTCAGACATTCACTAGCTGTGTGACCCTGAGCAAATCACTTAACCTCTGTTTACCTTAATCCACTGGAGAAGAAAACGGTAAACCACTCTAGTATCTTTGCCAAGAAAACCCCACATGGAGATGGACACAACTAAAGCACTCAACAACTACTACTACTACCACTACAAGCAAATAAGAGTCAACTTGGCACCATGGATAGAGAAAGAGCTCACATCAAAAGGACTGGGATTCAAGTCTCCCCCCCCAGATGTATATTGGCTGTTCTATGCAGGGCAAGGAGGAAGCATGATACAATGGAAAGAGCACCAACTTTGGAGGTAGGGGACATAGGTTCAAATCTTACCTTACTGTACTTACTTACATTTATATTATTTACACTTACTATCTGGGTAAGTGTGACCTTGAGCTAGTCACTCAACTTCTCACTTTCCACCACTACAAAATGAGGTCTCGATGACCCCTAAGGTTCTTTCTCACTCTAGATCTATGATCATATTTGTGACCTTGATCAGTTTACTTCAAATCCCTGGAACTCAGTTTCCTAAACTATAAAATGAGAGGATCCAATTAGACAACTTCCCAGGTCCCTTCCATATCTACACCTATGATCTGAGTCAGCTAAAACTAAGTTGCAGAGGAACAGTTGCCAATCTGTCGGTGAAGGAAGTTTTCTCTCCAGGAATCCCCTTTTCATATGAAATCACAGATCCAGACCCCTCCCCCCTCAAAATGTGCTAGGCTCTGGGAATACAAAGAGTAAATACCCCCTGCCCTCAGGTAACTGAGTATATAGGCAAAAACATGCATGCTGAGGGTATGGAGAGCGATTGGGTAACCTCTGATTGATTGGCTGACTTGGCTTACCTCCTAAGGAGGTGGACAGATGGACGTGTGCCTTGATCACCCCCAATGCCTAAGTAAATACAAAATAAATGTATTGTTGTTGTTCAGTCATTTTCAGTCATGTTCCATTCTTGGTGACCCAATTTGGGGGTTTCTTGGCAAAAATACTGGAGTGGTTTGACATTTCCTTCTACAGTTCACTTTACAGATGAGGAAATTGAGGCAAATAGGGTTGAGTGACTTGCCCAGGATCACACAGCTCATAAATGTCTGATGCCATATTTGAACACAGCAAGATGAGTTTTCCTGACCAAATAAATACCAGTACTTTAATAAATACAAAATAAGTACTGAGCAGCTAGAGATGAACATCTTTAATCATTGGACTGCTTCTTAAAAACCACACACTTTCTCTCTCTCTCTCTCTCTCTCTCTCTCTCTCTCTCTCTCTCTCTCTCACACACACACACACACACACACACACACACACACACACACACACTCACACAGTATTTTGTCTAACCTGAAGCCATGCCAGCTTGGTGGGACATTCTGAGAGCTCATCCTCTGCAAGCATAGTCTTCAGGAGCTGTCCAAGGTCACCTCCATGGAGCCCAGGGGAAAGTGGGCTCAAACTTAGAGAGTGTATGTGACAAAGGAGGCATCTCACAGCTCCTGGAAGTTCTTTTGTCAGAATCATCCAGATGCTCCCCTTAATTACACTGTTGCTTTCTTTTGGGATCCTTATAGAGCCTTGAAACCATCTTTCTTCAATGTGTTTTATTCATTCTCTGCTTCAGATGCAGGATGCTGATGTCTTAAGGACAATGTTTGGACACTAATATATCCATATCTTCTCACCTTTCTATTGTGAGTCAACATGCATTAATTGTGCACTTACTATATGCCAGACATTTTGCTAAGCAGCAGAGATACAAAGAAAAGGGTAAGATAGTCTGTACTTTCAAGGAACTCACAGTAGAATAAGGAAGAAAACATGAAAACAATGATGTACAAGCAAGATGGGGACAGAATAAATGGGAGATGATCAGCAGAGGGAAAGCACTAGAATTAAAAAGAGTTGGGAAAGCCTTATTATAGAAGGTGGAATTTTAGCTAGGACTTGAAGGAAGTCAGGGAGGCAGGAGGTGGAGATGAGGAGGGAGAGAATTCTAGGCATGGGGAACAACCAGTGAAAATACCCAGAGCTGATAGATAGAGTTGATGGAGTAGATAAGGCAGTGGGCCTAGAGTCAGAAAGACCTGGGTTCAAATCCAGTTTTGGACAATTACTAGCTGTGAGACCATGAGCAAGTTGCTTAACCTTAGTTTGCCTCAGTTTCCTTAATTGTAAAATACAGATAATAGTACCTACCTCCCAGGGTTGTTATGAGGATCAAATAAGATACTTGCAAAGTGCCTAGTCCATAATAGGCACTATATAAATGCTTGTCTCCCTCTCCCCCTTCTTGTTCAAGGAACAGCAAGGATGCCTGTGTCACTGGATCAAAGAATACACATGAAGGAGTGGTTGGATTGTGTAAGAATACTGGAGGGAGGCAGATCACGAAGGGCTTTGAACATCAAACAGAGGCATTTTCTCCTTCCAAATTAATCAAACAATTTCCCCAACTACTCTAATGCCCTTGATCATTGATTCAGGACAGATGCTGGAACCTGGTCAAGGTACTTGCTTTAAGTGGAGTATGGGATGATTGACCAATTAACTCAATCAATCCTGACCCTCACATTTATCTTTGTACCCCCAACTCCTGCCACATAGCAGGTGCTTAATCAATGATTGTTGATTGATTCTCCACAAGTGAGACAGTCTGTGTGAAGGGATGGGGGAGTGTTGACTTTAAGGAAAAGCAAAGCAGACATATTGGCAGCACTCTTCAGTGAAGAGGGGGTCAAACTCTTTTCTTTTTTTCCATTTTTATTTTATTTTATTTTATTTTAATTTTTAACATGTGTTTTTAAAACTTTGGGTTACAAATTTTCTCCCTTCCTCTTTCTCCACCCACCTTCATTGAAAAAGCAAGCATCTTGGTACAGGTTATAGATGTGTAGCCATGCAAAACACTTCCATGGTAGTCCTATTGTGAAAAACTAAGTATATTTCCCTTCATCCTATCCTACCCCTTGTTTATTCTATTCTCTCTTTTGACCCTGACCCTCCTCAGAAGTGTTTGCTTTTGATTTTCCCCTCCCCCAATCTGCCCTCCCCTCTATCAACCCCCTGCTCTCTTGTCCCCTTCCACCTTTATTTTCCTGTAGGGTAAGATAGATTTCCATACCCCATTGTGTATGTTATTCCCTCCTTAAGCCAAATCCTATGAGAATAAGATTCACTCATTTCCTCTCACCTTCCCCCATTTCCCTTCCACTGTAAAAGCCTTTTTTTGTCTGTTTCATGTGAGATATTTTACCTCATTCTACTTCTCCCTTTCTCCTTCTCCTAGTATAATCCTCTCTCACCCCTTAATTTTATTTTCCAGATATCACGAGGGGGTCAAACTCAATAGACTCCTCCAATGCCAACAGCCAACAACCCACCACACACTTGACCAGATGGGTTGATTCCAAGGATGATTCCTCAGGAAACTTTCCAGACTCACTTAAGGGCAGGTCTCTAGTCAGAGCTGAATAAGATTGAGCACAGATCCACTTGATGCCAGTTTCTGCCTATTTGTGCCCTAGTGTATTTTTAGTCCAGGGTGGCCATTTCACACAGACCTCATTTAAGAGCTTGCTGCCCTAAATTGGCTATCTTTACATGAACCATCTGTAGTTCACTCTGAGATTCAGAAATAGTGGTGGTTTGGGAATCTTATAATAGGACCAAGTCCCATGCCTCTCCTGCCCTTCCTCATTGCTCTCTGGGCTCCTTTTCCCATCCTTCTTCTCTCTCCCAACCCCAAATGGAGCCAAATTGCTATTCCTGGGCCACTGAGATAGTCATCAAGAATGATCAGTACCCACTCTGTCCATCAGGCTTAATCTTTCTCTTCCTCCACCCTACTCTGATCCATGGCATATTTTATTTTAGTCAAGGCAGACAGGAAGAGAAGGGTCTTGGAAGCTCAAGGTACCATGACTCAGTGTCCTTATTCCAAAATCAATAATCCAAAGAATCTCCATTACCTTTGAAGATTCCTTCAAACTGCATGGCAAGCTTCACCCAAGCCCTTCTCAGATATAGAAGAATTCTACTCCTGAGTTGGTTTCCATACTTCTTATTGGCTTTTAGTAAAAAACCAGTCCCTCTTTGCTCTGGGTCTGGGGTCCTTCATCTATAGAGGCAGACTTGATGTGGCCTCTACCTGGCAGCTCTATATGGTTGATGATGAAGATGATGGAAATGGTGATGGTGATGGTGATGGTGATGGTGATGGTGATGGTGATGGT
>NW_020954615.1:3876836-3985453 GCF_900497805.2 Vombatus ursinus | reverse complement strand
ATGGTGATGGTGATGGTGATGGTGATGGTGATGGTGATGGTGATGGTGATGGCGATGGTGATGATAATGGCAACGATGCTAATGATGATGATGAAAATGGTGGTGATGGTGATGATGATGACTACCATCAGATAATGGTGATGATAATGACAATGATGATGGTGGTGGTGATCATAGAGATGAAGATGATGGTGATGGTGATGGTGATGGTGATGACAATGATGATGGTGATGGTGATGACAATGATGATGATATTGATATGGTGCTTTAAGGTTTACAAAGCCCTTCATATACACTGCTATTTGAGCCTCAAAATCCTATGAAGTCAGTGCTGTATTATCTCCACCTTACAGATGAGAAAACAGGTTGCTGACAGAGGTTAAGTGACTTGCTCAGGTTGACAATGCCAGCAAGTGCCTGAGGCAGAATTTCAGCTCAGGTTTTCATGATTCCAAGTCCAACACTCTACATATTATGCCATCTAGATACTATAGCTGCCCACTCTGGTGAGAGTGGGGCCACACTGGGAGTCAGGAGACCTGAGGTCTAACCTTAGTTCTATCATTAACTTAGACTAGTCATTTCTCAGTTCTGAGCCTAAGTTTACTATTCCATTCCTTTTTTTCCTTCTTTATTTGGAATTATTTTTAAAAGTATTACTGTTACCTATTTTTTAGTTTAAAGCTAATTTTCCCACCACTGAATTCTCCCATTGAAGCAAAGAAAAAAAACATTTAAGCAAAATCAACCATCAAAGTGAATCCATCTATAAGGTATAACACATTCCGCATCCATAGTACCCTCCACCCCCTTCTGTGGGAGGAGAGAGTAGTATTTTCATCATCAATCATTCAGGTCTTTAGTTTACTCACTTTTGCTGACCTGGATCCAGGAAGATTACTCTTCACAAGTTCAAAGTCATCCTCAGACACTTCCTATCTGTGTGACCCTGGCAAGTCACTTCACCCTGTCTGCCTCAGTTTCCTCATCTTTAAAATGAGCTGGAGAATGATATGACAAACTGCTCCAATATCTCTCCCAAGAAAACCCCAAAATACTTACAAGCTATGTGACCCTGGGCAAGTCACTTAACCCCAATCACCTCAGCAAAAAGTAAAAAAAAAAAAATGGGGTCATAAAGAGTTAGTCACAACTGAAAAATGACTGAACAACAACAGTCCTAGATGATTCTGCCCCAGCTCTGACATTCTGATTCTGTGGGTTATTCATTGACTTCCAGTCCCATTGGTTTGTGACTCAGATGGTGAAAGATTATAGCTCCCCATCCAATTTTCAGCCCTGGGAATGGAAAACTTTTCTGCCATTTGGTAGAGACACTTCCTGCTGACAAGAGCCAAAGTGCTGAGTAAGACGCCTGGCCTGGCTGGAGCAGCTGCAGCCCGGCAGCAGCCTTGTGGCTGAGGAATATTCCCAGCCCAGCCAACAGCACCCAAACTAGAGATGGAGTCAGCAGAGCATCAGTACCCGAGGGACCTGACTGACCCAGCCCCGTGCAAGGTATGTCTACGGAGCAAGGCATATCCTAACAGCAGCAAGCAAAACAGTGTAGCACAGTAACTCACCAATTATGATGACATGCCCAACAGGGACTTTCTTGAGGACCTTCCAAAGAAGGAGAGAAATCCAGCTCAAGGCAGGCAGGTGGCACAGTGGGTAGAGAGCTGGGCCTGGAGTCAAGAAGATCTGAGTTCAAATCCAGCCCAGACATTTAGAAGCTACATAACCTTTGTCTAGTCACTTAACTTTTACCTGCCTCAGTTTCTTCAACTGTAAAAAGGGGATAATAGTGTCCAGGGTTGTTTTGAGGATAATTAACCAATCAATAAACATTTATTAAGTGTCCACTATGTGTCAGGCATGGTGCTCAGCACTGAGCATGCAAATATTAAGTACGTGAGGCAGAATTTAAACTTGGGTTTTCCTGCCTCCAGTTCCAACATTTTATCCACTGTGCCTCCCAGCTGCCTCCAGTTAGTTTTTTTGTTGTTCAGTTGTGTCCAACTCTTTGTGACCCCATTTAGGGGTTTCTTGGCAAAGATACTAGAGCTATTTCCTTCTCCAACTCATTTTGCAGCTGAGGAAACTGAGGCAAACAGGGGTAAGTGACTTGCCCGGGGTCACATAGCTAGTAAGGGTATGAGACTGCATTTGAACTCAGGTCTTCCTGACCTCAGGTTCTATGCACTGTGCCACCTCACTGTCCTGCCTCAAGGTAGAGCAAGAGTTATTTTATTGTGCTCACATTATAGATGAAATAGAGATTTGAAGAAAGTGACTTGCCCTTACATTGCTAAAAGCGCTAGAACTCAGGTCACCTTCCTCCAAGTCTAAGCCAGTGTCCCTTTTTTATGACATTCTTCTGTCTTCATGGGATCTCCTTCCCTCACCCCCTTCACATCACTTTTGCTTCTTTCCACTCACATCAAGATCTGCTTTCAAAGGGGTTTACAATTGGATGGGTCCCCAAAAGTCATCCAATTTGACCCCCACCCAAACCCCAAATTCTGGCAAGGGAATCCCTGCCAAGTGGTTATCCAGCTTCTGAAGATGACTTACAGTGACAAAGAAATCACTAGAATCCTATGTATTGTACCATATGACCCTGTGAGGTAGGTAATATCAAAAAATAACACTAATAATGTTGATTAGCATCTGTGCATCTCTTTAAGGTTTGAAAAGTGCTTTAACTATATTACCTCATTTAATCTTCTCAACAAACCTAGGAGGTAGGTGCTTTTCTCATCTCCATTTTACAGATGAAGAAACTGCAGTTGGGTGAGGTTAATTCACTTGTTCAAAGTTCCATAGCTAGAAAGTGCCGGAGGCATCAATTTGTACTAGGTCCTCCCGGCCCAGAACTTTATCTACTATGTGAGAGCTGGAAAGGACCTTAGAAGACATCTAGTCTAGCCCTGTCATTTGAAGAAAAAAAACCCTAATCTGTATGGATAATTTTGTTTTGACAGCACCTACTTTTCCCAACGTATCTGTCTCCTCTCTTCCTCCTAGAGAGCGATCCCTTGAAACAAACAATTTAAAAAGAGGAATAAACAACAGTTCATCAAAATTAACCCACATATCAAAGCCACCTATTTAGCCTTCATAGGCTTCTACTTCTGCACGGAAGTTTGGAGAAATACCTTCTTTTATCTCCATTTTGATAGTTCCTCATTTCACAAGGGAAGACCCCAAGACACAGGAAGGAGAAGGGTGCTAAATTTGGAATCTAGAGACCTAGTTATAAATCCTGACTTTGCCACTTCCTACCTATGTGACCATGGACCAATTACTTCACCTTTCTAGGACTCAGTTTCCTCATCTGTAAAGTGAAGGGGCTGGATTGGAAGACCTCTATAATTTCTTTTAGCTCTAATCCTGTTAACTGTTGTCCTCCTACTTAGTTGTCTGTGGCCTTGGGTAAGCTGTCCAAGATCTTTGGACCTCACATTCCTCCTCTTCTGTAAAGGGAGCAGTTGGACTAGCTGGTCTTTAAGGGTCCTATCCTTCATTGACATCCTATCATCCTAAAGTGACTTTCCTCCTGTACCTCAGTCAATCTGCCATTTCTTGCCTAATGATTTAATATTAGCTCACATTTCAGGAGGGTTTTAAGATTTACAAAGTACTTTCCTCAACATAAGAACCCTGATAAACTTGAAAACAACCACAATTCAATCAGACCCACTATAAAATATGCTGCCCACCTCCTGCCCAAGAGGGGATGAACTCAATACAGACTGAGGTGTATGTTTTTTGGCACATCAACTCTATGGGAGTTTGTTTTACTTGACTATGCATATGTTTCACAATGGTTTTCTCTTTCTCCTCCCCTTTTTTTTCAGTTGGAGGATGGGAGATGATGAAAGGGAAAGAAAATAGCTTTTTTATACAATGAAAAAAATTAAATTAAAAACAAAAGCAACAGGATAAGGCATCAGATTACCTGGTTTTTAATGGGAAAACACTTTTAATCATACCTTGCACGGGAATTGAAAAATAAGACAAACATCTAAAACCTTTTTTAAATTTTTTTTTCCTCTAACCATCCCTTCAAGGTAGGTATGAAGAAAGGGATGGTCTCACTTCTGATTTTGTATCCCTAGTGCCTAGCACAGTTCCTGGCTCTTTGTAGAAAATTAATAAAGGCTTAGTCAATCAATCCATTCATTAAGTAAGCATCTACTATATGCCAAGAACTGTGTTGGGGGGTGAGGACACAAGGACAAAGAATGATATAATCCCTTGTCTCTTCTAATAATAATAAAAGCTGGCCTTTATTTATCATCTTAAGATTTATAAAGTACTTTGTAAGTATTATATCATAAAATTTATGCTTTACATACTTTAATCATATCATTTGTTTTTTATTATATCATTTGTATTATAGTATAGTATAGTATAGTATAATATAGTATAGTATTATATCATTTGACTCTCATAGCAACCCTGTGAGGTAATACTATTATTTCCATTTTAAAGAGGAGGAAACTGAGGCTCAGAGAAGTTAACTTGCCCAGGGTCACAAAGCTAATGTGTTAAGGTAGGATTTGAACCCAGGTCTTCCTGATATCACTTTTGGACACTTTATCCACTGGACCGCCTAGCTACCTTTCTAATGGTACTGCCTTACCTCTACTGCTGAGATGACTACTCCATCTATAAAGAAATATGTGGGTGTGGATATAATACAAAGTGAATAAATACAAATAGTAATTGATTTTATGAAGAAAGAAATCGAGTCTCAGAGAGGTTAAGTAGTCTGAAACATTAACAGGTAGCAGATGATAGTGCTGGGAACTTAAACCCAGGTCCTCTGGCTATTATAAATCAAATGTCTTCATTTTTTAAAAATAAATGTTATAGTGATTCTTTTTGTATATTGCTGTCACTTACTAATGACCATTCTCTGTCCCTCTCCCCAAAAAAAGATCTTCCATTTTAACAAAATACATGTAAACAAAACAAAACAAAAACACACATCAGCTTTTTTTTCTTTTTCCAACATATATCTCATTTCAAACCTACAATCAGCCACCTCTCTATCGAGAAGAGAGGGGCATCTTTCTCTGGCTGAAGCCAGTTTTGGCCACTGCATTTGTCTGATGTTCTTGAAACATTGTTTTCCTTTACTGTATTTTAGTCCGTGTTTAAATTATTCTCCTAGTTCTGGGAACTTCACCCTGCATTGGTTAAAACAAATCTTTTCATGATTCCATACAGATCTTCCAATTTTTTCTTCTTTTCAGCATCAAAAATTTCCTATACCACAGTGTTCAGTCAGTCTGCATTCACGGTTCTTTCTACCCTATTAGTTCCACCATCTTCTATAAGCACCAATAAGTATTATAGAATAGCAAGACAATCTGGGGGCTTTATCTGCAAATTCTTAGGGTCTTGACCCTGGAACCAAGAATTCTTCCTGACTCTGCTCCTGGTTCTCTATCCAGCTATCTGACTCAGGAAGACAGTTCAAATCCTCCCTCACACACTTACTTAGCTATGTGGCCCGGTGCTAATCACTTCCCTCTCTCAACCTCAGTTTCCTCATCTGTAAAAATTAGGATAGTAGCATCTACCTCTTAGAGTTGTCATGAGGCTCAAATGAGATGAATGCCTGTCAAGCCCTTTCTCACTATATAAATGCTAGCCATCACCACTGTCACCATTATTGTTTAGAATCCCAGTCTCTGCCACATCTCCTGCCATACCACATCCTGCCATCTCAGGACACTCAGAAGCCGAACATGCTTTCCTTTTGCATGTAGGGAGGAGGGAGGGAGACGGTGTAAAAGAATGGAAGGGAGGGGGAGGCAGGGGAGATCTCAAGTTGCCCCTGGCAGCGAAAACAGTATGGGAAGGTCAGCACCTACTCCTTTAGACAAACAGCCCAGATGTGTCTTCCAGGTGAGGGTGTCTGCTAAGCTGTTCAGCAGACGGGGAGGGGGAAGGTCTTTGCTGCACGGGCCACCCAGTGAGTGCACAGACCAATCTCCAGAAGAGGCCAGGCCCAGCAGCTAACTGGCTCTCCAGAAAGCCAGGGCCTTGGGGTGAAAGAGGGCACCGTTAGCAAAATACTCTAGGGCTCCTCTTGCTCCATAAATCTTTTCCGATTGCTTTTCTTGGATGATAAGGCCTGATGAGGAGGATAATGAGAGTGAATTATTATCTGCTACTGAAGGTTCCCAAAACCCTAATCCGCCTTCTCTGGGCCAAAGGGTCTGCAAGGGCAGTTGGCATAAACAGCTTTAGAACTGGGGTGGGGGGGTGGGAGTGGGCATAGCTTAAAGAAGGACTTGGATTAAAGGGAGGGAAGCTTTTTCAGTATTTAGAAATCTGGTATCTTCATACCTTAAACCGAATAGGGAGCAGGGGAGGGAAGGGAGAGAAAACACAGGACCACATGGGAAGGCCAGGCACCAGAGTAACAATAACTGATATTTCTATCACACCTTAAGGTTTGAAAAATTCTTTACATGCATCTGAGCCTCCCACCACCCCTATGGGATAAGGACCGATGATATGATTATCCCCATTTTACAGATGTGGGGACTGAATCTTAGAAAAAGGGAGGGGACTTCAGTCACTCATTTAACAAGTATTTATTAAGCACCTGCCAAATCTCGTGCTAATGCAAAATTTAGCGACAAAGGCCAAAAATGAAATAGGCAATGCCCTCAAGGAAATTATATTCTATTGGAGGAGAGGGAAAACATGTTCATAGAAAATGAAATACAGACCACATACAAAATGATTTCCAGGGTTTGTCTGTAGCGCCTGGGGGAATCAGGATAAACTTCCTCTAGAGGGTGACATTGGAGCTGACCAATGAAGGAAGTTGAAGATTCAAGGAGGAGGAAGTGATGAGGGAGGGCATGCTGGGTATGGAAAACAGCCTGTGCAAAAAGCAAGGAGGTGGGAAACAAAGAATAGACCAGATTGGAACATAAAGTTAGTGAAGGGAAATAATATGCATTTGGTCCAGAAAGGGACAATGGCCCATGATTAGCACAGTAAGTATCAGAAGCAAGATCTGAATACAGGTCTTCCTGATTCCAGGTCCACCCCTATCCATTAGACCACACAGCCACTGGACTAGTAAGTGATTTTTTTTTAAATAAGGATGTTGGACCAAATAATCCCTAATATACTATTCATCTCTAAATCTATAATCCTAAGATTTTTAATATAAATATAATTTCTACATAATTTTAAAAATTTACATTTGTTATATAATTTCTATACAAATACACACACACACATTCATTAGATTGTAAGGTCCTTGAGGGAGCTCTCAACTGTCTTTTGCCTCTTTTTGCATTTCTAGCTTTTAGCACAGTGCCTGGCACTATGGCACAGTGCTTAATAAAGGCTTATTGATATAAGTGTGTTATATGCATATACATATGTACATACATATAGATAATATCAATGACTCCCATCTCTATGGGCTTTAAAGTTTACAAAGCTCCACTTCCAAAAAAAAATGTGTGACATAGATAGCTAGCTCTGAGTTTATCTTAGTGCCTGGCATACTCTTTCGGACACCTTCTTTAGTCCACTGTGTCACCCAGTCTTCCCATCCCCCAACTTAGTTTTCTCAGTTTGCACCCTCCTCCAGCTTCCTGGATCATTCCCCCCCACCTTTCCCCCTCCCCAGTTACTCTAGACCCCAAATCACAGAACAAGAAAGGACTTTAAGGACTATTTATCCAACTCTATAATTTGATAGAAGTAGAAACTGAGACCCAGAGAGACGAAATCCCTTACTCGTAGTGACAAAGCTAGCTGCGAGCAGGACCCAGATTTTCTTACAGCCAGTCAGTTCTCTATAAGCATTGCCTCCTCTCCCAATCAAATCTTTTGTCTGCTTACTTGAAAAGGAATTTATGTGTTGATTCATACTATAGTGTTAATGTCTGAGTTAAAAGGATTAATATCTTACCCTTCCCAGGGATATTTGCATTTTAACAGGGGATGCACACCTTTATACAAAGCAGTAAATCTCTAATTATGGAACTGCAGGCACTGAGACAGGCCAGTGGGGGGAGATCATTTGCAGCACAGAAACCTATCAACCAGTGCCCACAAATCACATCACCTTCTTGGCATGTGGCTGAGGCAGACAGGCCGTTAGGGAGGCATTTGAATTGACCTCTTTGTCATTCTGTGACAGACGGGAGAGGAGGGGTCCTCAAGGAGCAGGAGACAGCCTGTTCATCAGGAAGGAGAAACAATAACATTAAGGACTTGAAGGCTTTAAAAACAGATGTGAGCAGGAAACCTCCGAATCCCCCAGCCTCAGTATCCCAGCATTCCCCAATCCCAGAATCTCCAGAGGTGGAAGGGCCCCCAGAGACCATCAGGTCTGACCTGTGTCTGAACAAGACCCTTCTCCCTTAGAATAATCCTGACAAGTGCCCATCCAGGGTGTGCTTCGAGATCTCCCAAGAGGAGGCGGCCACTTGGGGACAGCTCCGGGGCTGAAGAGTTGTTTTCCTGACTCCTGGAGCCTGAATCTGCCTCCACAACTTTTACCACCCCCTCCCTGCCTTCCTTCTGCCCTTAGGGGCCAAGAAAAACAGTTCTAATTACTCTTCCACAGACAGCCCTTCAAATACTTAATGGAAGCTGCCAAAGTCCCTCTTGAGCCTGCTCGTTCCTGTGTAATTACTCCCGCTTTCTCCATCTATCCTGGTTTGACGTGTTCTTCAGTAAGATCACCATCCTCGTTAGCCTCCACTGGACACCGCCAGCTTATCAATGTTCTTCCTAAGGTGTGGTGCCCACGACTGCTCTAGATGTAGTCTGACCAGGATAGAGGACAGCAGGACTGTCACTTTCCTGAGTCCCAGACATTAGTCCTCTCTTAATGCATCCTGAGATCACTTCCTAGCTGCCATATCATACTACTATCTCCCTTTGAGCTTGCGACAGCAAGCTAGGACCCCTAGATCTTTTTTTTTAAAATCAAACTGTTATCTTGTCATAGTACTATTCCCCAACAGGTGAACTGTCTTCAAAGAATTCACCACCTACCCAGAATAATGAAAGCAAACTTCCAGGAGATGATACTTGGACTGAGCCCAGAAAATGGAATATTTAATAATTGAATAATAATTGGACATGTAGAAGTAAGGGGAAGGGTATTCCCAATATACAGGGAAGCAGAAATGAGCCTGCTATGTGTGGGAATCAATGAAACCTGGTAGATGAGTCAATAGACCACACATACCTGACTGAAGGTAATATTGGTTTCACAAAAATAGGACATTAGGTGAAGCAATCTTACCTGGTCCAGAGAAAGCCATAGGAACAGAGTCTCCCTGGCAGTCACCTGGATCTGGCCAGGTGATCCCAAGCAGAGAACTAGCCCTCATTGGGAGTAGAGGAAGTCACCTGGACCAGTACTTATCTCAGTGCCTCTAGTAGGTGCTTAATAAATATGGGTCAATTGATTGATGGGGTTGAGGGAGGCAGGAGACCACATCACACTGGGCTCTGGTTATGATGCCATTACAAAGTGATACTGGTACTCAGAGTACACCTGGGGCACAGTATCCCAAAGCTTGCAGTGAGCTTTGAATATGTAACGATTTCGGCTTTGTCTGCTTAAGGGAAGTGGGTCCCAGAGAGTGGAAAAAAGTTAACTGTTGTCATATAGCAACATGAGCTGGAACCGAACCCTGGCCTCTGGCCTCCCAGGCTGGTAGGTTTTTTTCTCTTTTCCACTAGGCCTTCTTAAACCACAGGAGGTGAGGTTAGATGGGCAAAATGAGGCCCTATCACAGGGGGCTGGGACTCCTAAGATGAGGCGTTTAGACTTTATTTCAGATTTTCAAAAGGTTGACCCAATTGTTTCCCTCTCAGAGAAGTCATCCCCACTTAATTTTCTTCTGCACCAAATGAGATGATAGTTATACAGCACTTAGCACAGGGCCTGGCACACAGCAGGTGCTTAATAAATGCTTATTTCCTTCCTTCACCAATCTCCACTGCACTAGTTGGTGCAGTAAATAGAACCCAGGTTCTAGAGTCAGGAAGACCAGAGTTCAAATCAGACATTTACTAGCTGTGTGACCATGGGCAAGTCACTTCATCTGTCTGCTTCAGTTTCCTCATCTGTAAAATGGGGATAACAATAATAGCACCTATTTCCCAGGGCTGTTCTCGAAATCTAATGATATTATAATTCTAAAGCACATAGTAAGCATTATACAAATGCTAGCTATTACTATTATTTCCAGACTCACTCCCACCAACATTAAAAAAAAAAAAAACCTGTTCAGCACTTTGGGGTTGGTAGCAGTTTTGGCCTCCTTTAACCCTCAGAACCAATGAGTTAAAACTCTTGCCAGCTATAGAACGAAGGGGGGGAGTGGGGTGGAGAGCAACAGATGAAATCCTCCCCCAACCTAGGGAAGGGAGGTGGGGAGAAGGAACGAATGAATCCTCAGCGCACTGAGGACCATGACTGCTTTCAAAGCATCCATCCATGAGTGCTCTTAAGGAATCCCTGAATTTTGGAACTAGAAAGGACCTCAGTGGTCTTTTAATCCAATGTGGACCTGAACAGGAGCCCTCTCTCCCAAGTACACCAATGGTCTTCCATTCTCTTCCTGAAGGCCTGTAAAGAGGGGGAGCCCACCACCTCCAAGGGGAGGCCATTCTACTCTTAGCTGGTCCTAATTGTTTCCTTATATGGAGCCTAAATGTCCTCCTGCCACTTCCTAGGAGAAACCTTCCCTACCTCCCTCCCCCCTCATGTTCCTGCCTCCTCAACTTCTCCTATATTTACTTTGCCTTCTCTCTGACATTTCCTCCCATTTACCCTGCAAAGATCTTGCTGATCCCATTGTTCCAACAGATCTCCCCCATTGGACAGTGAGCTCCAGGAAGCAGAGGCTGTTTTTGCCTTTCTGTGCTAAGGACATAGCAGGCACTTAATAAATGCTTGAGAATGTAGATTCCTTGAGAGGAGCAGCTGTTTAATTGTTGTATTATTTGTGCACCAAGGTAGCTCTGGGTCTGGAGTCAGGAAGACCCTAGACATTAGTAATGGACAGCAAGGTGGACTTGGAATAGGGGAAACAGGTTGGTGACCCTGAGCAAGACACTTAACCTCTGTTTGCTTCAATTTCCCCAACTGGAAAATGGAGATTATAATAGCACCTTCCTCTCGGGATTCATCTGGAGGATCTGCTTAGCACAGTGCCTGGTACGCAGTAGGCACTCTAGAAATGTCAGATTATTAAATGCACATAATAAAGAATTAGGGACTGGACCTAGTACCAATGCTGGTTGGCATCTTCTCTGCAAGTTAAATGTTGAGAGTTGCCTAGAGTTGTAAGAGGTTAGGTGACTTACCCTGGGTAAGTCTTGAACCCAAGGCAGGGGTAGTCTTGAACCCAAGTGTCCCTGGCCCTGAGGCTAGCTGTCCATCCGGCCAGCACAGCGCGGGGGGGGGGGGGGGGGGGGGGCTATATACAGCAGGTACTTAAGCAATGCTAGCTAAATGAAATCGTTTGCAGCTTTCACTCACTGTTCCTTTTCTGCTCGCTGCAGCCAAGTCAAGCGAATCTAAGTCCTCCTCCAGGCAACAGATCTTAAGACCCTTGAAGACCACTCTCCGTCTCCCATTTGCGCTCATTTTCTCTGGATAAAACGTGTCCAGTTCCTTGGCCCTGTCCTCATCTGGCAGGGCCCTGAGGCCCTTCATCATGCTGGTCGCTAGTCGCAGCTCTCTAGCTTGGCAGTGTTCTTGCTGAAATGCAGCCCCCGGGACTGAACACAGTGGCTCTTCAGGTGTGGTCTGACTGCTAGAAGGGGACTGGAGCGGCATGGCTTCGGGATGCTATTGGGACCCTAGAAAAGGAAGAAAAGACATTTCCCTCGGGAACGTGGATTAGGGATATTTACTCTCCAGCACAGTCAGAGAAGAGGTGAAGAGGGACAAATTGGAAACCCGAGGAGGGGCATTTCGAGGGCCTGGGGCAAAGCGCTCTCTGCTTCCCCTAGGCTAGAGAAGGGGCGGGGAGGATGGACAGGACGCAGAAGGGCCAGACTGGGCTGGGAGGGAGCCCAGCGGAGGCAGCTCCCCTCTCCTCCTTCAGCGCCCTCCCCTCCTCCTATTACACCCCCCCCATCTCTTGCCCCGCAGGCCTGCCCCTGCTCCCCCCGGCGCAACAAGAGCACCTGGAGGAGGCCGGAGGCCAACGGGAGGCGCGGCCAGACTCGGGGTTGGCCAATCAGCTGCGGACCCGGTTCCTGGCCGCCCCCCCGGGCTATATATAAGCAGCCCGAGCGGCAGAAAGCGAAAGTGGTGGCCGGAGCTAAAAGAGCCTACTACCAGCCAAGCCGGGGATCAGGACTGGGGCAGGGGCAGGGGCAGGGGCAGGGGCAGGGGCAGGGGCAGAGGCGGGGACAGAGACAGAAGCAGGGGCAGCTGCCCGCCTAGCCGGAGAGGATGCTGAGCGCCCAGGAGCCACCTCGGCCCTCCGGGCTCCGGGGATCAGCCGCCGGAACCCCTGAGCAGCCGCCGCCACGCAGCCCTCGGGGCACGGCCCTGGCCCCCGCCAAGCCCCTCACCTCCTTCCTTATCCAGGACATCTTATGGGACGGACTGGAGAGGCGCAGCGTCGGGAGGCTCAGCCCTGCTCCCGGGCCCGAGCCAGAGCCTGAGCCCGCGCCGCAGCCCGAGGCCGAGCCTGGCTCCTTGTCAGGGTCCGAGAGCGGCCCGGCGCCCCAGGATGAACAGCCAGCGAGGCCCGCGGAGCCTGACCGGAGCACCGAGCCGGGCTCCTCTCCCTCGGGGACAGAGTCAGGTAAGGGGCTGCCGGGGGCCGGAGGCCCTTCAAAGAGCCTGTCCCCCATCCCATCTTTTAGAGAGCCGGGAACCAGGACACTAGGGTTCCCCTCCTGAATCGACCATTAACTCGTCTCTGTGACCTTGGACAAGTCATTCTCCCCCTTCCCTAGCTTCCTCTTCCTTCTCTGTAAAATGGGGCCGGGGGGGGGGGGGGGGGGGGGGGGGGGGGGGGGGCCGCAGCAGTGGTTGATCTCCAAGTGCTCCCATAACGTTAAAGATCCGTTGCTCCCACGGCTGCCCCGGGAGGTGAGGTGGGGAAGGGGATAGGGGGAGAGAAAAGGACCCTCTTGGGAAGGCCACTACCCAACTGCCGCCTTGGGCTTTCTGCCCGACTGGCACTTTGGGACTTCGGTGCCCTGCTTTGCTGGGACGCTGTCCTCTTCCTCTGACCTCCTCTCGCATTCCGGGATGGGGCCAGGCCAGCCCCAAGGCCCTTTCCACTTCTAACTCCATGATCCCACGGTCTCTCGCCTGCTGGAGCACATTAGAGCACTTTCTCCACCCCCCCCCCCACCCCACCCCAGTCGTCCTCTGGGGCTGTGGAGACTTTTGAGACCTGAGAGGGGCCTTCCTTGCTGTGCCCACAGCCAGCCCTCTCCTCTTCTCTGGGAGGGGGGTTCTCTTCTCCGGGGCACACAGTTTAAAGCCCTCCAGTCAACAAAAGAACAGCGTCGGGTGTTTGGGGGTGTCCTTACTGCCTTCAGATTCCTAAATCCTTCCAATCCGCCCTAGTGAATGACTTGTCGAACGAGTGAAGGGGACTCCTTTTCCCTCCACTTAAACGGCGGTAACTGGAGGCCAGCCCCTCTCGGAGAAATGAGGCTGGAGGTAAAATTCAACTTGCAGCAGCTATCCCGACCCCTTAGCAACTCACTTCGTTCTTTGCTTCCCATTCCTAGTCCGTTATTTGCATTACATTCTGGTGCCTGTTTTAGCAGCACTGCCTTGGGGAGGGGGGAAGAGGGTTAGCCATATGACCTGTAAATTTGCTATTCTAAAGCTCCGATCACTTATAGGGATAGCAAATCTACCTGATTTCACTAGGGTATGGCTTCTTCTAGCAATGAAGATCATCATTACCTTCTCTGAAATCTTTGGTCTTAGAGAGTTACCTGCCTAGGGCACTAAGAGATGAAATGACTTGCCCCCAGTCACAGAAAGAGTTGTGTCCTAGGTAGGATTCGAACATAGGTCTTCCTGGCCCCAAATCCCACTATTCCACATCATCTCACTTTACATAGGTTCTGATTAGCTTATCTCACTTGATTCTCACAAGCCTGGGTGGTAGGTGGTATATCATTAGTCTCATTTTGCAGCTGAGGAAACTGAGGCTCTGAGGCCTAAATGACTTTCCCAGGGTTACACAGGTGGGAAGAGATTTAAACCCAGGTCTCTTCTTACTTTCCATTTATGCTACACATCCTTCAGACTAAAAGGTGTACTAGGTCGATTCCACTTTTAATCCCTTTCACATTAGGCATCTTTTCCCCTTTGTATAGCTCCTTTTCAAATGCAACACCCACTGTCTCCTCTCTGCTTTCCTTTTCAGTTTCCTAGTCGTGCCCTCCCCCCTTGTGATAGCTGCTGTTCTGATATATGTAACTTGGATATCTCCACCAGAACTCACCAAGTATTTCAAAGGTCTCTAATGAGTTCCTCTGGTTAGGGGTCAGAGGCTTTCAGAGGTGGGGGGGGATCTTAGATATCATCAAATCTAACCAAAGAGGAAACTGAGTCTTAAAGAAGTGTAGTGACTCCCTAAAGTCAAACAGACCCTAAGTGTCAGAGACTTGTTAGAAAACTAGACACCCGCAATCCCCCTCCCCAGTACACACACACACACACACACACACACACACACACACACACACACACACGCACACACACTATGCACTTCAAGGGAATTCCTCAGCTATGTGAAAAAGCCCAAATGTATCCAGGTTCACAGTGGCCTACTCTGTTCTCTTTCTGCAGAGATAAAGCCTGGTGCTGTTATGTCCTGTTCCCTGCTAATATGTAACTTTCTCTCCTCCCTCCCTGCCCTTTTTCTCCCTTCCATGTTCCAGATGCACACTTTGAGACCTGTCTGTTGGACTGTGCAAACCCTGCCAGTGCTGCCTCCCCCAAAGCCCTGAAGCCACCCAAGCGGTCCCGGGCTGCCTTCTCCCACACCCAGGTCATTGAGCTGGAGAGGAAGTTTAGCCACCAGAAGTATCTGTCGGCCCCCGAGCGGGCTCACCTGGCCAAAAACCTCAAGCTCACCGAGACCCAGGTCAAAATCTGGTTCCAGAACAGGCGGTATAAGACCAAGAGAAAACAGCTGACCTCTGACCTGGGAGACCTCGATAAGAACTCTTCCCTGCCCAGCCTAAAAGAAGAAAACTTCTCTGGGGCCTCACTGATCTCCATGTATAACAGCTACCCCTATTATCCTTACCTCTACTGCTGGGGAGGTTGGAGCCCAGCTTTCTGGTAGCCCTGGCTGGTGACTGGGGCCCAACCCATAGTTGCTTCTTCTACTTTGTTCTCTAAAAGCAAAAGGGGGCCAGAGTCAGGGAGGTCAGGAGAGGAGAAGGGGGGCCCATCCACCATGCCAAAGGCTTCAAGTAGCACTCAAGCCCCCACTTCTTGACTGGTTCACTAAATCTGTGACCCAGCATCCTATTTAATATTTAAATGGCACTCAGGGCCAGCCAAGGCACCAAATGAGGGTACCCCTCTCATCCCAACGATGCTGCAGACGAATATTCTTGTACAGATTGAGGCTGGATTAGATGACTTCTCAGGTGCCACCAAGCAGCTCTGCAATTCTAAATCCTGAAGTGAATCTGACTTGATCTCCACTCCCAGTTTAACTGTCTTTGCTTTGAACTACCTTTAAAAAAAGAAGAAGAAGAAGAAGAAGTGTGAGCTCCAGGGCTCTCTCCCCAGTGCCTTTGTGCTTTGTTTTATGAGCTGTCAGCATCTCTGCTTCCGGGAGGGTCTGTTCTTTTCCTTCAGCTTGGTCACCTGTGTAAACGGAGCATCTCATGAGAAGCTAAAGCCAGAACAGGAGCAAAAACAGTGCCAAGCGTGGAGTCTTATGACAGGGTCTGCACTGTGGGTCTGACCTAAAAGAGGTGCAGGACCTCTTTGGGCCTGGGAATGTGCCTGATATTCTTTTTCTCCCCTTCCCCCCAGTAGAATGTCAGCCCCTTGAGGGCAGGTACCATTTCATTTCTGCCTCTGTATCTCCAGTGTCTAGAACAGTAATCGGCACATAGTAGGTGTTCAATAAATACTTGTTGCATTGCACTCGGAAAAAGTCCACTTGTGGACAGCTTCAGAAGTGGGCAAGCAAGGCCGGGTGTTAGGTTCTTCCTTGATTTCTGCTCTAGGGAGGAGGCCAAAAAAATGCATTAAAAATTGCTGAAAGGTAAAACAAAGATGGACTCCAAATAGTGGGATTCTAAACCCTTAATATGTCATGGACTTATTGGCAGTCTGGTAAAACCTATAGAGTCCTCAAAATGATATTGTAAAATAATTGAAGGAAATCTTCAATTTCAGTTAGAAGTTTGTGAAAATAAAGATGGATTTTTTTTTAACATCCAAGTTCCCCGACCCTCTAGACTCAATTCATAGACCATTGGAGGGAGGGAAAGGCCAGGTTAAGAACTCCTGATCTAGAGGATGTCTGTTTTAAAAAGTAAGACCCGTGTGAGATGAGACAGTTTCAAATGGTCCATCTAAACAAACATAACTGGGAACTGAAGGTGTGAGCAGTGCCAAAGTAGTCCTTATATTTCTGGTGGGGCAGTGGTAGTCAGTGGCAGTGAGGGAGAAGGGAGAAGAGGAGGTCCTCTCTTTGAAGGCATCATGAAGCAATGGAAAGTTCACTGAATTAGGGACCAGAAGGTCTGGGTTTCATCCTTAGCTTTCCCACTTAATAATCCTACCATTTAACCTCTCTAAACCCCAGTTTCCCCATCTGTAAAGTGGGAGAGACTTTATAAAGCCTCTCCTAGCCTACCTCACAGTGTTGTTGTGAGAACCAAATGAGACTAAGTTGGTGAAACAAACTTTTCTTTGTACACTTTAGATAAAGGTAAGATAGTTTTATCATTATGGATTCAAGAAGCTATGGCTGGGATTTTCCCTTGGGAACCTCGGGATTCTGCTTGAGCTATCACATGGTATAACCAGACCTCTATCTCCTGCCAAAGTTTCATTCTGAATGCCAAGTTTGGCTTTCTTCAGGGTTCACCCTCCACAGAGCCCCATCAAGAAGCCATGCTAGCTGAGGAGTCTGATTCCTGTACCCTTTTTTCCTTTCCCAGAGGTCTCGGTCTTGATTCCAGCTGTTTCTTGCCTGCAAAACAAAACAAAACAAAAATGACATGTGAATTAAAGATCTGACAGAGTTGACAGGCCTATCTCACAGTATAAGAAAAAGCAATTAGTTCCTTAAAAAATATTCTAAATTCCAAATCCTGTCAAAGGAACCATATTGAGTGAGGGAAGTCATCTTTTGGCAGGTTCAAACACTAGGTGATGCTACCTTAAATTGTTGTAGCTCACGATTGAACTGACCCTTTCCCTGAGATTCCTCACATGAGGGGAAGAAGTTGCAGCTGCTATGTTTGAGTACCCAAATTACTGATGGCCTGGTATCAGTGAGGTAGCAAGCTGAAGGATGCAGTGGAGGAAAATCTGATAAGAAATTGCCCCCCTTTAACCTCACTGAACAAGGTGAAGGGAAGAATATGGTTTGGTGAGGGAAGAGAGAACAACTCTGACATTGGATAGCCCTTGTAAAGTCCATCCATGAACAGATTCTAGGTCTCAGATCCTGAAAGTCAGTGATTATATGGGCAGGGCAAGGCCTATTCCCCTAAGTGGATGACCCAGTGACCTCCTACATCAAGAGAAGAAGAGGTTTAAATGCAGGAGACAACTCTCCTATTCGTTCTAGGGCAGTAGAACTTGGAGTAAGAAGACCTGAGTTCAACTTCTATCTATGCTACATATATTACCTGTGTTATCTGGGGCAAATCACTTACCTCTCTGAAGGCCTCAGTTTCCCCTTCTCAATGACCTCTAAGGTCCCTTCTAACCTCAAGTCTCTGTCCTAGTAAATGTCCTATTGCTAAGGTGCCTCGTAGAGGAAGAAGCATTGGGGAAGGGGGTGGGGTGGGATAGACAATTTTCTTGTTGTCCGGAAGTCTTTTCAATGCACTACCTATTTCCATCTGGTTTCAAAACAAAACAAAACAAAACAAAAAACCTTTTAATAGTCCTCATCTTAAAAGGGCTAATTTTCAATCGGCAACAAAACTGCTGAAGTAAGCTTATGAAAATTTGGCCTAGCTCATCCTCCTGGAGCCCAGGCTCTGTGCTGAAGTTTGATGCAATGCCACCAGCACCCATGATCAAGCTTAGACCCACTTCTAGAAATCTCAGGATGATTCGCCTTAATTACTCACTCCCTTTCAGGCTTGTTTGCTTCTTAAGATAACCTTTAATCGCTTTGGAATGCACTCTCTCCCCACTGTTCCAAATTTCATTTTCTCAGCATGGAGATTTATAAATGGGCATCTTTTTACTGTGATCTAAGTGTTGCAAAAGCAGAATGGCAAACACAAGCTTTGCTTCCAAAAAAGAACTTTAGAAAACAATTTGTCACGGTTAACTCCCTTGGGAACGAGATGCATGACTAGAAACTGTTTGACAGTGTCAGAGCAGGCAAGATGGCCCATGCCTTGACAATTTCACCCAAGAGCAAATGTGTCATGTCAGTTCCAGAACTCAGTTTGGGTTCTTTCTCCCAATGCCCACCAATCCAACCACCATCTCTCACTGTCTATGGTATGAATCAGTAACCTAGCCCCCAACAAAAATGATATTTTTCTACGTGAATTTTTGCAACATATGTGTGTGAGCTTCTTTTTTAAAAAAAAATAAAAGTACCTTATTCAAAACTATATTGGCATAGATTTCTTTCCTAGAGATTCTGCTAACCCCCACTTGTCAGACCTTTTATTCAACTATCTTTGGCTCTCTAGCAAGTCATTCCTGAGTCTCAGTTTTGTCACTTGGAAAACAAGAGGGTTAAAGAAGGTGATATTTGAGCTCCTTTTCAGTTCTTAACATTTACGAGAGGTCAATGTCAAATGTGTCACGGTGGCTGATACTTCCCCACCTCAACCATAATCAATAAACTCTTGGAGGCCAAAGGAATCTGTAATTGTCATTGATTGGCAAATGGTCCATTCCCAGGTTCTAGCAAATCAGACTAGGGCATTCATGATTGGTTGGAAAAATGGTGGAATTCAGAGTCCAAGGATCTAGGTTCAAATCCCAATTCTGCTACTTACTACCTAGGTGATCTATGGTAAGTCTCCTTACTTCCTTTACAGAATGAGGAGGCTGGGCTAAATAGATTATCTGTAACTAACTAGGAGACATCAGATAGACCACTTAGTCTTTCAATACCAAGTTTTCCCATCTGTGAAATGGGAATAATAGCGCTCGTATTCCCTGACTTCCCAGGGTTGTAGTGAGGTTAGAATGAGATTACATATGCAAAGGGGCTGGTAAATTGTGAAGTGTTAGACAAATGTTAACTGTTACCACATATGTGTATGTGTGTATTTAGAAGCACATATATAAATAATATATAATCAATTCTATTATTTATATTATATTAACTGTAATTAATAAGGCATATAATAGCTAACATTTATATAGCACTTACTATGTGCCACGTACTGTCCTAAGTACTGACCTTACAACAACAACCTTCCAGTCTTGGAAGGTAGATGCTATTATTATCCCTAAGCCCAAAGATATGAGAGGATCCCTTTCAAGAAGCTTAGACTCTAATACAGAAGAATGACATCGATGAGGTGGAACTGTCCAATTCAACAAGCATTTATTAAGCTCTTACTAGGTTCCAGGCACCAAGCTAAGAACCAGGGATACAGAGTGATACAAAATGAAAACCCATCCTTGCTCCTAAGGCATGTCCTGGGGAGGGGGAAATACATCCCATAAACTACTAAATATGCAGATGAAGCTATGATTTATTAAGTGCTCTCTGCATGTTAAGGACTGGTTTCCAAGTGGAAAGGCTAAAAGAGCAAAAATTGATGATGATGGTAGTGATGATGACAGCAGCTTTTATTTAGTGCTTTAAGGCTTACAAATCACTTTGCATCTGTTATCTCTTTGATCTCTAAACAAAGCTGTGAAAGAGGTGCTGTTTTTAGCCCCATTTTTTACAGATGAGGAAATTGAGACCAAGAGAGATGAAATGACTTGCCCAGGGCCACCCAGCCAGTTAGTCTCTGAGGAAGAATTCAAATTCCAGTGTCCCTGCTTCCAAATCCAGCCTGCTCTTCCCTCTGAGACCTAGCTGCAAAATGAAATGGTTACTGTTTTCTAGGAACTTACATTCTAGCAGGGGAGAAAACCTGTGTGTGCACAGGTATATAAAGGTATGTAAGAAAACAAACACACAGTAATTTGGGGGCAAATATCACTGGTGAGAGACAGGAAAAGCTTCATATAAAAGCTAGTCCTTAAGCTGAGTTTTGAAGGAAACAATGGATTCTGGGGGTGGGGGCAGGATGGGAAGAGGGTGGGGTTGGGGCACTCTTAGGAGAGAGTGCCTTTCAGACTTGTAATTCAAGGACAAAGACAGCAATCATTTCTAGGAAGATCCGGAAAGTATCCTAGAGGAGGTAGTCCCTGAGCTGAGTCTTTAAAGAGCGTACAGCATAAGCCTGTACTCCACTCAACTGGTGTGTTTTATTTGGAATCTCAAGTATCAAAAATAGGTTTGATGAAACTTATTTAAAAAGAAAACCAACCAACCCAAGCCTGCCTCCTTCATCCCCTTGTACTTAAGCTCTTCACTAAATCCCATAAGCAAAGGGCCCTGCACCTGAGTAGCCGAGAACTGATGGTTTTCTTGTCCTCTCCTTCAAGGAAATAGAAGCTTAAGCAGTAAGGTACTTGCTCTAGGTAAAACATATCATGATTTCCAAGCTTGCTCTAATCCTATAAGTATACTGTACACACAGGTGGGGCTGCTCAGACCGTATTCACTGTAGGAGACTTAACCCTTCACACGACAATCCCCCTGTCTCACTCACCTTGGAAAGATCGTTAGCTCCCAAATTACAGAAGTTCATGAGCAACTCTGTGTGTGTGTGTGTGTGTGTGTGTGTGTGTGTAAACTATATTCAATAGACACAAACTGACTATGTGATTGTCTCAGTCAACAAACATTTACCAAGCACCTACTATACAACAGCCAAGTTACTTAACCTCTCAGTGCTCTAAGGAACTCTCTAAGATCATAAGTTGCAAAGAAGGTGTTAGTCTGTATTGGTAAAGGGCGTTTTCTCATCAGGATTTCCCCATATTAATGAAATCACAGGTCTCATCCCTATTCCTTTTATTCACATCTCTGTCACTACCCAATAAATAACTCATCCTAATGACAGAACACTCTCCTGGAATAAAGAGGAAAAAAAATAATTCATCAAAACAAACCAACAAATTGACCCTGCATGTGCTTCTGAATCCATAATCAACCACCTTGCCACTGAAAGGAGGAAGATGAACTTCACCTTGGGTCCCCTAGAGTCAAGAAGGGTTATTGTATTTGGAGTCATTTAGGGCTGTTCTCTTTTCCCTTTTCTTGTGATCAGTGTGCATGTTGTTCCTGGATTTTGCTTACATTGCTCTGTGTCACTGCATGCAGGGCTTACCCTGGAGTTCCTGAATTCCATCTTTCTTTCCTTATAGTACATCAATCCATTTTTGTTGTTGTGCAGTCATATCCAACTCTTTGTGACTCGTTGTGGGGTTTTCTTGGCAAAGACACTGGAATGGTTTGCCATTTCCTTTTCCAGCTCATTTGACAGATGAGGAAACTGAGGCAAACAGAGTTCAGTGACTTGCCCAGGTGCCTCACGAAGTTAATAAGTGTCTGTGGCCAGATTTGAACTCAGCAAGATGATTCTTCCTTACTCCAGGTCTGACACTCTATCCACTATACCCCATAGCTGCTCCAGAGTTAAGAGGGTTCAATACCTCATTTAATGGAGAAGAAAACTGAGGCCAGGAAGGGATCAATGGCTAGGCCAAGGTCAAATGGGTAGTAAGTATTAGAGCTAGCACGAGATGTCCCAGTTGTCCTGAGAGGACTTCCTATTTGCATCAACCATCCTCCATTCAGAACTCTCTGCCTGTCGCTAAGAGATCTCATCAGAGCTCTCCATGACTCCTCAGAAATACCGGAGGTGTGTGGCAGAAGAGAAGCAGCCATGAACACCAGCACTGTGCTGACATTAACATGACTTCTCATTGAACAAGCCCTTTTTCCTCCCATTGTGAAGAGGTGAAGCTCGCCAAGCGGATCTCAAGTTTGAACTCAGCCATGCATTGAAATTCTTTCATGTGCCAGTTCCCACGTGCCCCTCCACTCTTAGCTGTATTCCCCTTGGCATGCTCTCTGCTTTGGTCAAACAGAATGACTGGTCGTTCCCCATCCATCTTTGCACTGGTTGAGTCCCACACCAGAATGCATTGCATCCTCCTCACCATCTTTTGGCATCCTTATTTTTCCTACAATTCATACACTATCTCCCAATGAGAACAACAATTGCACCTACCTTTCAGGGTTCTGAGAATCATATGAGATGGTATTTGTAAAATGCTTTGAAAACCTTCAAGGGCTATAAATAAATTGCTATGTGCCAGGAACTGCCCTAAGCACTTTACAAACATCATCTTATTTGATCTTCACAGTGACATTGGTCAGGAGGTGGTATTATTATCCTCATTTTACAGTTGAAGAAAGTGAGTCAGACAGAGTTTAAGTGACTTGTCCAGGGTCACATAGCTAGTGTCTGAGATTAGATTTAAAGTCAACTCTTCCTGATTCCAGGTTCAGCATTCTAGAGTCTAGACATTGTGTTACCTAGCTGCCAATAAAAAGACAGATGATAGATAGATTAGATAGATAGATAGATAATATCTAAATGCTAGCAATTGTTGTTTGTTTGTTATTGTTAATGGAGGCCTTTCCTGCCTCACCCACACTCTCCAATTATGAGGGTGCTTCCTCTCTTGAAATAACTTTGTATAAAATTGGTGTTTACTTGTCTGGGTAGACGAAGCATCCTGCCAAGCAAAATGTGAGCTTCTTATGTATCTTTGCTTCCTGCATTGTCAGGAATTAATGTTTGTTTGTTGAATTGAATCTCAGGTAGGGTTCTTAGCAGGTTCAGGGACTCAGAGATCCTCTATTACCAAAGCCTGAGCCCCCTTTTAATGGGTCCTACTTGGTTGTTTACCTGGATTTCATCATTGACTCCAGAAATTCACCTTCCTGCAATGTAAAATCAATTCTGAAGCTCCCATCTTCTCAGTACCCCCTGCCCCTTGGGCTCCTACCTCCCTCTGACTGGAGAGTGTAGAGGGCAGACCTTGGAGAGCTCCTCCCAAACCCTCCATCATTTAAAGAGGAGGCCCGAGACATCTCATTACTTCCGACCTGAGTGTTGGACTTCATGCCCTGAATAGCTTCTCTCCCCCTTCCTTCTCCCTTTCCCCCTCTTCATGTCAGCCTCTTTTAATATATTGTCTTCCCCTATTAGATTGTGAGTTCCTAGAGGGCAGAAACTTTCTTTGTACCCCCAAGGCTTAGCACAGTTCCTGGCACATAATAGGTGCTTAATAACTATTTATTAGCAGACTGATGGCACCAATTTCCCTTTTGTTTTTAATACTTATTGACATATGTGGCTTTTACATAACCCCTCCTCATTCCAAATGTATCTCTTCCCCTTCCCTACTCATAGGGACATCCTTTCTACCCAATCAATCAGCATGCATTTATTAAGTTCCTACTATGTGCCAGGCACTGTGCTGGAAATGCAAATTCAGGCATGAAACCGTTCCTGTCCTCAAGAAGCTATCATTCAAATGAGGAAGATTATATATGATTATATATAGTATGTATGTGTGTATATGCATATGTATATGTGTATATACACACACCTAAACATACATGTGCATATATAATATAGATAGATATTATATAGACTATGTATGTGTGTACATGCATATGTATATGTGCATATATGCACACATCTAAATATACATATGCATATATAATAAAAATATTGTATAGACTATGTATGTGTGTATACGCATATATGCACATATATCCATACACATATATATGTGCATATGCATATATGTTTGTATATACACACAAGATACATACAAAATAGACACAATATAATCATAGGGGGAGGCCCTAACAGCTGGAGAAGTGAGGAAAGGTCCCCAACACAAATTGGGACTTGAACTCAGCCTTGAAAGAAAAACTAGAAATCCTAAGAGGCAGAGATAATAGGAAGGTATTCCAGGCATGGTGCACAACCAGGGCAAAGGCAGGAGGTGGAAGATGGAACAGCATGTGTGAGGAACAGTAAGAAGGCCTGCAGTAGTGGACCATCATAATTTATAAGAATATTGAAAGGTAAGAAGGGGCCAGGCTGTAAAGAGCTTTAAATGTAAAACAGAGGAGTTTTTATCTGATCCTTAAGGTAATAGGGAGCCAGTGTAGTTTATTGGGAAAGGGAAGTTAGTTTGACACGGTCAGGACTGCTCTTTAGGAAAATCACTTTGACAATTTAGTGGAGGTCGGATTGGAATGGGGAGAAACGTGAGGCAGATAGGGAGACCAATCAAAAGGCTAACGCAATGGTCCAAGCAAGAGGTGACAAGAGCCTGCCCTAGTGTGATGGTTGTGTGAGTAGAGAGAAAGCAACATATACAACAGGTGTTATGACAAAAATTGGAAACAGATTGGATATGTGAGTAAATGAGCGAAAAATCAAGGATGCCCTCAAGGCTGCAAACCCAGAGGATGGGAGATGGGGCAGAAGGCTGTTTCCTGGACAGTAGCAGGAGATTCTGGAAGAAAGGAAGGCTTGCAGAGGAAAGATAATGAGTTCTATTTTGGACAAGGTGAGTTTGTAATGCTTACAAGCAATCCATTCTGAAATGTCGAATAGGCCACGGGTTACATGAAACTGGGGTTTAGCTGAGAGACTAAGGTCAGTTATACAGACCTTAGAATCATGTACTTAGAGATGATCACTGAACCTGTGGGAGCTGACTGGGTCACCAAGGGAGATAACAGAGATAGAAAAGAAAAGAAGGTCCAGGACAGAGCCTGGCAGGGTAGCCACGAGTGGTGAGAGGCACGATGGGGTCAGAAGCCAGATTGCAAATGCAAAGGGTTGAGAAGTGAATGAAAGGAAAGCAAGAAGAGTTATTGAGTATAGAAACATTTAGTTGAGAAGGGGAAACATAGGATGACAGCTGTCAGGAACAGTAGGATCAAGTGAATATTTTCAAGAATGAGGGTGACTCAGGCAATGTTTGTGGGCAGCAAGAAAGGAGACATTGAACATTGGTGATGGTGTGATGAGAGTGGGGCAATTTACTGGAGGTGATGGAAGTCAAGGGGATGAAGGCAAGGAGAACAGCCACCTCATCTGTGGAGACTGGAATGAAGGAGGAAACAGTATTGGATGGTGTTAGGAAAGAAGGAAACAAGCATTTATTTATTAAGTGCCTACTATGCTGGACACTTTATAAATATTTGCTCATTTGATCTTCACAACAATTCTGGAAAGGACAAGCTATTATTATTCCCATTTTACAGATGAGGAAACTGAAGCAGACAGATTTTAAATGACTTGCCTAGGGTCACCCAGCTAGTAAGTATCTGAGCCTGAATTTGAATTCAGGGCTTTCTGACTCCAGGCCCCGTATTCTATCCATTGTGCTACCTAGCTGCCAGGCAAATAGATGTGAAATAAGGAGGCAGAAAAAATAAAAAAGAAATGGAATAGAAGTTAAAATCAGTTCAAAAAAAACCTACCAACACATCAACCAAGGTAGCTGAAGCTGGCTCTGGTCTTTTCAAAGACAGAGTTTCAGGTATGTAGCCAATCAAAAACGTTCCTCCCAACCATGTGGCTAGCTAACCAGAACCAATTACAGAATGTGCACATGTGTTCCACAGTGTCTTCAAGGAGCTTGCCTTGCATGTCATCACAATTCTTCCCAAAACAACTCTACAGGGTCCTCCATGGGGACATTGCATGGACAGAGCAAGCAGACGGGTTCTGAGAATTCATCAGATCCCCCTGACATGAGTCTGACAATGTATGCCTTGCTCTACACCCACTGGCATCTGCCTTTGCAAACGGGTCCATTTCTGCCTTTTTTCTTTGACGTCAAGTTAAGCTATTTTAATCACACAAGGTCCGGATCCAGATTTGTTGTTGTTCCTTTCATTGACATTGTTGCATTATATAAATTGATGCTCCTGGTTCTGCGGCTCTCTCACTTGGTATCAGTTCAAACAAGTCTTCCCTTGTTTCTTTGTATACATCATCCTTATTCTTTATTACAGCGCAGTAGTAATCTGTTACATCCATGGGACACATTTGGTTTAGCCATTCCCCAATCAATGAGCATCTACTTTGTTTCCAGTTATTTGTTACTACAAAACATGCACGATTCATCATAATATGTATTAAGCACCTACTATGTTGCAAATACTGCACTAAGAGCTGAGGACACACACACACACACACACACAAGTAGACAAAAGACAGTCTTCCTCTCCAATAGATTGTAAGCTTTTTGAGAGTGGGTACTATCTTTTGTCTTTCTTTGTATTCTCAGCCCTTAGCACATACAGTAGCTGGTACATAATAGGTGCTTAATACATGTTTATTGACTAGCAGTGGAGTCTCTGGGTCAAAGGATATGGACATTTCAATCTCGTTCTTAGCATAATTCCAGATTGCATTTTTGAATAATTGGACCAATCAGCAGCTCCATCACAAGTGTATTAATGTGTTAATGCTACACCATTTTTGTAGTGAAGAAAGCTGAGTGCTGGGCATCAGAAGTGGGTTGGGGTTCAGAGCCCAGAGCCATGGCCTCAGACATCCAGGCTCTGAGCTTCCCGCTGCTACCACTGAAGTGTCATTGGGGTATGTTTTCCAAAGCAGAGAGTTATTTAGTGCCAGGGGAAAGGTTCTATGGCATCGACTCTGGGACGTGAAGAATTCCTTGTTTAGACACAGAATTGGGCTCCTTGTAAGTTTTCCCAGACCACCTCATCAAGGAGTCTTATCTCAGATCTGGAAGAGAAGGGAGCTGCATTCCCTCAGTTTCCACAGCCTGATCAGTGCCTGGGCTCTGGATAGGGACTTTACATTTTACAAGAGAGTCAGGGTTCATGGGATCATAAATTTGAAGTTCTGAGTGCCTTCCAAAGTCACCTTGACCTCTTTGTGCCTCATTTTCTTCCTATGGAAAAGGAGGAAGTTGAACTTGGCCTCTGGGGGTCCTTCCATCTTCAATCCCCTTATTTTACAGATGAGGAAACTGAGGCCCAGAGAAATTAAGTAATTTTTCTCAAAGCCATACAACTAACAAGAATGAACATAGCTTCTGGCATTTATTAACTAACTATATAGCCACAGACAGTTTGCAACCTCTCTAAAATTCAGGCAACTCTCTAAGCCAAGAATTCTTCTTCTTATGCCCTGGATCCCCATTAGCAGTAGCAGCCTCTGGACCCTTCCTCTGAATGATGTTTGTTGCCTACATTTATAATTAAAGGAAAGGCTTAATTTCAGTTAGAAGTTAATGAAAATGAAGCTGTGATTTTTCCCCATTCAAAGTCACAGACCCCCTGAAATCTATTCCTAGACCGCTTGTGGTCCACAAACCTGAGGTTAATAGCCTTTGCTCTAATGCTCTAAGGCACAGATGGGAGTTCCCACACTGGGAGTTCTTTACCACCAATGAAACCACAGTTCTTTTACTTTTCAATATTTGTTCTCTTGTGATTGAAGGTGATGCAGGGCAATCTGTTTAGAGCGAACCCTACTTCAAACTTAGTGGAAAGAGCATGGACATGGGAGTCAGAGGATCTGGGTTCAAATCTCCACCTCTTCTACTAACTGACCGTGTGACTTTGGTCAAGTCACTTCTCTCTAGACCTCAGTTTGCTTATCTGTAAAATGAGAAGGTTGGACGAAATGGTCTCCATTTTTAGATCCGTGATCCTTTGAGTCTATGCTATCATCAGTGGGGCTCCTTTTAACTGAGCTCCCCTTTACCTTGCTCCCCTGGCATCTTAATGTGGTACTTCTCCTTCCACAGACACAGATCCCGATGAGTTACAAGATTTAGTCAGCATTCTTTATTTTTTATTAATAATGATCTCTTTATTACAGTGACCTACAGACCTCCATTCACAGTCCCAAACACGGCCCCTGGAGGAGAAGACAAAACCAGCTCGTAATACCATTTTTCCATCTCAAAAACAAACCCCAAAGGTAAATAAATACCTTGGCTGCTGATATCAACATTACTTAAGAGCTGATGTGACTGAAAAACTCGACATCCTGAAGCCAACATGGGACTGCGCCTCTTGGAGCTCAGCTAGACTGGTTCTCAGGCCCTCCCCATAGTGTTCCACAGGTTGTTGAGTCATTTTCAGCCATATCCAATTCTTTATGACCCCATTTGAGGTTTTTCTGGCAAAGATCATGGAGTGGTTTGCCATTTCCTTCTCCAGTTCATTTGACAGATGAGGAAACAGAAGCAAATAGGTGAAGTGACTTGCCCAGGGTCACACATATAGTGTCTGAGGTCTAATTCAAAGTCAGGAATATGACTATTCTTGACTTCAGGCCCAGCACTCTGTGCACTATGGTGCCACCCAGCTGCCCAGTGTTTCACAGGACCTGTCATCAGAGTCTTCCCTGCTAGAGCTTGTATTCCCCTGGCATAGCCTTGAACCCAGGGGTACCATTGTACACCTTTATTAGAGCATTAGAGGATTTGGGTAGAAATGTCTAGATTGTAAGCCCTTGAAGGGGGGATCTATTTTTTATCTTTGTGTCCACACCACCCAGAACAATGTCTGGCACATAGTAGGTGCTTAATAAATGCTTCTTGATTGATTATCAAGTGGATTGATTCCTATCAAATGAAAATGGGATGCTCCTCCATAACCTGATTTGAAGACACTGGTCCTCTGTAGAGTAGAAGAGGGGCAAAGAGGAGAGGTATCACAAAGGAAGGTTTAGTTTGTAAGGGGGTCATAGGATCACAGATCAAGAACTGAAAGGGACCTCACAGGACATCTAGTCCAATCCCCTCTTTTTTACAGATGAGGAAACTGAGGCCCAACGAGATGACATGATTTGCCTAAAGACACACAGGAAGTAAAATATCTGAGGTGGGATTTGAACTCAAGTCCTCTGACTCCTAAGTCAGCGCTTGTTCAGCTAGTCCAAGCTGAGATGGTAAGATCCATTTAGAGCCCTCAATGCCTTTGGGCTCTGCTAGACTCCATGTTCCATGATAGTAAGTCCTCAAAATGATGTGCCTCTTCCCCAGCTTCTTGCCACCACACTCCATGATGTAGGGATGTATTAATGTTGACTCGTAGCTAATGGAACAACTGGGGTCCTCAGAACATCACTTGGTTATGGTGGGAGCAAGCACAGGGATCTGAGGTGGGGTCTGAGGTCCTGAGTTCAAATCTCAGCTCTATCACTTACCCCTGTATGACTTTGGGGAAGTTATTTTACTTCTCTGTGCCTCAGTTTTCACATCTGTAAAAGGAGGGATCTGGAGTAAATCATCTTTAATGGCTCTTCTAACTCTGAAAATCCCAGGAATCCTCCCCTTCCCCCCCACCCGGGCCCCTCACCCCTACCCTCGCCTGAGAATGTTAGAACTAAGGAACATTGCAGGCTTGGATAGGAATCTAGGTATGGTGAAACCAACGGAACCCCATTTTCAGGAATCCCCTAGAAGAGAGAGGGCTCTTGCCAGGTGCGGTTTACAGTGAGAGCTCAGGCTTCTCTCTGTGTGTAATTCCAGCCCCGACAGGCACAAGAGTGGGGTGAGGGCTACCTGGAGGTGCCTGCCAGTCAGGAAGGAATGTTTCCCTGGTTGTTTATTGTATTTTTGGCATCTTCTCCCTTTTAAAGGGAGCAGATGTTGGGATCATCCCCATTCTCAAAAGGCGTTGTGTAATCCAGGAGAGCCCAGCTCCTTGCATCTGATCCCTCACACAAAGAACCAGAGACTCAAACTAATGGAGTTTGATAACCTAATACCCTCTGGTATTAAAGCAGACATTACCCATCCCTGGGGCTGGCCCTGCCTGACAATGCCTACTCATGGGATTATCCACTTCTTCTGGGACTGAAGACAGAAAAGAAAGCTGCCCCCGCCTTTAGCCTTCTTTCCATGGTAGTTCCATCACTCCTATTGGCACGTTGTGGGGACAAGCCGGCACAGGGTAACAGATGTCAATTACTTTTTCTGGCAACCCATCTCTCAAGCTCTGAGTGTCTTCAAGCTGACATAACATTTACACATCTTTCTTCCAAATCAGTTATTTAAAACTAAGAACAAAAGGTGTGGGGGAGGGGAGGAGAGAAAACAGAGGGAGGCCTCTGCCTGGGACAACCACTGTGGACAAAAATTTGCATGTAGCAAACTACATAGTTGGCAGGCTGTCCCTAGCTTGAAGCCAAAAAGGCTTCAACTTGACCTATGTAACATCCAAGCAAGCCGAGTGATGGGAATGGGTTAGTTCTGCTGGGTTTGCCTTCTTTGAGGAATGCAGAGACTATTCTTAACATAGACTAAGGGAGAGTCGAGGGGGAAGGGTGTAGATGTTATTCTCACATGGAAAAGTTTTGGGAGCCCTCCATAAGAGCTGAGATCTGTCTGAATTTACCCAACTTCACCTGAACTCTTAATGTGTTTCACCACCCCCCATATATTTCTAACCCCCCTCAATCCAAGGAAGATCTGATTTGTCAGATCAGAGAATTTAGATCTTCAAGATACACATTAGAAATAATCTAATCCAACCCCCACTTCATCTTGCAGAAGAGAAAACCAAATCCCAGAGAAGTGTCATGCCCTAAATGGTAAGTAGTGGATTGACTTTCCATCTCTGTACCTCAGTTTCCCCAATTGTAAAGTGAAGTTGAAGGGGCAGCTAGGTTGTGCAATGGATAGAGCACCAGCCCTGGAGTCAGGTGAACCTGAGTTCAAATCTGGCCTCAGATACTTAGCAGCTGTGTGACCTTGGCCAAGTCATTTACCCCTTATTGGCTTGCTAAATAAATAAATAAAATGAAGTTGAACTAGATAATCTCAAAAGTCTTTCTAGTATTCTGTACCTCCATTCTTCTGTTTTTATTTTTGTTGATATCTTTTTTTTTGCTTTTATATCATTTCATGTTAATCAATAAATAAGCATTTATTAAGTGCCTACTACGTGCCTGACACTGTACTAGGCACTGGGGACACAAAGACAGTGAATGAAACAATCTTGACAAACAAGGAGTTTACATTCTAACAAATCCCAATACATCCCTCCTCCCTCCCCCCAGAGAACTACCTCTTTTAACAAAAAAGAAAAGAGAAAAAGCATTTCAGCAAAATTAACCAAAACGTCAACCAAGCCCAATAGTGTATGTAATGTTCCAAATCCGCAGTCTGCCATCTCTGCAGGGAGGGAAGAGAGGTGCATTTTCACATCTTCTTTGGGTCATCATAATTACTCAACAATCAATTTCATTTTTATTGCTTTTCCGAGTTTTCATTATGGTATTCACCACGGATGCTGCTTTTCTGCATCAACTGACTTTACTTTGCTTCAGTTCCGATGACATTTCATGTCTCATATTATCCTTTACGGTCATCATTTCTTTTTTAATATTTTATTTTTCTCAATTACACATAAAAACAATTTTTAACATTCATTTTTTAAAAATTTGGAGTTCCAAATTCTCTCCCCACTTCCTGAGATAGTAAACAATGTGCTATAGGTTATATACATGTAATCATACAAAACATATTTCTATATTAGTCATGTTGTGAAAGAAGACAGACCAAAAAAACCCACGAAAAAAGTAAAGAAACTGAAAAATAGTATTCTTCAATCTGCATTCAGATTCTATCAGTTCTTTCTCTGGGTGTGGATAGCATTTTCCATTATGAGTCCTTAGGAATTATCTTGGATCACTGTATTGCTGAGAAGAGCAAAGTCACTCACAGTTGATCATCTTACAATACTGCTGTTTTTGTGTGGCCAGTTGTCTTGATTTTTGCCTTGCCACTTGACTCTGATGACTCTGGAGGAAACAGAGGCTGATGACTTTGTGCAGCTCTGTCTCACCTAAATCCAATTGGTCCTCTCCAAGAATGAAGGATGAACAATAACTAAGGATTTGGTCAAGCATCTTAACCTCTCTGGGCCTCAGTTTCCTCATTTGTAAAAAGACAGGAGAGTTAGACTACTTGACTTCTAAGGAGATTCCTTCTAGCTAGATCTGTGGTCTTATGAGTCTACATGGAGGGTACTGAGTGAGGGGCAGGAGGGTCTGTAACTGTGCCCTGTGACTGGTGCAGGTTCCATCAGTGGAAAAAAAAAAAAACAAACAACCAACCTTACTGAAATCCCACTTTTAAAGCTAGAAGGGAAGGGGCAGCTAGGTGATGGAGTGGATAGAGCACTGACCCTGGAGTCAGGAGGACCTGGGTTCAAATCCAACCTCAGACACTTGACACTAGCTGTGTGACCCTGGGCAAGTCACTTAACCCCAGTGCCTAGCCAAAAAAAAAAGCTAGAAGGGGGTTCAGAGGTCATCTAGTCCAACCCAGCCAATAATAATATCCAGCATTTATATAGTATTTTGTGAGTATTATCTCTTTGTCACCACAACAATTCTGGGAAGTAAGAGCAGTAATCATCTCCATTTAAAAGATGACAAAGCTGAGGCTGCGGAAGGCCAAACGGCTTGCCTAAGGTCACAAATCTAGTAGAAGACTGAAGCTGGATTTGAACCCAAGACTTCTGGATGCCTGATCCAGCCCTCTATCCAATGAACCACCCAGCTGCTTTTAAAAGATAAAGTCAAATGAGGTAACATATGTAAAGCACTTTACAAACCTTAACATGCTACATGCATGCTAATTATTATATTAATATTAAACTCACTCCCAGGGAAGTTAAATCACACATAAGATCATATATTTAGAAATTCAAAAACCCCCATTTTACAGAAGAAGAAACTGAGGCTCAGCAACATGAAGCAGGTCGTTCAGGGACATGGAGCTGATAAGTGCCCAAGGCAGAATTTGAGCCCAGGTCTTTCTGATTCCTAGTCTAGTATTCTCCTTACCACACCTTGTGTCCTCTCTTTAGCAACTGATTGAATAGGGAGAAGATCAGAGAAGAAAAAATCTTGTGTTACTTTGAGGTTGTGAATTTGGGTGACTGGTATGGTGATGGCACCTTGAAAAGAAATAGGGAAGAATTTACAGGATAATTTTGGGGAAGTGTGGAGATGATGAGTTTTGTTATGGACATGGTAAGATTGAGACATCTAGAAGACAGACAGGAGACGTCCAGGGAACAGTTAGTGATTTGAGACTGAAAGTCAGCAGAGAGATTGGGCTGGACACATCTATTTACAAACTCAATTAAGTTTAACTCAACAGGTATTTGTAGAATGTGTGTTATGTTCCCTGGCACCTATTACCTAGTAATAGGTGTACTAGGTGATTACCTAGGTACTGAGGCCAAAAGGAAGACAATCCCTACCTCCAGAGAGTTTATATTCTACTAAGGGAAAGCTACATATAAAATAAATCAATACAAAATATATACCAAGTAACTTATTACATGTTCACATACATACATACATACATACATACGTATTATACATATACATGTGTATACACGTGTATATGTGTATGTATGTATATACATATGTATGTATTATATATATGTATGTGTTTGAGAGGGAAGGAGAATGAGAAAAGAGAAGGGTCTCTTTGTGGGCTGCTTCCCGAGCATTTCACGCTTGCCTGAGTCAATCTTAAGTGCCATGGGGATTTACATACTGCCCTACAGGCCTACTCTGCCTTCAGGGATTTGACAGTGACATGGGGCATAATGAATATGAACGAAAACCTCTAAGTGTGAGCATCTACACAGGTAAATAGACAAAACAGGCTAGACGTGCTTCTGCTGATCAGCAAAAATCTGGGCTGAAATCTAGCTTCTGATACTCTCTACTTATGTGACCATGGGCAAGCTACCAGGACTTTTCTGATCTGCAGATTGCTCATTTGTAAAACCCTGTAGTGTTTACCTCAAGGGCAGCAAGGTGGTACAGTGGATAGAGTGCCAGGCCCAGAGTCTTCCTAAAAGACCTGAGTTCAGATCCAGCCTCAGACACAGACTAGCTGTGTGACCCTGGGCAAGTCACTTAATCCTGTTTGCCTCAGTTTCCTCATCTGTAAAATGAGCTGGAGAAGGAAATGGCAAACCACTCTAGTATCTTGGCCAAGAAAACCCCAAATGGGGTCACAGAGAATCGAACACAACTGAAGCAACTGAACAACAACCAGCCTACCTCACTGGCTGTGAGGACAATATGAAATCATGACCATAAAGTATGCTGTAAGCCTCCAAGTGCTCTGCCAATGTCCGCATCTATCATTGCCTCTCACAGACTAACTTCCTTTTACATAATAGAATTGTTCCAGATGAGTTGAGTACCAATAGCATTTTTGTAACTTGAATCCTGTGAAATGTGTTGAATTTCGAAAATGGAGATCATGTATTACTGTGGCGCAAGAAGTGGTGACTATGCATAATAGCTTGCATTTATGTAGTCCTTCAACATTTGCCAAGTATTTTATCAATATCATCTCATTTGATTTTCACATCAACCCTGGGAAGTAGACGCTATTATTTTTCCCATTTTACAGATGAGGAAACTGAGGCAGATAGCAGTGAAGTATCTTGTTCGGGGTAATATAGCTAGTAAATGTCTAAAGCAAAATTTATTTGTTTGTCCCCTCTTCTTTATCACGAGTATTTATAGTCAATCAAAACAAATTTCTGAAATGGTCATGTCCAAAAAGCGTTTCTCAATCTGCACCCTGAGTCCATCATCTCTCTGTCAGGAGGAGGGTAACACATTGCATTATGAGTCCTCCAGAATCTTGGTTGGTCTTTCTGTTTGTCAGAGTTCTTATGTCTTTAAAGTTGTTTGTCTCCTGGTTTTCTTATTTTTTTTTGCCTTTTTGGTGAGGCAATCTGGGTTAAGTGACTTGCCCAGCGTCACACACCTAGTAAGTGTCATTTGTCTGAGGTCAGATTTGAACTCAGGTCTTCCTGATTCCAAGGCCAGAGCTCTATCCATTGCATCACCTACTGGCTCCTCCTGGTTCTTCTTACTTCACTTTGTATTAGTTCAAAGTCTTCCCAGGTTTGTCTGAAATCATTCTCTTCATTATTTCCTGTAGCACAACAGTATTCCATCACATTCATATGCCATCATTTATTCAGCCAGCCCCCAAATGATGGGAACTCCTCAGTTTCCCATTCTTTGATACCCTAACAGAGCTGCTTATAAATATTTTTGTGCATAGGGATCTTTTTCCTGAGGCAGGATTTGAACTCAGGTCTTCCTGACTCAAATCCAGCACTGTAACTACTGTATCACCTAACTAAAATGCTGAGAGAAGCATGAGAAGATTTTTCTGAACTGATTCAGGAAAACAATAAACTTAATGTCACTGTGCAAATGGGAACAACTGAAACAAACAACTGAAAAACTCGAATGAAAGCATTGAATCTGAAGTCAAGAAAATCTGGATTCCAATCCTCCTGAGTAACTTAGCTGATTTCTGGAGAGAGGTACCTTCCAATTCTAAGACCTAGGGTTGAAGGACCAGCGTGGTTTTTAAGAGCATTAGGAAGGCTCCCCCAACTTTCTAATTCATTCTCAACCTACTTACCCTTGCCGAAATCCCACCCTTAGAGATTAATTCCTTGGTCTTAAACTGTCTTGAAACACAAACGGACAAAAAAGAATGATATCATATAGAGCCTTATCAGGCATTTATACTTCAATGTGAATGAGTTTATCAGATTCTTTCCTTCATAAGCTTCAGTAGGGAGAGACAATCTGAGGAAACCCAGTGGGAGGCATCCATAGATCAACAAGCATTTATTAAGGGTTTACTAAGTGCCAGATACTAGACTAAAGGCTTGGGGCTACAAAGAAGAAGCAAAATCAGAGCTGGAAGTCTGGAGGGTTGGAGAAGGGTGTGCAAGATGGGATGGAGAGCAATCTGGAATGATGCCCAAAGAGTTATTAAACTGCCTATACCCTTCGACCCAGCAATACCACTACTTGGTCTGTTTCCAAAGGTGATCAGGGAAACAGGAAAAGAACCTCTATGTTCTAAAAGGTTTGTAGCAGCTCTCTTTGTAGTGGCAAAGAACTGGAAATCGCAGGGATGCCCATCAATGGGGAATGGCTCAACAAGCTGTAGTATATGATAGTGACGGAAAACTACTGTGCTGTAAGAAATGATGAGCTCCATGATCTTAGAAGAATGTGGATAGACTTGCACAAAAAAAGTGAAGAGCAAAATGAGCAGAACCAAGAGAAAATGGTGTGTACAGTAACAGCAATTTTGTTTTAAGAACAATTTTGAGCGAATGTCATTTTGATTATTATAAATACCCAAATTAACTACAAAGGACATATGAAGAAAGATATTATCTTCATCCAGAGAAAGAACTGATGAATAGAAGTATGCATAGAATGATTTTACAAAACACAAAGTTGTGTTTCATGGTAGCCATGGCGGGGGGAGGGAAGAAAAAAAGGGAAAAAATGAAATTAACACAATAGCTTTATTATAGATTTAAAAGGATTAACAAGTTGTAAGTAATAGATTTGCAGCTTCATGTCCAATCATTTCTTTCTTATTCTACTATGTTATGGAAGTGCTTTTTTCATTTCTTAAGTTCAGAATAAATTTTTGGGGGGATGAGAATGAAGACTCCAAAAGGAAGCCTTGGTTCTTCCATTTTCTCTAGAGTTGATCTGCACAAATTATCAATGACTACTAATAATGGCTAGAATTTAACTTGCACTTCAAGGACTGCAAAGCACTTTCCATATGGTAACTCAATTGATCCTCACAATAACCCTGAAAGAGATGTGCTACTATTGTTCCCAATTTACAGGTGAGAAAACTAAGGCACAGAGAGGGTAAGCTCAGGGTCACACAACTAGCAAGTGTTGGGTAGCTAGGTGGCATAATAGTTAGAGAGCTTGACCTGAAGTCAGCAAGAACTGAGTTCAAATCCAGCCTCAAACATTTACTAGCTGTGTGACCCTGGACAAGTCACTTAACCTCTGTTTGCCTTGGTTTCCTCAACTGTAAAGTGGGGATAATAATAACATCTACCTTCCAGGGTTGTTTTAATGATCAAATTAGATAATAATTGTAAAGTGCTTTGTGCCAGGCGCAAAGCAGTAATATAATAATAATGCAGATGTATCAGATGGAGAATTTGAACCCAGGGCTATTCTAACTCCAAGTCCTTCAAGCTAGTCCCCCAGCCTCCTGTGGGTAGAACAAAGGACCAAGTGAGGTGTGGGGGGGTGAAGAGTGGAGGGAGACAAAATTTGAAACACTCCAGATCCTTGTCCTAATAGAGTTCACAGTCTAATGTCATAGAATTTAGAAGTGGAGTTGACCTTGGAGGTCATAAGACAACTATGGCATCAACATAGGGCAGCTAAGTGGCACCGTAGTGCACAGAGCACCAGGCCTGGAGTCAAGAAGACCAGAGTTCTACAAGTGTGTAACCCTGGGCAAGTCACTTCACCTGGTTTGCCTCAGTTTCTTCATCTGTAAAATGAGCTGGAAAAGGAAATGGCAAACCATTCTATTATCTTTGCCAAGAAAACCCCAAAAAGGATCATGGAAAGTTAGACACAACTGAAAAACAAATAAATAACCACAAAAAACCCACCAATAGGGATGACCACAGCACACAACAACACATGATAAATATATGAGACAGGCATGACAGTAAGAATTGACATTTCTATGGCTAGTGTTAGGTTTTCAACCTGCTTGTATACATTTGATCCTCGAAAGTTTTTTTTTTCTGAAAGGTAGGCAATAAAGGAATTATCATGACCATTTTACAGATGAGGAAACTGAGGCTCAAATAAGGCCAATGATTTTCCCGAGGGTCACACAATTAGGAAGTGTCAAAGTTAACATTCAAACTCAGATCTTGCTTGACCCCACATCCAGACCTCTTTCACTTAATTTTAAGTTACTTAATCTTATTACTTAATTTTATGTCACTCAAGTAACCGCTATCTGAAATTTAATGCATTATTCCACAGTGCCTTTCAACAAAATGCTATGGAAAAGCCCCTTCCCAGCCCTTTCCAGACTGTGCTTCCCTTCCCTTCTGTGCGTCAGTTTCCCCAGGTGATATGATGAGTGTTGCCCTCCTCATTTTCCTCCCAGTGAAAACTGGACTCCTGGGACCTGGGCTCTGATAGCCTTTGGTTCACCTTGCTCTGAACCCAAGTCATTTCCAATCCTCATGCAGCCTGATCCTCTTTCCAAGTCTCTCTGTTTTCTTCTCTTATTAGAATATAAGCTTTTTGATGGCAGAAACTGACTTGCTTACTTGTATTTCTATCACAAGCAGAATGGTGTGCTTTGCATACAGAAATCATTTTTGTTGTGTTCAGTTGTTTTCAGTCATGTCTGACTCTTCGTTGCCCCCATCTGGGGTTTTCTTGGCAGAGATACTGGAGTGGTTTGCCATTTCCTTCTCCACCTCATTTTACAGATGAAGATACTGAGGCAAAGAGGGTTAAGTGAGGGTTAAGTTGCCTGAATTCACACAGCTAGTAAGGGTCTGAGGCCAGATTTAAACTCATGAAGATGAGTCTTCCTGACTCCAGGGTCACACAGCTAGGAGGTCTTCCTGGAGTCAGGAAGACTCCAGGCCCAGTGCTCTATCCACTGTGCCACCTAGCTGTCCCAGAAAGCATTTAACAAATACATTTGTATTCAGTCATTCCCTCATTTATTCAGTATAAGGAACAAGGAATGGTCATTACCACCTGGAAAGATCTGGGAAAGCTTTGGTGAGGACATAGCATTTGATTGGTCTTTAAAGGTTGGATGAGTGCAAGGAGGGCATTCCAGGAATAGGGAAGTGCACAAGCAAAGATACTGAGGCAGGAAAATACAAGATATGTTAGACGGCAAAAAAAAAAATGGTTCCATTAGGATGAATCATTGAGCATATGTAGAGGAGACATATATGGGAGAAAACTGGAGAGGCACCACCAGATCATGGAAGGCCTTGAACGCTAGGCAAAGAAGTCTGAGATTTACTCAGGAGACAACAGGAAATAGTGCCCAAAGATTTTCAAACAGCAGACATGACCATATCTAAACTAATAGAAATTCACAACACACACACACACACACACGCACACAGACACACACACACACACTCCTCCCTGCCCACCTCCCACTCTCCATGATTCCAGTCCCTGCTTGGAGAGCTTTTGGCTCAGTCTCTCAGAACAGTTATCGTACCACCTGGGGAAACTAAGGCATGGAGAAGCAGACCATGCTGCCCAGGACCACAAAGCACACCAGGGCATTACCATATTACCTCTCCAAATTGCCTCTAATATTCCCCTTTCTCCAGCTGGGAAATGGAAGAACCAGTAACCTTGAAAGAGGCTAACAATTTGATACGTGAAAGAAGGGAACCAGGCATTTATTAAGTGTTACTATGTACCATATGCTGTCCTGAGCATCATGTACATACTATCCCATTTAATTTTTTTTGGTTTAAAATTTTTTTATCTCATTTGATTTTTGACCACAATCCTAGGAAGTAATATTATTATCCCCATTTTACAGATGAGGAAACTGGGCAAACAGGGTTAAGTGACTTGCCCAGGGTCACATAGCTAGTAAGTGTCTGAGGCTGGATTTGAACTCAGGTCTTCGACTCTAGGCTCAGTGCTCTGTGCACTATGGCACCACCTAGCTGCCACCTGATTTGTAGGGTTACCTATTTCTGAGGTACAAATACTCACACTGAAAATTTAACAGTCAGCTCACAGAAGAATTGGGACTAATGGTCCTGAGTTCAAGTCAGAAGATCTGGGCTTGCATCTTATCTCTGCTAATTACTTAGCTGTGTGACCTTGGAAAAGTTTTTTTTTTCCCTCTCTGGGCCTCAGTTTCCTTCTTGGTCAAATGGGGGGGAAGGTAGATGTGATCAATCATCTTTGAGGTCCTTTCCAGTCCTAAATTATGTGATTCAGAGTCAGAAAATTTAGGTTTGGATGCTACATCTGATACTCGCTAGTCGCATATCCTTGAAATCCTAACACATTCTCTCTGGGTCATACTTTTTCCTCTATACAATGAGTGGGTTGGAACAGATGACCTCTAAGGTCTTTTCCTGCTTAAAATCCTGTGATACTTATGATCTAGAGTCAGAAGACTTGGGTTTGAACCCTGGCTCTGTGACTTTGAACAGGTCGAATCTTGTGCCTCAGTTTCCCCTTCTGTAAAAGGTTGGACGCCATAATCTCTAAGGGCTTTTCTGGATTTAAAACTATGATCCTGTGAGTTAGCCTCAGCAGACCTGGGCTCTGCTCAATTATTTGTCTGTGTGACCTTGGACAAGTCACTAGGCTTTAATTACCTCTTTTCTAAAATAAGGGAGAGGAAGGTGGATGTGGTCGTCTCTAAAGTCCCTTCCAGCTCTAAATCCATGACATCCACTAATAAAGAGGCATCAGTGGGTACAGACAAGCTGCTTCACACACTAGGGGAGAGGACTTGACTACCCCGACCCCACCCAAATATGGATCCTCACAGGCCAAGGACCAAGGCTGCCACTCTCCCACCAAACCAAGCCGAATTGCACAAATGCAGCCCTGGAGGATAAATCACCCCAATCGCAGGAGGCATTTCTAAACATGTCCTGCAGCCAGAATTTATGGCTATTAGCTCTTGGAAAAGCCAACTCCAGATAAGACAACTATTTTTACAGAAAACAAAATAGAAAGCCTGTATCGATTGGTTTGAGGTTGACAGTCCTCAGTCCAAGGATAAGAGAAAGCCTTTCCTGACAGGCTTCTCCCCATCCCCTGTGCTTTGTTGGGGCCCTTCTGGCCGAAGCCCCCCAATCCTCAGCTTCAGCGTGAGTGTGTAGGAGGCTCTGCAAACCAAGGGGCCAGCCTGGGGACCATATAGACCACAGACGAAGGATTTGTTTTCTCTAGCATTCTTTTAGGAAAGGGAAAGGAAGGATCTAAAAAGTCCCTGAAACATCAGATTGCCTTCAGGGGAGGCAGAATGGCCAGTCCTTGGGGTGAGAGGTGGGTGGCCCACAGCAGGGACACCCTGGTGGAGACAAACATGACTTTCTCCTTGTTTTTCAACCTGTGTGTCTCCTTGGGCAGCCCTGAGCTCAGGGCCCTCAATTATAGAATGAAGGGGTTGCTCTAAGAGCCCCTCATGAATTGTACCGCCTACTCCTCCGTCGGTGAACTAGAGCGTGTACTGAATTTGAAGTTGGAGTATCTCAGCTGGAATCCCAGCTCTGTCATTTATCACTTGTGCAACTTAATTTCACTTCTCTGGCCCTCAGTTTCCCCATCTATCAAATGAATGGGTTGGATTAGTTGAGCTGTAGAGCTGATGATGTTGTGACTGTTTTACCTTGGGAAAGTCTCTGGGCACCTCTGTGTGCCTGACTTTCCTTATCTGGGACTTGATCTCCAAAGATCACTTCTGTGTGCCTCATTTTCCTCATTTGAGATTGTATGACCTCCAAAGATCACTTCTGTGTGCCTGAGTTTCTTTATCTGGGACTTGATCTCCAAAGATCACCTCTATGTGCCTCAGTTTCCTCATTTGGAACTTGATGACCTCCAAAAGTCCCTTCTGACTCTCCATATCTGACATTATGTTCCTGACTTCCTCTCCCTTTCCACTCTGATCTCCAACGCTTGCCATAGTGTTAACATTGATAATAAAATCTTCCCCATTTCAGTCAAACCTTCTCCGTCCAAGCTCCACTCCCCCTACCCCCTGCCCTTCCCTCCTCCCACACACTCATTTGAAACTTATGATAAACTTTCGAACAGCACAGGGCAAATTATACTTGAAGCCTCCGGGAGGAAAGGGCTTGCTAAGCACATTACCAGTGTAAACAAGATTGTGGAGAGAGTGTTTGGCCTACTTAAGAGAAGGAGGTCTTGTCAAGAGCTCTTAAAGACTACAGCTTCTCCCCACCAGCCACCAAGCAGCCAATGGTACTGAGCCAAGGGAACGTTTTCTGAGCACCTACTAAGTGGCGCCCCAAAGAGGCAAGATTTTGTATAAGACACAACAACAGGGGAGTGGGGAAGGAATAACAGCACTGCCTCCTCCCTCCAGGAGCTCAAAGTGCGGTTGTTACTCACTAGCTGTGTGACCTTGGGCAGTCATTTCTCCTCCGTAGCCCTCAGTCTCCTATTCTGTAAGATGAGGCAGCTGGGCTCGGTGATCACTAAGGGTGATCCTTTCCAGCTCTGACATTCTGGTTTTGCTGTCCAGTCTGTGTTCTAACACTCTGTCTTCTAAGGTCCCTTCCATCTCAGACATTCGGTCCTGTAATCTATTCCACTTTCAGCATTGTCATGCTCCTAGCCCTGGTCAGAGCTGAATTCTCCTTCCACTAAAACCCCATTCCAGTACCTCCAGGTAAATGCCAGTGAAAGGGCCAGCAAGTTAGCAAGCAGAGGGCAGAGGGGTCCCTTGGGGTCTCAGGTGCTCCTAGCCCAAGTCTCAAAGCCCACTTCCATGTTCTTCTTGGCCACAGCTGGGTCCCTGATCGACCATCTGGAAGTGTCCCAGCTCTGGACCACAACAGTCCTCACTGGTGTTGTGGGAATGAGGAGGGTTAACCAACATCTCTCCCATTGCACTAGTGCTCTGCCCCACATCAGGCATCCTATTTGTTAAGGTCCCTCGAGATCTGACATTTTTGTTCTAAATCCCATCTCTTCCTCTCTTTCACTCCAGATCTAACACTTTATGTTCTAAGGTTCCTTCCACCTTTGACATTCTCTGTTCCCAGCTGCCTCTCAGCCCTGACATCCTCTGTTCTAAGCTCCCTCCACCCTCCAACATTCTCTGTTCTTTTTTTAAATTTTTGTTTTTGTTTTTGGTTTGGCAATAGGGGTTAAGCAACTTGCCCCGGGTCTCACAGCTAGTAAGTGTTATGTGTCTGAGGCCGGATTTGAACTCAGGTCCTCCTGACTCCAGGGCTGGTGTTCTATCCACTGCGCCACCTAGCTGCCCCCCACAACATTCTGTTCTAAGCTCCCTCCCAGCCCTGGTATCCTCTGTTCTAAGCTTTCTCACATTCCAACATTCTCTGTTCTAAGTTCTCTCCAAGCTTTGACATCTTCTGTTCTAAGCTCCCTCCAGCCTTCAACATTGTCTATTCTAAGCTTTCTCCAAACTTGGACATCTGTTCTAAACTCCCTGCCAGCCCTGATATCCTTTGTTCTAAGCTTTCTCACATTCCAACATTCTCTGTTCTAAGCTCCCTCCTAGCCCTGACATGTTTTGTTCTAAACTCCCTCCTAGTTCTGACATCCTCTGTTCTAAGGTCCCTCCCAGCTCTAGAGCTTACCTAGAGCTTTCTTACCTATGAAATATATAAAAAGATAACAATACCACGTTCCAGATGCCAAACATTGAATGTATCTTATTGTTAGCACCTGGGATCTCAAAAGAGGGAGCAATCCACCTCAGTGGGGATAGACAGGGAATGTCTCACACAGAGCAGATACCTCAGTTGGACCTTGAACGATGAGTAAGACTTAGTTGGGCAGAGAAAGGCAGAGGGAGAGCACTGTAGGCAGGGGGCACAACGTGAGCCAGAGTATGGAGGTGGGAATGTACTCGATGTGTTTGCGGCGGTGGTGGGGTGTGTGTGTGCATGTGTGTGTGTGTGTATGCGTGCATGTGCATGTATGTGTGTGTTGGGGTAGGGTGGGGGAAGGGAGCTGGCAGAGTGGTGCTTGACCATGTATGCTGGAATTGGGACACAGATATGTTACTATTCTGTGTATATGTTGTGTGTGTTTATATTCCTGTTGTCCGTCCGTTAAAATATATCTTTAAGGCCAAGGACTGGTTTTTAAATTTTTCTTCGTAATTCCTACCAAATAGCGTAGTGCTTGACACATGACCAATCCCTCTTGATCTTGACCTGTGCTTTTTCCAGGCTTGAAAGTGAGCACTGGCTACAAAGTCAAAAGTCCTGGGTTCAAATCCCACCAGTACGTCTTCGGGCAAATCACTTCACTTCCCTGGGCCTCAGTTTCCTCATCTGTTTGAGGGCCTGACCAGATGGCCTGAGGTCCCTTCTAGTTCTGAATCTATGAACCCAAACCTATTAAGGTCATAAGCACACTTTGGGCAAATCATTTGCCTTTTCTAGGACTCAGTTTCCTCAGCTGTAAAATGGTTAGGTTAATGCTTGTGAAGTGCTTGAAAATCTGAAAGCACTATTTATGTCAAGGCACGCTCTTATTATCTCTAGGTCTTGCTTCCTGGTCTGCCCTCCAGGTATGGAACCCAGGCTGCCCTGCCCAGGCACTGATTGCAGCCCTCTGTGGTTACTTTGGGGAGAAAGGCAGCTTCCTCCCTAGATCTCCAGGGTCCATCCCCTCGGCTCTGGGTTGTCCTGTCCTGACCTTGAAGTGCGCTTCTTTCCAGTCTCAAGGATCCCTGTCTTTTCATTCAAGAAGGTCCAAAGGGCTTCTTTCTACTTGGCAACTCTGCCCAGTTGGTGTACTTGAAAGTAACCAAACTGTATTTCTTTTTTTAAACTGTACTCCATAGTTCAGGCTTCTCACAAGTTCAGAGTGTTCTCTCCTACCCACCCCAAGGTCCCATTCATTTAAACCCATGAGATTTCACTGGGCAAATCCCCCCTTTGATACTAACTGCATCTGGGGTCCTGGGCAAGTTATTTAGTTTCCTCATTTGTAAAATGGGAGCGAGGGGGAGAATGGTATAGTGGGTAGGGTCAATCTTGATATCCCACCTCTTACTCACCTTGGTTGTATAACATTGAGCAAATCACTTAACCTCTCAACATCCCCAGGAAATGCTCTATGACAACGTTACCAACTATGGGTCAGTCTTCACCACTGGAAAGCATTTCCCCATCAGGATTTCCTCACAGGGATGACATCTTAGGTTAAAACCCAGATAAACAAATCAACCGTCATCCTAGAAGCCAGAGAAGAAAGGATGGTAGGAGCAGAGAGCTCAAGCTGGAGACGGCCTTAGAGGGCACAGTCCAGCCAATGGATCTTAAGTAGCCCCTACGTGCCAAGCACTGTGCTAAGTGGGGAGGGGGAGCACAAAGACAAAAGGAAAACAATCACTGCCATTGTGAAGAGAACACATAGCAAGTGAATGTCTGCACTCAGTCCCTTATTTGACAGATGTGGAAACTGAGGCCCACCAGAAAAGTTAAGTGGCACGCCCACATTTAGCCACAAAGGTATTCAGCTACCATCTTTAACCTCAGTCTCCTCCTGCAGAACCAGGCCTAAGCAGTGGTGGGAGAGTGGACTTGGAGTCAGGAAGACCTGAGTTCAAATCCTGCCCCTGACAGTTATTAGCAGTGAAACCCAGGGCAAGTACCTTTACCTCTCTGGGCTCAGTTTCCTAATCTGCAAAATGAGAGGATTAAACTAGATGGCCACTACAGTTCCTTCTGATCTAAATATGTGATCCAAAGTATATCAAGGCCATAATGAGCATTTAGGGAGAATCGTTTCCTTTTTCTGGCACTTGGTTTCCTCAGCTGTAAAATTCGAGGGTTAGACCAGATGACCTCTGAGTCCAAGGTCACACAACTAGTGTCTGAGGTGGAGTTTGAGGCCAGACTTCCTTATTCTATGCGGAGCACCCTATCCTGATGCCCCACCTTCTTTCAGATCCTGGCCCATCGTCTGGACCTTGTCTGTCTTTGTGCCAGCCCTATAGGTACCAAGAGCAGCCAGTAGCACCAGGCTCAATTAGGCTCCTGAACCCAGGGGAGCCATGGTGCACGAGGTGCTGCGGCCTTGCAGCAGCCAGGCCACAGCTATGCCCTCCCACCGGCTCAGAGCCAGCCCTCCTCCCCTACCAGCCTCTACCAGAGAACCAAAGTAGCAACATGGAAACAAAGCAATCTCTCCTCCCCAGCCAAGGCCCCTGTGTGAAAATATGTCCGCTTCCCCTTTTGGTTACAGCGCCTGTCAAGAGCCCTCGGCTCCCCCACGCCTGTCCTTCTACAATATCCTTCTGTTCTCTAACCTTCCCTGATGGAAACAGAGTAGCGCATAGAGCAGCTGGCACCGGTGCCTGCACGGGAGCCAGAACCCGAGATGACGTGAGCAGCTCCCAACTCCGGAGATTCCTCGTTTCCTTCATTGTAAAATGTTACAGAAAAACAGAAAGAGATGGGTTTTGATTTTGCCACTTTCTTCCCAGGAGGTAGAGCCCTGGGGCTGGTGGGAGAGGAGACAGACTCTACCAGCAGGGGCTGGGACCCGTGGAAGTATGCTTAAAATTCAGAACTGGGTCGCTGGGTTTGCAAATGGATACATAACCTAGAGATGGATTCCAAGTAGCTTGACTCATAGGATTGTGAACCTAGGGCTAAAGGGACCTCAGAAGCCCAACCCCCTCCTTTTACAGATGAGGAAACTGAGGCAAATGGGTTAAATGAACTGTTGATAAATTTCAAAGCCTCTAGGGATTTGATCTGAGGCCCTCTGTTGCCCAATCTAAGGCTATTCTGAAGAGAAATTGGGTTAGAAAAGAAGAAGCGTTGCCCCCCAAACTGTAGGCATGTTTGAACAAGGATGGTGTCTATGATGTTAGACGTCCCCATTTGGAAAAGTTGGGTTGGGCAGACAAAGCTTGCTCCACCAGTGGAGAAGTCCAATGACTTTGGTTCTTGGAAAGAACATTTTTATCCCTCTGCTACCTCCCCCCCCCCATTCACTTTTCTTAGGGATTCCATTGAATCAGCAGAGAATCAATCAGTAAGGATTTACTAAGCACCTACTAGGTGCCAGGCATTGGGAATGCAAATAAAGGACCTAATACTCCTGCTCTGGAGGACCTTAGTGGGTGGAAGACAACATGCAGAGAGAGATCTATGTACATAAAAGCTATATAGAGGGTAGATGGGAGATTCCATTAGAGAGAAGACACCAGGAAGTGGGATTTGAATTGATCTTGAATCCAGGAGGCAGAGACGAGGAAGGAGAGTATTCCAGGCATGGGAGAAGGCTAATACAAAGTCTCAGAACTGGGATATGTGGAACTGGGTTCAAGGAATAGCAGAAAGGCCAGTGTCGTCGGGCATTAGAGTATGTGGAGGGGGAGTGAGGCTTAAGAAAACTGGAAAGAGAGTAAGGGACAAATCTGAAGGGCTTTGCAGGGCAGAGGGAGTCACTGAAGTTTCTTTGCCAGAGTCAGACCTCCGTTTTAGGAAAATTACTTTAGTGACTGAATAGAGGATGGACTGGGGAGGGGAGAGATTAGAAGCAGGCAGACGCTTTCAGTAGGCATGAGGCGATGAGGGTGTGCGCCAGAGCTGGGCAAGCATGGAGAGAGATGGCGCAAAGGCAACCTCGACAAGCCTTGGCAACAACTTGGGCATGGAGGGTGAGAATGAGGAGTCCAGAATGACTCCCGGGCTGGAAGCCTGGGGACGTTGGTGCCCTCTACTGTCAGAGCGAAGGCAGCAAGGGGGAGGGTTGGGGAGAAAAAGGCAAAGGGATCAACTTTAGTCATGCTGAGTTTAAGATGTCTACAGGACATCCAGTTCAAGACGTCCAATAGGTAGCTGGTGGTAAGAGTCTGGGGTTCACCATTTATCATTCTCTTCTAAGGTTATAAATACAGCAGGCCCAGGGAAGTAGCTGTGGGTGGTCTCTGGCAAGTAGGGAGGATTTAACTGATTGCCTTTGTAGGATGCATTGGCCAGTGCCTGGCATAGAGTAGATACTTGTGTGTGTGTGTGTGTGTGTGTGTGTGTGTGGTTGCCACATACTGATGGTAAGGTATACGAGATCTGAATTTCTGAGTTAAACCCCAAATATAGGGAGGTTTAGGGCCTTACTTTTCCCAGTCCTTTCCCCCTCTCTCCACCTGTAAGATTACTTGTGACATCCAACGGATCAGGCTTCATTTTAGAACAGGATTATCTATTGATACTTGCTGCATTCAGTTACTAGGCTCAGAGTCAGGAAAACCAGACTTCCAATCGGGCCTCAGATGCTTCTTAGCCAAGTGGCCCAGGGCAAGTCGTTTAGCTTCTATTTGCCTCAGTTTTCTCATCTGTAAAAGGAGGGGATTGGTCTTGACAGCCTGTAGGGGTCTCCTCTCCTCTAAGTCTATGATTCATTAAATTGAATTGAAATGAATTGAATCTATTGAACTGAACACAGACCACCTCGAGCTAGAAAGCAGGACTTTGCTCGACTGGACATGGACAGAATTGTTTAATAAAGCAGCACATTTAATGAGAATCTATTGTGGTTGCTGCTATTGTCATTCGGTCATTTCTGATTCTTTGGGATCAACTCTTCATGACCCCATTTGGGGTTTTCCTGGAAGAGATGCGGAGCAGCTTGCCATTTCCTTCTCCACCTCCTTTTACAGCTGAGGAAATCGAGGAGAACAGGATGAAGTGACTTGCCTAGTGTCACTCAGGTAGTAAGTGTCTGAGGCTGGATTTGAACTCAGGAAGATGAGTCTTCCTGGCTCGAGGCTCTGTGCACTCTGGTGCCACCTAGCTGCCCGCTTAGTACAGTGTAAATGCCTATCCCTAGACCTACCTCAGTGATACAAGAGAAGTCAGTCAGGATGCTCCATGGTGTAAATAAACAGTAAAAGCCTGGATACTTTTCCAAGTCCTTCCACATATAAAATTTCTTCTGAACCTGGACGGCAGCAGGATATTAGTAGGATAGTAGTTGGATTAGTGGTAGGATATTAGGACATGTTGGGTACTACGTCACAATGTGAGGAAGCGGATGCAAAGGATTACGTCAGCCACTGTAGGGATTCATTTGTGAGATTCGTGGCAATCCATGAGGTAGGTAGATTGACTTTTAGGACTGGGCTGGAAGGGAAAACTGCAGGGGCCAACTAATCCAGCCCATTTTACAGATAAGGAAACTGAGGCTCAAGAAGGTTACAAGATTTGCTTTGAATCACAGTCACTGGCACACAGTAGTCTCTTAATAAATGCTTATTGGCCGACTGATTCACCCAAGGTCACTCAGTATGTAGTTGTTGGAGGTGGGATGAGTATTATTCCCATTTGATAGATAAGGAAACTGAGACCTGGATCTACCAAGTGACAGATACCTTGATATTTTAAAGACTGATTAACTCATCAATACAAATCGCGACCCATCTGTGAGATTCTTGTCCCGCATTTCCCATAAACCCTCAAGGAATTGTAGATTTAGAACTGGAAGGAATATCAGAAGCCAATTGATCCAGCCCTCTCATTTTTACAGATAACAAAACTGTTATGCGGAGAGTTTCAGTAACTAGCCGAAGTGGCAGAAATAGAATTTGAACTCAGGTTCTTTGATCTCAGTTCCCACCCTTCTTCCGCCATTCTATTAATGCTTCTCAAGGCATTCAAATGAAAGGGGATTGGGGAGGAAGCTTATCTTTTAGGGAAGGCAACATGTTACCCCTACCCCCAATGCTGGCCCCTTGGAGAAACGGTCCATTGACCCTGTGCTGTTCACGGCTCTCTCCAAATGCACTTTCTTGAGTTCTTGGAACATCTCGTGGCCACCGGTACAGAATGGCTATTCTACACTCTTGCCCCATGGCTGGCCCGCCTGGCCCTCATCTCCTTGTTCAACTGAAAAAGTGATTTCCCTAAATTCCAGGTCTGATCATGTCAATCCCATACTCAATAAACTCCAGTGATTCCCTATAGCCTCCAGGATCAAATACAAAATGCTCCACTTGGCATTCAAAGCCCTTCATAGCCTGCCCCCTCCTACCTTTTCAGGCTTCTTACATCTCAAATCCCTAGTATCCTCTTCAGCAACACTGGCCTCCTGACTGTTCCACCCACACGACTCCCTCTCTTGCCTCTGGGCATTCTCTCTGGCCATTCCTTGTGCCTGGAATGCTTTCCTTCCCCATCTCTGCCTCCTGGCTTCCTTCAAGTTCCAGGTAAAATGCCACCTTCTACAGGAAGTCTTTCCCCATGCCTCACGATTCCTGTGCCCTAACTCTTTATATTCCCTATTTATCCTGTCTTTAGCTTATTTGTGCGTATTCAGTTGTTTATTGTCTCCTCCATTAGATTGTAAGCTCCTTGAGGGCAAGGAGCCTCTTTTTGTATCCCTACACACCTGGGACATAGCAGGTGCTTAATAAATGCTCATTGACTGCCTCTCTTAGTGTTGTCTTTGATGCCCAATGTTATGCACGTGTCATCCTCCAGTGCCCCTTTTCCATCACCCTTTGGGTCACCTGCCATTTTGATTCTTCAGAGATAATAGGGCTTCATGCCCCATCCATGCAAAATCATAAAACTCATCTATATTAGAGTCTCTGGGACTGGAAAGAGCCTGGATATGGAACTAGGGGACACAGGGTTCCATATACTATCATTTAATCTCAGCAACATGGGGAAATTTCTATTTTTTAGACAAGGAAATTTCAGCTGAGAGAGGAGGCCATTTGCCCAGGGTCACAAAGCTAAGAAGTGTCTGAGTCAGAATTTGAACCCAGGTCTTCCAAATTTCAAGAATTATACTCTTTCTTGTACCTCAGGTGGTACCATAGATAGAGTTCTGGACTTGGAGTCAGACAGATCAGAATTCAAATCCCACTCCAAACACACTGGCTTTATAGCCTGAGAAAAGTCACTTCGCCTTTCACCTCCTCAGTTTCCTCATCTATAAATTGGGATAATAACAGTCCCTTCCTCCCAGGGTTGTAGAGAGTATTAAATGAGATAGTATTTGTAAAGTGCTTTGCAAATCTTAAAATACTATATAACTCTAAGGTCTTATTACATCATTGGTGTTGTGGGAGTGCTGTGAATTTCACTCAGCATACTGTAAGATTTTAGGCATTATGTGTTGTTAGAGATAAAAGAAAACGTATAAATAATTTTATTTAATGTAAATTTTACTTATCTATTATATATTAATAAGGCAGGTACCATGATCAAAAAATAAACAAAACTTGCCTGCTCCATGGATGCACTAACTCCAAAGTGCATCATATCTTGAACTAAAAAAAAAAATTGCTAACTCACATTGGAGGAAAAGTGTATGTGTGTGTGAGTCTCCTGTAGAATTACCAGCTTCCCTAGTTAATGGGCTTCAATTCCTATAAATCATACTACAGTAAAAAGGTTTGGGAACCACTGCATTCTAAGATGCTGCGTAAGGGCAGCTAAGTGGTGCACCAGCTCTGAAGCCTGGGGGAGCCGAGTTCAAATGTGACCTCAGACACTAGACACTTGCTAGCCATGTGACCCTGGGCAAGACACCTAACTCAACTGCCTCACAAAAAAAAGATGCTGCCTCCCTGAGGTCCTTTCCCACCCTAAATCTAGGAAGGTATGGCCTTAGAACACCCCAAGACTCTTATCACTATGTCAGGCTACCTAAAGGCAGCTGCAAACATGACCTTCATGACCATTCATGTTCAGGAGCTGTGAGGTTGTGTCCTCAGATCATGGATTTAGACCTCAAAGGCCATCTAGACCAGAGGAAACTGAGGCACAGACTGGTGAGATCCCACAGGTCTAAGAGAGTCAGGACTTGAACCCAGGTTCTCTGGCTTCAGATCTGTCCTAACCCTAACCCATCCTCCCACACCCATAAGTCTCCCTGGGGAAGGAGCCATCCCCTTTCTGAGGAATGTTGGTACTGGAACTCAGTCAGCAGGGAGTGACCCCGAAGGGCTCTGGGGACAGCCAGTCCCTGAGATATAGTAAACCACAGGTCTTTTGTAGGTTGTGAAGAATGAAAATAAACTGTTTGTTCTTCGGGAACAAGGGGGAGGCAGATGAGCCTCCTGGATGGAGGCGGCCTAGGTAAACCAGTAACGATGCCCTTTATCTGGGCCTGTCCCAGGCTCTGGGCCTTGGCCAAAGGCTGTCTACCTGCAAGTGGGGCTGCTGCCCGGAATTGTCTTCATACCAGCCAAGTCCAGAGCCAGGCGGTTCCAGCATGGATGAATAGCTGAACTTGGTACAACACGTAGGAGGTGAGGGCGGGGGCAGGGGCGGGGGGGGGGGGGGGCCGGGGGGGGGGGGGGGGAGATCACAGGGCCCGGCTTAAACCTCACCTCTGCTACTTACTATGGTTCAGGCATGACCTTGGACAGATCACTTAATCTCTCTTGGCCTCAGATCCTTCTCAGAAAAATGATGGGTTGAAGTAAAATCAGGTATTTTTAACTTGGAATCTGCGAATTAATGTATGTATATATATATGTAAGTGTGTGTGTGTGTGTGTGTGTGTGTGTGTGTGTGCATTGATAACCATATTTCAATATAATCATTTTCCTAAGTATTTTATGCATTTAAAAACATTCTTCTGGGCAGAAATCCATAGGCTTCACCAGACCTTCCAAGACGTCCTTGACACATAAAGGTGAAGAACTCTGAGAGGATGTTCTCTAATTAATTAATTAATTGATTGATTGATTGATTAATCAAGAGCTATGTGCCAGGTGCCCGGGAGACAAGGAACCAGTGAAATCAGCCCCTTTCGTTTTGAAACTCAGAGACAACGTGTATGTAAATTGGCATATACAAGATACAAAGTAATACAAGACGAAACAGATACAAAGATATGGATAGCTAATTCCCTTTTTGACGTTTATTTTATTTCTGATGTTTATGTTAAATGCTGGAGGGATGGACTGATAACCATGGACCTGTCACTCCACACCCTCTCCCCTTTCAAACCTTTTTTTTGGGGGGCTAGGCAATCAGGGTTAAGTGACTTGCCCAGGGTCACACAGCTAGCAAGTGTCAAGTGTCTGAGGCCAGATTTGAACTCAGGTCCTCCTGACTCCAGGGTCCATGCTCTATCTTAGATGCCCCTAAAGCCCTTTTCTTAAGAGAGGGATGTGTTACAAATACATCTAGCAGCTGGCCCTAGAGCCAGGAGAGATGTGGGTTTGAATCTTGAGCAAATCACAGGCCTCAGTTTCCTTGTCTGTAAAATGGGGATGATAATAACACCTGTAATACCTTATCCCTAGGGTTGGTTTGAGGCTCCAGGAAAATAATGTGTGAAAAGCAGATTGCAAACCTTAAAGCACTGGGTTGATGTTAATTGTGATTATTTCTGACCATAAGATCATACGTAAGTGATTTTATTTCATAGAATCAAGCAATGAAGGATTGCTGGAGCTGGAAGGGACCTTAGAAGATCTTCAAATCTGACTCCCTTATTGTACCAAAGTGGAGACCTAGGGGAAATGACTTGGTTAAGGTCCCTCCCAAATCGGTGAATATATGAGGTGGGGGGAGCTAGGCTAACAACGTGGTATTTGGCCCCATCCCTCCTCCCCAGTAGCCTCTCCCTCTGATTGGCTGGTTCCTCCCAGAACCTCCAGTTTAAGGACACCTGGACCAGCCATGCCTCCATTCCTCTCAAGGCTGCACCCCTGACACTCCTGACTTTCTCCCGCCTCCCTCTCCCTCTTTTCAGCTTCCTAAGATGTCTTCCTAGTTAGAATGGAAGCTCCTCGTGGGCAGGGGCTGTCTTTCTTTCTGTTCATTTTTTTATATTCCCAGTGTTTTGCACAGTGCCTAATAAATGCTTGTTGACTTGACTTAACTCCTGCCTTATCACATTTTCTAGGGTATCCCTTGAGGGAGGAAAGGGGTAAGGGCAAATCACACCATGAATTCTCCCTTCCTCAACCCCCCTGCTTCACACACACACACACACACCAATTCCTATGCTGGTTAATTCAGGTGAAAATGACCATAAATGCCACTTAGAAAGGATGGGGCCCTAGGGCACAGAGTCCTAGGCAACCAAGTCAATTTGACATCACTCAACTAGTAAATATTACTTAAGCACCTACTACATGCTAGGCACTGTACTGAGTGCTAAGGATACAAAAAGGGGCAAAAGACAGTCCTTGCCCAAAAGGAACTGCCAGTCTAAGGCAGGGGTGGGGAACCTTTGGCCTCGAGGCCAGCCCTCCGGGGATGTCAGGAAAAAACTGTTAACTATGAGACTTGTCCCAGAGGAAAATGGACTGTGGGGTTTTATTTGCATTTAATTTTTTTTTTAAAGTAAAACAGAATTTTGTTTGGTCAGTGCAAATTTCAGTTCATTTAGGAAACAGTTGATTAGATTCGAATAGCATCTTTAAAATTGAAGTTTATTCTCTTTAATTATTTGTTTTAAAACTAAAGGGTGAATCAAGAAAATAAAGCATTACATCAGTGGTACAATTTAGGCACTGCCCAAATGTAACCTTCCACAGATATTCCCATTTTATTAAAATTCACTTGTGAAATGAGATTTTTATGAATCTACCACACTCATCCTTATGTTTCAGACTTTTCCTAGCTATTTGTTGGTTCGTGGAAAAGAAATTTTTTGAAATGAAAATTAATAAAAAGTATTTCATCTGCTAGGGGGAAAGATAATCTGCAAAACTGGTTATATCAATTATTGAATATGAATTTTGGAAGAAAATAGGGGTGCACTGCTAAATGTTAACAATTGGCATTTCAAAAAGCTCAGCACACTTTTAAGTTAAAGTTAAGTGACTTATCCATAGTCACACAGCTAGTTAATGTGTCAGATAGGATTTGAACTCTGGCTCTCCTGAGTCCAGGGCCTGTGCTCTATCTATTATGCTATCTAGCTGACCCAGTCAATATACTTTTAAGTTTAATCTTAATTATTAACATTTCCCCCTTGTTTTCTTAAGTCTAGACAATCAGCAAAGCAATAAATCAAGCCCTGATTGGGATTTATAATATTTGCTCATTTCCAAAGTTTAAATGCTCACACTGAAAATTTACCAAACACTCTTGAGGACTTTCTGAGCTGGCTCCAGAACACCCTGAAAGAAGATCAATTTTGATGAAGTCACTGGCAAATTGTTCGTGACTACAATGGACTAATATGGATGGATAATTTCCCCCAAAATTTATTAATGTAATAAAATATTAATTAATCCATTTTCCCTGTTATGTACTATAATATTTATTTTATTTTAAAATTTTTACTGGTGTAATTATACATATAAAGCTCAATGCAAGAACATTTTGTGCTCTTCATGTTTTGTTTCTGGCCATTATTATTTGTTTTTGTACTGTATGATTCTTATTGAACACAATTTTGTCATATAAAGGAGGGGGATGCTAAAAAAAAATTATCTACTCTGAGGATTGAATACTTGAGTTCCAACATTGAACAGGGATATTTGAAAGATCTTGGAAAACAAAAGTACCATAAGGTTTGAGAAGGCTGAAAATCGACCTGATTTTAAAATTTTTAAAAATGAGGGGAGGAGAAAATAGAGCCAGTAAACTAGAGGCCAGTGAGCTTGACTTTGATTCTTGGGAAAATTCCAGGACAGATCCCTTCAAAGATTGTTGTTGAGCATCTAGAAAGGCAAGTGGTGATTACAAAGAGCTAGCAGGGCTTCATGAAGAACAGGTTATGCCAGACTGACCCCATTTCCTTTTTTGACCACTAAACCAGTGGATGAAAGGAATACTGTGGATGGAGTGTACCTAGATTTTAGCAAAGCTTTTGTTAAAGTATCTCATATGATTTTTTGGAGAAGATGGAGAGAGATGGATTAAGCAACAATAAAATTCAGATGGATTCATGACTCTGGACTCAAAGAGTAATTGTCAATGGTTCAACATCAATAGGGCGGGAGGTTGCCAGTAGATTATCCCAGGGGTTTGTATTTGACCTTGTGCAATTTGTACTAAAAATAACTAGCAGAAATAAGAACTCTTTAGGAGCTCCTTCCACTAGGCCAGGGTGCTTTCCTGGACTCCTCTACTGGACCCATGCTTTCTCCCATCTCTGCCCTTAATTTTTTTTTTCTTCATAAAGCACGTTAAGATTAAAAAAAAACACACACAAGTATCTCTGATAAAGGCCTCATTTCTCAAATATATAGAGAACTGAGTCAAATTTGTAAGAATACAAGTATTCCTCAATTGATAAATGGTTGAAGGATATGAACAGGCAGTTTTCAAACAAAGAAATCAAAACTATTTATAGTCACATGAAAAAATGCTCTAAATTACTATTGATATGATAAATGCAAATTAAAACATCCCTGAGATACCACCTCACATCTATCAGAGTGACTAATATGACAAAAAAAAAGGAAAATGATAGCTGTCGAAAGGGATGTGGGAAAACTGGGACACTAATGCACTGTTGGTAGAGTTGTGAACTGATCCAGCCATTCTGGAGAGCAATTTGGAACTATGCCCAAAGGCCTACAAAACTGTGCATACCCTTTGATACAGCAATGCCACTGCTAGGTCTATATCCCAAAGACATCCTAAAAGGGGGAAAAGACCTATTTGTACAAAAATATGTATAGCAGCTCTTTTTGTGGTGGTTAAGAATTGGAAATCAAAGGGATGTCCATCAATTGGGGAATGGTTAAGTAAGCTGTGTTATATGATTGTGATGGAATATTGTTGTGCTATAAGAAATGACAAGCAGGATGATCTCAGAGAAAACTGGACAGACTTACATGCACTGATGCAAAGTGAAATGAAGAGGATCAGGAGAACGTTGTACACAGTAACAACAGCATTGTTCAATGAAGAACTGTGAATGACTGAGCTATTCTCAGTAATACAATGATCCAAGACAATCCCAAAGGACTAATGATGAAGCATGCTATCTGCCTCCAGAGAAAGAACTGATGTTGACTGAATACAGACTGAAGCAAGCCATTTTCACTTTCTTTCATTCTTTTTCTTCTATTCAAGTCTTCTTGTACAAAATGACTAATATGGAAATGTTTTACATAATTGCACATGTATAACCTATACAATTGCTTACTGTCTCAGGGAAGGGGAGGGGAGGGGAGGGAGGGAGATAAGGATGGAATTTGGAACTCAAAACTTTAAATACGAATGTTTTAAAAATTGGGAAAATTTTTTAAAAAGATTTTCATGAAAAATATTTGCAAAGCACTTTACAAATATCTCATTTTATCCTTACAACCAATCTCAGAGGTAGATGCTATTTATGATCCCCATTTTTATAGATTAGGAAAACAAGGCAAACTGGTTAAGTGACTTGTCCAAAGAAAAATAGCTGCTAGTCTGAGGCTAGATTTGAACTCAGGTCTTGATGACTCTAGCCCCAGTGTTCTATCTACTGTACCACCTTGCTGTATCAATTTAACATTTTTATCAGTAGCTTGGATAAAGATATAGATGGCATGCTTATCCATTTTGCAGATGACACCAAACTCAGCTGGATTGCTAACACATTGGACAAAAGGCAAGACCCAAAAGGATTTTGACAGACCAGAGCATCGGGCTGAATCTAGTAAGATGAAAGTCCATAGGGTTAACTGCAAAATCTTATCCTTAGGTACAAAAATACAACTTCACAAGCATATGATGGGGAAGCATAAAGAGATAGCAGTTGCTCTGAAAAAGATCCCCAGGGTCTCAGGGGACATGCAAGTTCCATATGAATTAGCATAATGATGTCACAGCCAAAACAGCTCTTGGGACCTTAGACTATGTCAAGAGTGACAAAGTGTCTGGGAATAAACGGGGAGGCATCAGTTCCATTCAATTCTGCCCTTGTCAGACCTCACCAGGAATATTGTGTCCAGATATAGATGCCATGGTTTAGGAAGGACATTGACAAATTGGAGAGTGCCCAGAGGAAGATGCTAAGGATAAAGAAGAACTTTACATGTCATACAATGACCATAAGAAGAAACTGGGTATGCTTATCCAGAAGAAAAGAGCCAGGGGGAACACTATAGCTTTCTTCAAGTATTTGAATGTCTGTCATGTAGAGAAGGGATTAGATTTGTTTTGTTTGGCCCCAATGAGCTTCAAAGAAGTCAATTTAGGTTTGATAGAAAAACTTCCTAAAATCTGAACTGTCCAAAAGAGGCAAAGCCGCCTCTTAGAGATTAGATGGCCAACTAACCAACCAATCAATAAATATTTATTAAGTACCTACCATGTGCTAGGCACTATGCTAAGTGCTGGCGATACAAAAAAAGGTAAAAGATAGTCCCTGCCCTCAAGGAGCTTACACTCTAACTAGTGAGGCAAAGAAATCTTTACAAAGCAAGCAACCTACAGGGCAGTGGGAATAACCAGCAGAAGAAGGCATTGGAATTAATCAGGGTTGGGAAAGGCTGCCAGAAGTCACTGCCACTTGTCAGATGGTACTGTGGGCACTTTTTTTAATCATTCTTTTCTCATACATGACTATTGAGGTCTTTTCCAATTCTTAGATGTTGCAATTCTGTGATATACACACTGTACATGCCTTTCCAAAGACTCATAGATGAAGAGAGCTTTGAAGTGGACATCCAATTAGTCCAGAAAAATGTAGATTATAGGAGCCAAATGAGCATCTAGCCAGTCTTCAGACTTCATCACCTCTGGCACTTCAGGGGTGTTTCCAACTACCTGTATAACCTTGGGCAAGTCATTTCCCTCATCTACACTTCAGTTTTCTGTTATCTACCCAACTAGACTCCTAGCTCCTTGTTTTCCTTCCTAGCTTGGGGCTAGGTACACAGTAAATTCTTGGTAAATATGTGTTCATTGTTTCCTTTGATTGAACCCAGGGGCAGCAGCAAGGCGTCCTGTTTTTCACCTCTTCAGTTGGAAATAGAGGAGACAAGAGAGGGACAGGTGGAGTGTCCTGCAAAAAGGTCCTGGGCTAGGTAGCTAGAGATTCTGCCCTAGCTTTCTGTGTGACCTTGAGGGAGCTTCTATGTCTCTCTGATTGTCAATGTTTGTAGGACTGGACCAGATCATGGGATTTAGAGTTGGGAAGGGTTTTAGAAGCCATCATTTTAGAGATGAGGAAAAATGAGAAGGAGTGAAGGGATTTACCCAAGGTCACATATAAAGCCAAGTTAAGATTCAGAGCTTCTAACTCCAAATCCAGAGCGCTCTGGCCACCACACCACAGCTTCTAAGGTTCATTAAAATTCCAAGGTTCTATGATTCTAGATGAAATCTGGTGCCTCTGCAACACTCCAAGGCAGGTCAAAAGATCCATCAATCCAAATAAAAACAACTCTGAGGTACCACATCACACCTCTCAGATTGGCTAACATGAACACAGGATAATGATAAATGCTGGAGAAGATGTGAGAGAATTGAAATTCTAATGCATGGTTGGTGAAGTTGTGAACTGATCCAACAATTCTGGAGAACAATTTGGAACTATGCCCAAAAGGTTATAAAACTGTGCATACCCTTTGATCTATCAGTACCACTTCTAGGGCTATATCCCAAAGAGATCATGAAAAAGGAAAAAGGACTCACATGTACAAAAATACTCACAGCAGCTCTTTTTGTGGTGGTCAAGAATTGAAAATTGAGGGAATGCCCATCAATTGTGGAATGGCTGAACAAGTTGTGGCATATGAATGTAATGGAATACTATTGTTACATAAGAAATGGTGAGCAGCAGACTTCAGGAAAACCTGGGAAGACTTATATGAACTGATGCTGACTGAAGTAAGCAGAACCAAAAGAATGCTGTACTCAGTAACAGTTGAGTTATCAACTGTGATGACCAACTTTGTTAGACTCAGCTCTTCCGAGCAATGCAATGATCTAAGACAGTTTCAAAAGACTCATGATAGAAAATGCTATCCACATCCAGAGAAGGATCTATGGAGTCTGAATACAGATCAAAGCAGACTATTTTCTCTTTTTTTTTTTTTTGGTTTTTCCTTGTCATGGTTTTTCCCTTTTGTTCTGATTCTTCTTTCACAATATGAAATATGGAAATATATTTAATATGATCACACATGTATAGCCTATAGCAGATTGCATGCTGTCTTGGGGAGAGGGAAGTGGAGGGAGGGAGGAAAAATTTACAACTCAGAATCTTATAAAAGCAAATGTTGAAAATGAAAAGTAAACAAATAAATAAATTGGAAAAAAATTCATCAATCAGCAAGTGTGTAGTAAGAGTCTACTATGCATAGGCTGCTGTGGATATGGAGATGAAAATGAAATTGTTCCCACCCACATGGAGTTTATATTCTATAGGGGAGAAAATGTGTCCATAAAGATATACAAAATATAAATTAATGGGAGAGGAGGAGGAAGGAATCAGGACAATCCTCATGTGTCTGAGCTGAACTTTGAAGGAAATGGAAGGATTCTAAATGGCAAAGGGTTTAATGATCACAAGAGTGTGAGAAAATGGGAACCTAGGCTATCAATCACAAGAGGGTAGGTTCCCCCAAGACTGAACCCAATCTGACCACATGCCAAGCACCAAAGAAGAGGATCCCCTTAATGGACAAGGGAGTGGGTAGAATAATGCCCTAATGAAAAGAAAAGCAAGGGAAGGTGGTCTAGCCTTACCAGGTCTAAAACTGTATTATGAAGCAGTAATCATCAAAACTACTCGGTACTGGCTAAGAAATAGAATGGTAGATCAGTGGAATAGGTTACAAGACATAGTAATCAGTGACTATAGTAATCTACTCTTTGATAAACCCAAAGACTCCAGCTTCTGGGATAAGAACTCACTATTTGACAAAAACTGTTGGGAAAACTGGAAAATAGTACAGCAGAAACTAGGCATAGACTAACATATCACCCAGTATACCAAGATTAAGTCAAAATGGGTACATGATTTAGATATAAAGGGTGATCCTATAAGCAAATTACAAGGAATAGTTTACCTGTCAGATCCATGGAGAATGGAAGAATTTATGACCAAACAAGAGATAGAGAACATTATGAAATGCAAAATGGATAATTTTGATTACATTAAATTGAAAAGTGTTTGCACAAACAAAGCCAATGCAACCAAGATTAGAAGGGAAGCAGAAAGCTGAGAAACAATTTTTATAGCTAGTATCTCTGATAAAGGCCTCATTTCTAAAATATATAGAGAACTTAGTCAAATTTATAAGAATACAAGTCATTCCCCAATTGATACATGGTCAAAGGATATGAACAGTCAATTTTCAGATGCAGAAATTAAAGTTATCTACAGTCATATGAAAAAAATGCTCTGAATCACTATTGATTAGAAAAATGCAAATTAAAACAGCTCTGAGGTATCACATCACACCTATCAGATTGCTACCATAACAAAACAGGAAAGTGATAAATGTTGGAGAAGATGTGGGGAAAAAAGAACAACCAGCCCTTCTGGACCCAGTATCAATTCCTCAAGGTTAGAGTATTGTTGACAGAGGCTGGCCAAAATAGGGGGAAATTCCTGCATTGGACAGTCTGATCAACACCAGGATAGAGTGCCTAAGCAGCAAACACCTTGATGTCAAGGGAGAAGTAGTCTATTCAAAAGGTCCAGCTTGGCTTGTGCCAATGGAAATGAAATATGACATGGCCAATGAGCAGTCTTGGAGGGTGGGGAACTGTTTTTGTCCCAATGAGGTTTGATCATTGGCTTTCCAGATGATTGTGCTATTAAGAATGAATGAGATGCTGAATTCTGTTCTGATCGTTGTGTGATGTGCACCATGATTCTCTTATGCTGATCAAGGCTTTCATAGAGCATGAATAAATTGCAGGTCTCTTACTTTCGTTCCCTTTCTGGCTGTGCTTCTGACTTTCTGGATTTCAACACCATACCCCAGCTGCAATCTTTCTCTGGAGCATCCTTTAAGTCCTAGAGCCTACTCACCCTGGACCACCCATTCATCCCCCAAACCTTCTTACCTTGGAATATCCCCACCTGCCATTCTTGCCCTTCTCCCCCGCTGGTGGATTTCTCTGTTTTGGGAAACAAACCAGGCTGGCCAACCTTCACTGTCATGACTATGTTTCTAACTCTCTAGACCCTTAATGCCATGCTCCTACCTAGGTCTCTTTATTTCTGCACTCCCCCCTTTCAACTCTTTTTTACTATTTGTCTCCCCCATCATTAGTATATAAATATGAGGATAGAGGCTTCTTTCTTTTTGCTTGCATTTATAGGTCCAGAGCTTAGCACAGTGTCTGGCACATAATAGGCACCAACCTGTCCATTTCATGTTTGTACACTGGGCACTTATTTCATCCCCCCCCCCTTTTTGGGGAAACTCTAAACAAGAACCAAATTACAAAGAATAATTTACCTGTCAGATCCATGGAGAATGGAAGAATTTATGTCCAAACAAGAGATAGAGAACATTATGAAATGCAAAATGGATAATTTTGATTACATTAAATTAAAAAGGTTTTGCACAAACAAAGCCAATGCAACCAAGATTAGAAGGGAAGCAGAAAGCTGAGAAACAATTTGTATAGCCAGTGTCTCTGATAAAGGCCTCATTTCTAAAATATATAGAGAACTTAGTTAAATTTATAAGAATACAAGTCATTCCCCAATTAGGGGTAGCTAGGGTAGGAGTGATAAGCCAGTGGGTATGAAAATGGGGAACCCAATCCCTGAGGAGAGGTCAGACTCCCCTAGGGATACACATGCCTAGGTTATAGAGCAGAGAAGAATGGGTACCCTGAACCCTTGTGTATCCCAGCAGTGGTTGCCTCTAGCCAGGGAGATACTTGGAAAGCCATAGAGGCTAGTTTCCCCATTTTGGAGAATTCTGAGAAGTCTCTAGTCATCTTCCTAGTCTGCATGGTGGAATGGACAAGGCATTGGATTAGAATCAAGCCTCTGACACTTACTAGCTGTGTGACTCTGGGTAAGTCACAACCTCTCTGGACCTTACTTTCCTCACCTATAAAATAGGGATAGTTATGGTACCTGCTTCACAGAATAGTTGTAAAAAATCCAGTAAAATAATGAAACAAAGTGCACAAAATGCACTTATAAGGAAATACAGAATATATTCAAAATAAACACTCAGTTATTTCTGGGTTGGCCGGGGGAGGGACTGAGGAGATCAGGGACAGCTTCTTGGAGGAGGTGACAATTGATCTGCGTTTTGGAAAGAACGAAAGGTTCCACAAAACAGAGGTGAGGCAAGAGAACATTTCAGCACAAAGCCAGGAGATGGACTGTGTACAAAGTAGGACTGTGTACAAAGACTGAAATTTAGTACATGAGAGGGGGTGTAATGTTTAGTCAGCCTAGAAAGATAGGCTGTATCTAGACTGTAAAGAGCTTTGAATGCCAAATGGAGGGGTTTATATTTCATTTTAGAGGCAAATAAAAGGGGGCCCTCTGAGGCTTCATGAGCAATGGTATCACCTGGTCAGACTAGAATATCATCAACTAGGTGGCACAGTGGGTAAAGCGTGGGACCTGGAGCCTGAAAAATCTAAGTTCAGATTTAACCTCAAATACTCCCTAGATGTGTGACTCTGGACAAGTCATTTAACCTCTGTTTGCCTCCATTTCCTTATCAGCAAAATGGGGGTAATAATAGATTGTTAATAAGGATAAATATAATAATTGTAAAGCACTTAGCACAGTGTTTGATACAAAGTAAGCTCTGTCTAAATATGAGCTATTATTATCCAAGTGTGGATGACTGGACCAAGGTGGGGAGATTTTCGAGTCAGGGAGAAAGATTAGGGGTCTATTGTCCAGGCAAGAAATAATGAGGGTCTGAATGAGAGTGATGGAGGTAGGGTAGGCAGGAGTTCAGAGAAGGGGACACATGTGACAGACGATATAGAGATGGAACTGACAACTGACTGGATATAAGGGGATGAAGGAGAGCTGTGAGTCAATGATTTCTTCAAGGTCTGGAAGAATGTTGGTGATGTTCAGTCAGTCAACAATCATTTATTTAAGTGTTTACTCTATGCCAGTCACTTTCGGCAGAAATAGGGAAGTTAGGGGGAGGGGTGACTGCTAAGTTTCCTTGAAACTGAAAGTCTGCAATTTTAGATGCATTTGATGTATGTTTCTAGATTACAAAGTTACTAAAACCAAATGTTGTGAGAAATAAGAAAATAAATGGAATACTGGGGTGTTTTTAACAAAGATGCAGTGTCTAAGATTGGAAAGGTGACGTGCACATATGAGCTAGTCTTGAAGGCCCCTGAAGTCCCTGTCAGCTCTTTCTGTAACCCTTTGGCTTCAAAGCCTGTACCTTAAGATTGTCCCAGAACCCAGGTTTTCCTCATTCTGAGTCTTCCTTTCTGTTTATTCTGCCATGCTGTCTCTTGGATAAGTAAAGAGGAAAACAAAACCATAGAATTCCACAGAATTCAAGAGGCCTTAAAAGTCTGCTAGCTTGATTGCCTCATGTGATATACAAGCAATTCTCAGAGGGTTTAAGCATCTTCTTCATTGTCACATTAGAGGTGAAATGAAGAAATTGATTTTCTACTCCAAACTTAGTTCCCTTTCCATGAGACCATTCTACCCTTACCAAATACCATTCTGCCTCCTCTCTCAGTATTTTTAGGAACATTCACCGGCCACAGAGTGTATCTGGCTTAGAAGGGAGGAGGATTGGATGCAAGGAGGCCAGGTAGAAGTTCTTCATGTTGGTCTAGGCCTGATGTGGTAAGAGATTATGCAATGGCAGGAGAGTGGATGGCATACTAGAACTTGATGGCTGCCTCAGGACAAGATAAAAAAGGGAAGGGATAAAAAGGAAGAGAAGGAATTTTAGATGACCTCAAAGTCCCATGCCTAAATGACTGAATCCATTCTAGATGAGTGTGTGGTACTGAAATAATGTCCAGGGATAGCTGGAAATGGGGCTTAGACAGGAGGCTCAGGACATTTGGAGATAACCATACACAAAGTCGTCCCTATAGAGAGCACTATGGAGCAATGGGGAAACTCCTTAATTGTGAAACTGATAAAACGGAGTTTGAATTTCAGATTTGGGATTTATAACTTGCGTGACCTTGGACAAATCATTTCCCCTCTCTGGGTTTCCATTTCCTCATCTGTAAAATGAGGGGGTTGGACAAGATGATCTGTCTCTGAGATATCTTCCAGTCATAAATCCTCTGATACCAGACGATATTCAAAACCAGGGCGACAGGTACATTCTCCGAAGGAGACAGCGTAGGGAAAGATGATGATAATGGATGCCATTTATAGAGTACTCCCACGTTTGCAAAGCAGCCTGATAGTATTATATTACATTTATAGACCATAGTTTATTCGACCCTTCCCCAGTCAATGGGCACCCTCTTCATTTCCAGTTCTTGGCCACCACAAAAAGAGCTACCATAGATATATTTGTCCTTAGGGGTCCTTTTCCTTCCTTCCTTATCTCTTTGGGGAATAGGCCAAATAGTGGTATTGATGTGTCAAAGGGTAGGCTCAGTTTCTGACAGAGAGGTGATGGACTCAAGATGAAAAATGAGGCACGTATTTGGACTTGTATAATGCGGGAATTTGTTTTGCTTAAATATGGCTATTTGTCACAAGGGTTTTGTTTTTCTTTTTTACTTAAAAAAGTGTGAAGGGGAGAGTAGGAGGGAGAGAAAATAAAGGCATGTTGATTGAAAAATAAAATACAATTTATAAAGAGGTATGAATATATCATGTCATTTGGACAGGAAAAACAGGAAATCCTGGTATAGTATAAAGCCCACCTCACTTGGAGCCACAGGACCTGAGGTCCATGCCTGACTCTAACAATTCCCACCTGTGTGATTTTAGACAAATCACTCCTCGTGTTTTTTTTTTCTCATCTGTAAAATGGGAGAGTTGGGTGAGATGGTTTCTCAGATATAAATCTCTGTATGATCCCATGAACAACCCAGTGAGGTAGGCAGGATAAGGACCGGTCCTGTCATATCACTTGTACTGGGAACTCCCAGGTGAGAAAAATCCCTCCATCAATGTGAATCAGCACCTTATCTGCTATTTACAGTCTTAGGGGAGAGGTCGTGACTTTCCCAGGGTCACAGAGCCAGATTACAGCAGTGAGAAGACTCGAATCCAGATCCATATGGGTATTCTTATCAAACCCATTTTACCAATGAGGAAATTGTGACTGAGATGTTAAGTGACTTTGCCCATAGCCACTATGTCCCAAGCCTGGGAAGAAGGCCAAAGACTGAAGAACCTTGGGAGACGGCGAAAAGCATCCAGACTGTTCTGGAGAGACACTACACCATGAGGAGCACCCAGGCCTTGGGAAATAAAGGAGAATTAATTGGAAGGCTCAGAATCATCATCCGAAGTCTCCCCGGTCACGTGTCGGTGCCGCCCACTGCTGCCGAACACCAGGAAGGCCCTTTCAAAGCCTTCAGTCTGGTAGAGATGCCGTCCTCTCCCCTATCAATGCCATCTTGTTTGTTATCCTTCTCAGTAACGTCCTGAGCAAACTGGAGTGGCCAGCCAAGTGTCCCTTTGAACAGAGGCGAGTCCTGTAAAATCCCTAAGGTCCACTCTTTTCCACTCAGTGTATTGGGGGAAGAAGGAACCCAGGGCAGCTGGCTTAAGGACAGACCTGCTCACCCCACCACACTCTGGATCGGATGAGAAGGATGGACCATGGTGAGACCTTTTAAAGACCCATAAAATCCTTTGTTGTTTCTGCGTGAGTACCCAAAGGAGACGCAGATGGACCTGGTGGTCAAAACCCACTCCAGTGCCCTGGGCAAGCACCAGGTCACTGGCTGGCCCCCAGGAGGAATTCTGAATGATAAGGTTCCTGAGTCTGGGGGACATTTGTCACAAAGGCCTCTGCTGCAGGCCCTCACCCCTCATACTTGGACTGTGGACCACGCCTTCTGATTGATCTCCCATCCTCAATCCAGTCATCTTCCACTCAGCTGACAACGTAAACTTCCCAAAGCATAGGTCTGACTTTGTCATCCCCTGTGTGGCCATCTCCAGTGGCTCCCTGCTACCTGCCAGATCCAATAGAATAGCAGGGAGGCCAGGGGAGTCAGGTGTAAGTGGAATGAGTGGGTAGAAAGAGCCCAGGTTAGGAAGAGTCTTAAAGAAGGAGTACTGGATTTAAAGTCAAAGGTCATGAGTTCGAAATCTGGTTCCTACCTTTAGGTAAGTCAGCAGGTTGTGTGGGGTGGCCCCTGAGACCCGGGGGTCTTAAAAGTGTTAAGGAGAAAGGGTCTCTTTGGTGAGAGGATTCCTGGCAAAGGCCCTGAAAGCAGTAGCTACTTGTTCAGTCTGGCAACAGGTATCTATTAAGTGCCAACCATGTGCCAGGCATTGTATGGTACATTGGGAAGGCAAAGGAAGGCAAAACCCACCTCTGCCCTTAAGAAGTTCACAATTAATGGGGAAGGTGACATGTAAACAATGAGGAACATATGAGAGATAGCTGTGTATATAGAAGATAATCTCAAAAGGAAAAGTAGAGGAGGGTGGGGGGGATGGGAAAAGAAGTCCTGAAAAACCTGAGATTCCAGCTGAGTCTTAAAGGGATCCAGTGAAGCTAGAAGGTAGAGGTGGGAAAGGAGAGCATTCCAGGAACAGGAGCTGTCTAAGAAGTCGGGAGGGCAACTAGTTGGGGTTATGGATAGAGCACTGAACTTAGAATCAGGAAGACTCATCTCCATGAGTTAAAATCTGGCCTTAGACATTTACTAGCTACGTGATCCTGGACAAGTCACTTTACTCTATTTGCCTCAGTTTCCTCATCTGTCAAATGAGCTGGGGAAGGAAATGGCAAACCATTCTAGTATCTCTGCCAAGAAAATTCCAAATGGCATCACGAAGAGTTAGAAGCAACTGAAATGATCCAACAACAGCAAAGGGAGCTGGGAGCAGGACAGCAAGAAGGTTGGTGTTGCTGGATCATAGAGTTCATAGAGGGGAATACATTGTAAGAAGACTGGGAGAGGCATTTAGGTGGTGCAGTGGATAGGGCACCAGCCCTGGAGTCAAGAGGACCTGAGTTCAAATCCAGCCTCAGACACATAACACTTACTAACTGTGTGACTCTGAGCAAGTCACTTAACCCCAATTGCCTTGGGAAAAAAAGGCTGGGAAAATATGAAGGGTCAAAGGTGTGTTTAGATACCAAATAGAAGATTTTTCTATTGGATCTGGGAGGCTAGATGGTTATGAGATTGCCATTACATAGATAGAGGAGTTGGCAATGGGAGCCAGATTAATCTGTAATGTGATGAGTTCAATCTTGAAACCTTTAGAATCTGAGGTGATGGTGAAACCGCCAAATAGAAATTGCCAAGAGGCAATTGGAAATATGGAATTGGATCCTGGGCCAGAGAAGACAGACTTGGAGATAAAATCTTGGGAGCCATTACCAAGAAGCAGATGATCACAAAACCATTAGAATTGGTGAGAAGAGGTAGAGACAGAGACAGAAAGAGAGAGAGAGAGAGTAGAGTAGAGAGAGGGTCAAGGATTGAGCCTCAAGAAATGCTTATAGTAGATCATAGGGGAAAGAGAAGCCAACAAAGGCATCACTAGAATGGCAAGCAATCCATTCATCAGCAAGCATTTGTTAAGGGCTTATCATGTGCCAGGTACTCTGCTAATCTCTGAGGATACAAATAAAAAGCAAAAATGGCCCCTGTCTTCAAGAAGTTTGCATGCTAATGCGGTGAGAGGGCTGGTAAGAAAGATTCCCACAAGTGTAGCATCACAACAGCTGAGATGGGAGGAACAGTCAGAAATGCCCAATGCTATGGAAATTAAAGAATCGCTTGATGGTTGGAGTGGAGTAGGGTGGACTTAGTGGAGATGTGACTGTTACCTCCAGGTAACAGTCACAGAAAGGCAAGGTTAGGCAAAGACACTAACAATGAGAGCTTTTCAAAAGTGGAATGGGCTTCCATATGAGGTAGTGAACTCTCCAACATCAGAGGTCTTCACATAGAAGTTGACTAATAAGTTGTTGGAGAAGTTTTCTAAGGGATTCCTGTTTAGATGCATGTTAAACCAGAGGTGCTCAAAGGTACCTGGCAACTGGGAGATTCTAGGATTCTATACTGAAGAGGGTGAGAACAGGACAAAGACCATTATAGATTCCACAACGATAAGGTTATTAGTCATTTTAGGATGGTGCTTAGCACAGTGCCTGACACACAGTAGGTGTTTAATAAATGCTTATTGATTGACCGTCTGAAATAAATGGGGACCTTGGAGATTAGCTAATCTAACCCCCTTGTTTTTCAAGGGAGGAAGAAGAGATCCCAAGAAGTTGAATGAGGGGCCCCAGGTAGTAAGCAGCACAGCCAGGATTTCAACCCAGGTGAACTGGCTTAAGCTTCAGTACCTTTCTATTGTTCTGTGCCTCCCATTAGTCATGAAGATGGAAAGCAGAAGGCTATTGAAATCACTAGCCAGGAAGTCTCGATTTATTAGAGTTTTCCACCCAACGTGCATTCTTGGTGTTTGACATCATGCTGTTTCTGCCACAGCACACATTTCAGAGATGGTTAGTCAGGGAAAGGAGTCAGTCATGCCAGATTACAAGTGAAAGCCAAGATTCTCCCACTGAGGACGACTGAATGCTCAGCAGTCTAGACCCAGCTGTGGGCTGTACATGTTAGGAAAGACAAGAAGAATGAGGATAGAGGCAAAGGATGCTGGTAATGATTAACAACCAGTTTTTGGAGGTGAGAGAGGGGGAGAATATAGGCACAACACAATTGTGTCTAGTGTGCATTATTAACACTTTCTTAAATCTAGACCAACAAAACAATCAGTCTAACTTGGATTCATACTGTATGCTGATTTCTGAGGTGTAAATACACACGCTGAAAATTTTACAATAAGCTCTTCAGTGCTTATTGAAGCTAGCTCTGATACACCCCTGGACAGAGGCCAAAGGAGAAATCACTTCTGTGGTCTCAGCATAACTGAGTTTCTGCCTCACCTCTCACATAATGGACCAAGGGGAATAATAAATGCATTCCTTGTTCCTTGCTGCCATTTCCAGACCCTCCATCTGCCACCAGACTCAGACTATAATCTACTATCTCCAATACTACTTCAGTTCAATCCAATTTAAAGTGTTTATTAAGCACTCACTATGTGCGCAGGAAGCTAGGTGGTACAGTGGATAGAGTGTCAGGTCTGGAATCAGGAAGACTCCTCTTCCTATGTTCAAATTTGGCCTCAGACACTTACTAGCTGTGCTGTGACCCTGGACAAGTCACTAAACCCTGTTTGCCTCAGTTTCCTCATCTGTAAAATGAGCAGGAGAAGGAAATGGCAAACCACTCCAGTATCTTTGCCAAGAAACCCCAAAAGGGGTCCCAAAGAGCCTGACGTGACTGAAAACAACTGAAGAAAATGTGCCGGGCACTGTGCTACCTGTTCAGGTTACAAAAACAAGAATGAAACAGTGCTTGTTTTGAAGAGAGAGAAAATATGTACTCAATATGTACTTAGAGAATATACCAAGTCATTTCCAACAGGGATGGCACTGGTGATCAGAGAATTAGTATAAGTCCTTTGTTGAGTTCAATCTGAAAGGCAGTTAGGGATTCTAAGAGGCAAAGGTGAGGCAAGAGTACATTTTGGCATGGAGGACAGCCTGTGCAAAGACATAGAGGTGGGAAATGGGAGGTGATCTTTTGGGAACAGCAGGAAAGTAGAGATTGTGAAGGGGAGTAATGTGTGACAGTGATTCACTGGACCCCATGTCACCTTTACCTGTTTTCTCAAAGATCTCAGCACCTGAATCATCCTTCCCCTTGCCTTCATACTTGGCCATTTCCATATCCACATTGATACAATTTCCTTTCCTTTTTACAGACTGTTGACCATTCTTGGAATGTTCTTCCTCTCACTTCTGCCTTTTGGAATCCAGGGCTTCCTTCAAAGCATAGAGGCTGATAGATGATGGGGTGGATAGAGCAATGGATTTAGACTCCAAAAAAGCTCCAGTTTGAATGCCGCCTCAGATACTTGCTAGCTGAATGCCTCTGATCAAATCTCCCAACCTCGGTTTCCTCGTTTGGATAATAATAGCACCTACATCACAATGCTGTTGTGGTCAAATGAGATACTGTAAAAAGTTTTTATAAGCCTTAAAGTGTTACATAAATTTTAGATATTCTTCATTGTTGCCTCATTCAAAAACCTTCAGTAGAATATAAGTTCCTTGAGGGCAGGAACTATTTCACACAGTTTGGCATATAGTAGGTGTATTGAGTTGGCCTTGATTGCTGATGGTGAATTGAGGTTTGTAAGCCTCTTAAACTCTCATAATCTACATCTTCACTCTACAATAGCCACTCACAGGTGTTACCACTCCTTAGATTTCTTCATCAGTTAAAATTGTTCCATACTCATGATCTTGACTTCTGAAATTCTATCAAAACCTCTCATCCTTCCACTGCTCCTGTTACCTTATTCCTTATGAACCTGCTGTTACCTTGACCTCTAGCGCCTCCACCCCTTTTTATTCTCCCAATCCATCACCCCTGTTCTAGGTTCACCCTCTTCCCTTTATAGTCTTGGCCCTATAATTAGTCAGTTTAAGAAGATTACATCCTACATCCTTGAATCTCTTGTTCCCTTATCTTTCTGCTATTTGTGATCTTCAAAATGTCAACCCTGAATAATCCCTACCATCTGTCTTCTCCATTCCCATACCCGAGTTGCTGAAAAACGCTGGATACAATCTTGCCCCATGCTAATTCCACTAAAAAGTCATATTATTTAACCTCATCTGGGTTGTTACTGCTAAACAGCATGTCTTTCATTTATCTCTGATTATCTGGCATTCTTCTTAAAGCACCTGTTCCAAATCTTCTCTTGCCTCAGGTCCCTAGATTTGTCCCCAATCTTCTCTTTTTAGGAGATGACCTTTTCTCCTACAAAAAAATGAGACCACCTTTCATCTACCTTACTCCATGCTTTTATATCTTCATTCTTCTCTCCATCTTTGTTCCAGTCTTGGAGGATGAGGTAGACTTCTCACTCAGATTAACTGGCCTCCTTATGCAATCCCTTGCCATCTCTTTCCAAAACTTCCTTCATCAGCCATTTCTGTTTTATTTTCAATCCTTCCATATCTACTGGATCATTCCTTATTACTTACAAATATGTTCTGATCTTCCTTATGTAAAAAAAAAAACCCCTCTACTAATCTGGAATCTTACCATGCCTCTTTTCCCTTTCTCTCCCAAACTAGAAAAAGCCATCTCTATACATCTTCTATACATGTCTACTTCCTCACTATCCACTCATTCCACAACTCCTTACAATCTGGCTTTATCCATCGCCATTACTAAAACTGTTCTTTCAAAAGTCTCGATGATAATTCAGTCACCATATCTGGTGGGGTTTTTCCTTAGTTTTCATTCTCTTGTAGGGGAGTTGTTCTTTAATCATTCCACAGACCAGAAAACCTCTTGTGGATTTATATAAAGAAAAGGGCAGCTAGGTGGTGCAGCGGATAGAGATCTGGCCTTGGAGTCAGGAGGACCTGAGTTCAAATCCGACCTCAGACATTTGACATTTACTAGCTGTGTGACCCTGGGCAAATCACTTAACCCCAACTGCCTCACCAAAAAGCAAAAAAAAAAAAAAAGGTCAGATATAAGGTCAGGTATCCTATTATATAGTGTGAACAAGTTTCTTGCTTTAATTAGACTGTGAGTCTGGTCACTGGCTGGACAAAATGTTGGACACATCACTGTCTGGCTCTGAGAGGTCTTGTGAGGTGGGTTGGTGAGCAGAGTTATTTAACCACCCCATTTGCCCCACTACCACCACCGCTACTAGTGACTCATACCCTAGATGGGTTTTCCTTCTCTGCTCTGGGAAATTGCAAAGAATCTAGGTTTCTTTTTGTGGTTTTTTAGCTTCAAACCCCCAACCAGAGATGGAATTCTGGCAAAACACCACAGAGTTAGGTAGATCTCTCTCTTTTCTCTAAGGGTTCTTCCCCCTCAATTGGCTTCTCCCAACTGTATTCCCAATAAGTATACCCAAAATAGCAAGTACCAGTAGTTACCATTGTTTAGAAAGGAAAAAGTAAACATTTTAAACCAAAAAAGGTAAACAGACTTTCCCCATGCCCAGAGGGAGAGCTTCAGGGTCCCATGAAGGATCCTCCCTAACGGGAGAAAGGAGACAAAAAATTACCACCTTAGGGTCTGTAGTAGAATAGAAGGGGTGGGAGTTAACCAGTATAGCATCTGTCCTGACATTCTTCACAACTAGTCAATCCAAATAGCCTCATACCTGGAGTGCTGACTCCATTCTTCTCAGTGGATGCCTGTGTCCTGGCTTCCACTCTCTTAGCTCCAATCGATTCTTCAATTCCATTCATATTCCACGTGCCTTATCAAGAGGTGAACTCCCCTTCCAGTCTGCCCCTGGACTTGCCAAACTGGCTTTTAAAGGGCCCCCAAGGACCTGGCCTATCATTCTTCATTCTTTGGCCTTGCTTCCTTTCTAATTCACTGAAGGAACTTGACCATATCTCATAAAGGCACCAGTTAGTTTAACAACTCATTAGCAACCTGTAACTAGACCCCATTTCAAGGACCAACTCCTTTACATTCTTCCTACAGTTAAACATTTGCCCCCCACAGAAAATCAAATGGGGTGGACATGGATCCCTTGGATTTCTGGAAGGAGCACCAGACTGGGTGGGAGGTCAGGAAGGTGTCAGGAAAAAGGCTCAGAAGTGGGCAGGAATTAGGTGTGAGCTGAGAAAGTCACTGTTTATTCTCAGTGCTATTTTGGGGAAAGCCTAAACCAACATAGTCCACAGGGGCAGAGACCTCTGAATGAGCAATGCCATGCTGTCTCACCATTGAAAAACGAGATAAATAGAGCTTAGCTCTGAATTCCGGTGGGAGAAGTAAAAGTACATGGTTTATTATCCGGGAGATAATAGAATCTTACATCTGAGAGCTTGAAGGGACCTTGGAAATCACCACTTCCAACACTCTCATTTTGCAGATGAGGGAACTGAGACCCAGAGAGTTCAAGTGTCTTGCTAAGGTCACACAGGTACCAAGTGGCTTCAGGTGGCATAGGAAGCCATGTCCTCTGACTCCTGTGCTCTTTCCACTGGTCCAAGATCTGGGTCTCTGTTAATCCTGCCAATCTCAGAATCCCTACTTTAGTGACCAGCAGACAACCTCATTCCAATCGCCTCACTGAATCAGGTGCAGATGTCACTGACCTTTCTTTACTTGGTGGGGGCCTCTGAATGCCATATCCTGATGATTGTTTGCATGTGTTTAGTTTTGTTGTTAGGTCTAAATGGCTAAGGGTGTACAGGGATCTTAATGAAAGATGACAAAGTATCCCTGAAGACCCAGGAGGAGAAAAAAGACCATGGCATAGGGAAGGAGAAAGAAATGTGATACCAATTAGAAATACCTCCAACAAGGCAACATGGAAAATTGGCAGGGACCCTTCTGTGGCCTTCAAGGAATAGTTTTCAGGATTTGTGCCATTCTCTCATGTTCTTGGGACCCTGGGGGACACATCTCCCCAAACCGTCTAGGGGAAGTGAGCCTGGCTCATTGAGTGAGGCTGCAGGTCAGAGACTCCCCACCAAAACACCCCAAGACTGACTCCAGGCTGAGACAAGGAAAGGAGAGGAGCTTCAGCTGAGGAGCGCTGCTTTGTCTGTGGTGGGCCATGGCAGGATTTAGGCGGCAGAGTGGGGGCCTAGAAAGGGCCCCAGTTTTGGTGCTGAACAACCGCAGACTTAGAGACAGAAGGGAGATGAGAGGTCCCCTGGTCCAACCCCCTCAAATTGAGGCCCACAGAGGGGAAGGGACTGTCTAAGGTCACACAGCTAGTGAGGAATGAATGAATGAGTGAATGAATCTTTGAATGAATGAATGAACTTTGAACAATGACCTCAACTGTCTTAGTGGAATACCTAATGCGTTTATCTCCCACAGACTCCATCCCCTGGCATCTAGGAGTTCCACTGTTAGAACAGAAATCTTGGCTTAGCCTGTAGACTCCGGGGCACCTGAAACTCACAAAAGTTGTTTTTGTAGAAGCCAACATTGCCTAAAATTTTCTAAACAGGTATATTAAGGGATTATTGTTACCAAAAAAGTGTATCTAAGGACTCCTCATGAATAGTCATTCTTCTCCAGCGTATTTAAAATTCAGAATTACAATTGGTATTCAGCTTGTTGGGAATATGTCTTTTGTGTGTATGGGGAAGGCAATGACAGGTCCACGTGAATAGCTGCTGATGTTCAAGACTTACAAAGCGCTCGCTTTACAGATGTTATTGGAGCCTCACAGCAACCTTAGGAAGTGGGTGTTCTAGGTTTTTAGAGCACACAAGCTGAGGTTCAGAGAGGTTCAGTGACGCACAGCTATGGTCACACAGCTAGTGAAGTATATGTAGATAGATTTGCACTCAGGTCTTTTCTGACTTCAAGCCCAGCGGGCAGCATTTCTTTATTCATTTAGGTATTCTCACTTAGATGGTTTTGTTCTCTGTTATGACGCCCCTTTGTTTTTCCTTTCAGGCCATCAGCTCCAAGGAAGGCAGAGTCAACTGCCTTGTGGGTAGTTTATGTAAATAACCTGTGGGTATTATAAAAAGCCTGTGAGTAGCTATGCAAATCCCCAAGGCTCTGAGGATTGGTTCAATCACAAGCGAGGTGCTCAGTAAATAGTCCCCAATCCTTCCTGAAACCCTTCTTGTTTGCATCTCTGCTTGGCCTTGAGTTCACGATTCCCTGGATTTTTTAGGACGTTGTCAATGTATTTGTGCATCTATCTCTAATCCTGTTCCTGAGCCCCAACTCTACATTGTCAGCCACCCACTGGACATCTCCATCTGAACATCCCATGGGCACCTCAAGTTCAAAGCAAAGTTCTTCGTCTTCCCACCTAGACCTGTTCTTTATTCACCCTTCCCTAGTTCTGCCAACATCAACCCACCTGCCCCACTTTGTCAGCCTGGGATAGCCTTTGACTCTTCCCTTTCCTCCATTCCTAGGTTCACTCAGTGGCCACGGTCTGTCCATTCCAACTCCACAACATCCCTTCAGTGCACTCCCTTCTCTCCTCTGACCCTGGCCTGGCGCAGGGTCACCTCACACATGGACTATTACAGTTGCTGTTGGTGGGTCTGCCTGCCTCACGTCTCTCCCTACTCCAATGCATCCTCCATTCAGCCGCCAAAGTGATTTCCCTAAAGCTCAGGTGTGATCACATCACTCACATGCCCCGCCCTACTCAGTAAGTGCCAATGGCTCCTTATTACCTCCAGGATCAAATAGAAACATCTCTGTTTGGCATTTAAAGCTCTTCACAACCTGGCCTTGTCCTCACTTTGCAGCCTTCTTACCCTTTACTACCCTCTGTGTACTTTACAATCAGCTTTCTTGCTATTCCTCACACATGGCATTTGCCTCCCAACTCCGTGTTTTTGTATTGGCTGCCCCGCCCTAAGTCTAGGCTACTCTCCCTCCTCATCACTGCCTCTTAGCATCCCTGACTCAGCTAGCCAAAAGACTCTCCCTGAGGAACTAGTCTGACCCAGTCCCTCCCCTGCTTAAGTATCTTCAGTGATTGTAGCATGAGCAGTGGCCACCCCACCATAACCTTCTCCGCAGATGGGCTAAACCAGGTTGAGGGTAATCAACTGGCCTTAAACCTGTCAGTGAGTTTGGGGGGATGTCTATCCCAAGCATGTGAAGACTTCTCCCAGAAGAATGGGTAGATGAGAACAATTTCCAACAGCCACGAAGGTGGCTGAAGCAGGCACTGTGGAACGCTTAGAGCTTGGTCAGACATTGAAGACGCCAAGGTCACCCCCTGCATTCCAAGCCATCACCAATCATCCTGACTTTTGTCCTGCCACTGGACTTTGATGCCTCTAGAAGACTGGAGGAAGGCTGATGACTGTGCAACTCTGCCTCACTTAAATCCAACTCACAGGCAAGTCAAGACATCTTCTGTGAAGTCATTGGTCCTCTTCAAAAATGAAAGACAAACAACAATAAATATATACGATGCATAGTATGTAATATATAAATGTATGTATATACGTATATGTTTACATGTGTATATATAATGTCAGCTCCTTGAGGGCAGGAACTGTCTTGCTAACTTGCATCTGTATCCCCAGTACTTAGCATAGTTCTTGGCACGTTTCAAGTGCTTAATAAATGCTTCATCATCATCATCATCATCATCATCATCATTCTTTCCTCCAATGGCTCATGGTGCAGGGGATGGCTTCCCTGCCCACCAGTTGGTTCTAGCCTGCTGGGCATCGATGTTTCCCCTTTCCCTGGAGCTGCATCTAGTCTGGAGGAGCAGACAACCTTTTCCCTGCATATTCCTCAACCTGGGATAGACTCACAGGTACAGGTACAGCATTCTCCCCACCCCTGGGCAGAATATTATGACAGGGATGAAATTAAATGTTGGTCATATGTGATAAAACCCGTGTCACCCCGTCCTAGTTCTATGCCTGACTAATGTACCTAATTTGCAACATGTTTGTGATGAAAGCCTTCTATAAAGATGAGTCTTCATGACCTTCCATCACACTGACTTTTCTACTGTCTCCCCCTATGGAGTGTGAGCTCCCCCACAGTGATAGGGACCTGCTTCTAGAAGCCTGAAAACAATTGGGATATAATCAATCAACAAGCATTTACTAAGCATCTACTGTGTGCCAGGAATTTAATAGACACCAAAGTTACAAAGGCAAATGTAACATATAACCCGCCCTCAAAAAGAGATAGATAAAAGGGGACAGGTTCAGAGAGAAAGAGATAGAGACAGACAAAGAAACAGAGAGACAGACAGAGACAGACTTGGAAAGACAGAGAGACAAATAGGGGAGAGGAAAGGAAGCAGAGAGCAAAAGGAGAAAGAGAAGGAAAGGGGGGAGAAAGAGAGAGAGAGAGAAGAAGAAGAAGAAGAAAAGGAGGAGGGGGGGAGGAAAAAGCATACTTGTACAGAGAGCCAAAGAGAAATGGAGAGAAGGGAGAAATCAGCCTAAAGAGACAGATCCATAGAGGCAAACAAAAAGAAAAGACAAAGAATGGGGTAGACTGGTGATGAAAGGCATGGGAACTCAGTTATAATGGGTTCCTGGATGTGTTAAAATATTTTACCATCAGGATCCTGTTTATTAGCATGTAGCCAATCAGTGGTAGAGACAGCATTCAAACTCAGGACTCTCATTGCTGAGTTCGGTGCTCTCACTACTCCCTCTAATATCACAGGTTTCCATTTGTTTATTATGGAATGTGGGAAAAATTAGGAGTAGGGCACAGAATCACAGCAACTCGAAGTTGGAAGGGATGTTCAAGGGCATCTAGTCCAACCCACATGCAAATCAAAATCCCCTTTTTATCACCCAACACATCATTTATTCAGAGTGTGCTTGAGTCTATGCCCAACATTTTCAAGATTGGCTCCATGGACCAGGAAGCTGTATTTTGACGGTGATCTTCTGGTATTACTGCCAAGGAGAGTGCCCTGGTCCAGAAGAAGCGTGGGTCTGACTCATAATTCTTGGGTTCTTAAGCCAGGGATCAGGACTGGATCAGTGATTTCATTGGTGAAAGGCAATCCAGGTGAGGAAACTCCCTCCCCCAAAGCAAATCAGCACCTTCCCTGCAACTTGCAGTCTCAGAGAGCTGCCTGGAGCCCAGAGAGGTGTAGATACTTACCCAAGGTCACACAGCCAGGATGTGTCCTGGGAGGGATGAACAAAGTGGCAAAGTGGTAGGAGACCTGGATTTGGAATGAGGGAATGTGGGCTCAAATCCCAAGACTGGCATTTATTCCATGTGTGCCCTTGGGTAAATCACTTAATCTCTCTAAGCCTCAGTTTCCTTAACTTTAAAATGGGACTGGGAGGCAGGGTTGCACCATGACCTCTAGAACCCCTTCCAGGTCTATGACCTAGTAGGGAGGAAGCAGAGGAGGAAGGGGTCTTTGTGAGAAAGAGCTGGTTTGATGTACAGAGTCCAGAAGCCCCTTGGGCCTCCCTCCCACCTCGCACTAAGGTCCGAAAATTCTACCATGAGCGTTTCATTCCTCTGTGTTCAAGAAGAATGATGAGAGATAAGAATAAAAATGTTATCGAGCCTCTGTTAGCTCATGCCACCTTACTGTGTATGTATTTTAATTAGTGGCATTGTGATAGAGAAGGGGAGGGGAGAGGAGGGGAGGAGGGGAGGGGAGGAGAGGGGAGGGGAGGGGAGGAGAGGAGAGGAGAGGAGATGACCTCTAACCTCTGAATGGAAAAAGAACACTGTAGTAGTAACAGAGCTTGGTCTTTCTGAGACCACTGTGATCCAACCTTGCCCTTCAGATCTCCTCTAAAGAGGAGAAATATGCTCGATGTTGGAGCCAGACAAGGTTTGGGCATCTCTTTATGGCTAGGCAAGACCGAGCAGAAATAGCCCCAGGTAGTCATGGCCAGGGAAGGTGAGGTTAGGAAAACTTTTCAGAAGCAGGCACTGTATACCGCTGTACCTGTCATCCAAGGCAAACACACAGTTTAGTGAAATCTGAGGGGCTGGCCAGCGTATTTGCTTTGATGTCCAATTCCCTATAAAACAGGGATAATATTTGATGAGAAACAAAAGATTCCAGCAGCCCCGATAATCATCTTGTCCTGGGGACAGATACAGGATTCTGATTGTTTAGATCCTGGATTAATAAATGACATAGGCATCTGCCTCCAAGGATCAGGCAAGAGGAGCCTCTCAGGGAATGGCTGGGCCCATGGAGGACTGAACCTAGTGGAGGACACCTGGTCTGCTAAGAGGAAAGGGAGCCAGAGGCCAAGTTCCCTTCTCCAAGGAGAGAGGATCCCACGGTACTCCAGCTCTCACCTGGATCTCAAAGCAATCAATCAATCAGCATTTATTAAGGGCCTGCTATATTCTAGAGACTTCAATGGGCGCTAGAGTCACAAAGGCAAAAATCTGCCCTCATGGAACGTTCATTCTGTAAGGTGAAACCATGCAGACACAGAAGTACAACATAGATAAGAAATAAATGTGTTACGACAGTGGAGGAGGGGGCACTAACAGAGACAGTCCTGGGCTGTCTAGTTCACCTGTAAATCATGCCTATGCACCTGTTCTTCTTAGTTATTCTGGATTCCCTAGCCTTCCTATGCACTCTGAGGTGCCATCAGCTTGATCCGACGTATACAGAGAGAGCCCCAAAGTGGGTTCATAAATGCAATCACTTCTCCGCTCACCTGTGCAAATGGGGATTACGCGCTGAGGTTCTCATTGATGGGTTTTCCATTGGTTTTATTATCAACAAAATCACCCTTTCCACTGCCCAGCCACTGTGGAAACCGTCCCAAGTTGGAAAACAGGGAACAGGATCCTGGGGAAAGAGTTGTGTGGAAAGAGCTGGACCTCTGCCTGTGCTTTGGCCCCAGTTTTGCCCTTCAATGAGTAACCAATCCAACACAATCCAATTCCACAAGTGTCTAAGAAGTGCCTGCTGTTTGCCAGGCACTGTGCCAGGAACTTGGGATTCAGAGACAAAGTAAACCAAAAAACTAACCCATCTATCAAAATACTTGTATTCTTTTAGTATAATTTGAAAGCAAAATTTCTGTGAGGCTTACTTTCAGTCAACCATCCAAGGTCTCTCCCTGGCTCAGCTTCCAGTCAGCTTCATCATAACCCCTTTCGTCCAGACATGGATATCAAAGAACTAACCAAGAGCTGCTGATCACTGATACCCATTAATAAGAGGTCTGGGAACCTACCCCATTGGAAGGGGCCAGAGTGCATGCTTAACCTTTGGGAAGTGTTCCAGTCCTGCTCTCTCACTACATAGATGTGTGTATGTACATATCTGTGTGCGTACACATTATATATTATATATGTATATATAGATATATATACATGTGTATACTGCCACTCACGAGCCCCCACCAGTGTGTTCTCTGATGATTAACAGACATATTAAATTAGTTTTTAGAAAGGATTATAACTAATCAAGTATACCAAGAGAGTTGCTATAAAAACACCCTCACAAATCCAAAGCCTACTTTTGATTTACACACACAAGGTCCCCAGGGAGAGTGGGCTCAAATTTAGATTGCTTTGTCAGATTTATAGAGGAATAGATTGAACAGGGGACAGACTGAACAATTCAACAATCATTTATTAAAGATCTATTTACAAGTAATAATTTTAGGAGCTAGAAATACAAAAATGACAAGGTACCTGACCTCAAAAAGCTCACATTCTACTGAAAGGGATACAATACAAATATAGACAAGTACATAGGATAGGAATTACTGGGAAGCAAAGCTACACTTGTGCAGAGTGCTCTGGGAATGTCTGAGAAGAGAGAGAATGCTTTCAGCCAAAGGAAGAATAATGGAAGAAGGCAATTGATTAAGGAAATTTTCACAAGAGGAGGTGATGAGCCTTGAAGGAAGATAAGAATTTTGAAGTTAGAGAGGAGGACAGAGCATACAGCAAGTAGAAGGATGGCTCATTGGAGCGCACTAAAGCAGGAAGTGACCTGCTACGTTCATGGCACATCTAGGAGGTCAGTTTTGCTGCAACTGGCTATGTAAAAGGGAGTAATATTTAATAAGGCTGGAAATATAGACAGAAGCTCCACTGTGGCAGGCCTTAAATGTCAGGATGATGAGTTTGTGCTTTATCCTAGAGTAGCCTCCAGGGACCCAGTGAAAGTTTCTTCAGCAGGAGAGTAATAATTGTGCCTGATTTTTGCAGGGCCAATTAGAGAAGGGAGAAACTGAAGTCAGGGAGACCAAAATGAGAAAATGACTACATTAGTGCAAGCAAGATATGATAAGAACCCAAATTAGGGTGGTGTTATTTGGTGAGAAGGGAGAAATGCTAGAATAAAGAGCCTTGGAAACTTATGGGAAAACAGAGATTGACAGAGAGAAAAGTATGAAAGAATCAAGTTTCAAGCTTCCTTGAGTGAGAAAATGACGGTACTTTTAACTGGTATCAAGAAGTCAGAAAGAGGGGCAGGTTTCGGAAAAAATATGATAAGAAAATGAGTTCAGTTTTGGACATGGGATCATTGGATCATAAATTTAGAGCTAGAAGGACCTTAGAAATCATCTAGTACACACACACACACACATACACACACACACACACACACACACACACACACACACACATTTTATGGGTGAGGAAACTGAGGCAAACCGATTTGCCCAAGGTCATACAGACAGCAAGCAGCAAAGCTAGGATTCAACCTGAGGTCTCTATACTCAAAATTTAGCATTGATCCCACTGAGTTAGTGGGATAGCAAGGAGATCACCAAATCACAAAGTCTCAGAGAGACTCTGGGAGAGACTCAAGTTCAGTGAGTCCAGTTGCTTCTTACCTAAGAATCTCTGCTGCAATATACCCAGGAAGTGTTCATCCAGACATGGTTTGATGGCCTACAGTAAAGGAAGCCAACTGCCTCTTAAGGCAATCCATTTCATCTTGGATAACTCTAAATGATAAAAGGTCATTGCTTATGTCAAAGGGAAAGCCCAATGGCCTTTTCTCAATTATCATTCTCCCCTGACTTTTCTGCAACATTGGACACAATTAGTCACCCTATCTTCCTGATACTCTCACCTCTCTGTTTTCATGACCTTATTCTCTCCTGGTTCTCCTCCTACCTGTCCAAACATGCCTTCGCAATCTCCTTCGCTGGACTTTCATCTATGCCATGCCCATGTACTGTGCATGTATCCCCAAAGCTCTGTGCTGGCCTCTCTACTCTTCTCTTCCTACGCTATCTCTTGGTGATCTCATCAGTTCCTAGGTGTTTAACTATCATCTCTAGGCAAATGATCCCTATATGGATATATCCAGCCCTAGTCTATCTCCTGAGCTTCAGTCCTACATCATCTACTTCCTCTTGGACATCTCAAACTGAATGTCCCATAGGCATCTCAAACTCAACATGTCCAAAACAGAACTCATGATCTTTCTCCCAAACCCAATCCTCATTAGAATGTCCTTATTTCTTTTGAGGATACCCTACCCTCCAAGGTTACCCAAGGTTACAAATTCAGAGTCATCTTCAACTCTTCTCTCTCACCTGCCCTCCATATCTATTACCTTCCTCCTCTTCTTCCTTCACAGCATTTCTCACAGGGTACCTTCTCATTCCCACGGCTACCACTTTAGATCAGACTCTCATCATCTCATGTTGGACCATTACAACAGCCTCCCTGCTTCAAGTCTCTTCCCCTGTTCAAGTCATTCTCCACACAGATGCCAAAATGATGTTCCAAAGCACAAGTCTAACCATGTCACTCCCCTGATCAAGAGTTCTTGATTCTAGGATCAAAAGCATAATGCCTGGTTTCAACTCAACAAAACAAGATGCCCCTGCACCAGATACCTCTTGGTATTCCTTCCTCTTCCCTCTTTCCTGACTCTTTTTGTGTGTGGTCTCCTTTAGATTGTGAGCTCTTTGAGGACAAGGATTGTCTGTCTTTCTATTAATTGTATCCCTGGTGCTTAGCACAGTGCCTGGCACACAGTGGGTGCTTAATAATGTTGATCTACAAGTGCACATATTGAAGTCTTATAGTATACAGAGAGAGAATGGAGATAAGTGAGCCACTCTTGAACTCTTTTGTCATTTGTCCTTCATTCTTGAAGGACCATGATATCATGGAGGCAATATCACGACTTGCAAGTAAAGTGGATTTAAGTGAAAGAGGACTGTGCAAAGTCACCAGCCTCACTTTCAACCTTAGAGCCATCTGGGTCCAGTGGCCAGATATAGATCAGGATGACTGGAGATGGCCTGAACTCTTTGAGGAAGTCAGATCATAAGATCACAGACTTGGGGCTGGCATGAACCATAGCATTCATTAAAACCAACTCTTAATTTTCTGATGAGTGCAATGAAGCCCAAAGAGGTCCAGTGATTTGTCCAAGGTCACACAGTTAGCAAGTGGCAGAACCAGGAGTCCGGGAACCTGGATGTGATCATAGCAGATGAAATACATTTCCACTTTCAAAAGATTGATGAATGATGATGGCAGAGGCAGGGTCTAGACCTGAGAATGGCAATGGAGTATGCCAACTCCCTTTCTTGTCCCAGGGGGTCCAGGGGCAGAAGAGGAGTGGCCTGCATGGGAGAGGCTAGTGAGAAGCGTGGCACCTTCTGGAGAAAGTCAGAAGACTGAAGTGACAGGAAGAGGTCTAGGATGAAGGAGAGCATGATAATAACAGCGGAGAAGGGGTTCCAGAGTTTGCAGGGGAAGGAGAGGATGGAGAACATCAGGCCTTGGGAAAAGTAGAAGACTGTAGGACATAGGAGTTTTGTCTCCATTGATGGGAACTCTAAATTACAGGAGTTTGATGACTGTGGTGGAGGTCACAGGCTAAATTACTTCCAAAGATCTAAATGGAATTCTGGAGTGAAGCTATTTTTTCAGATGGTATCTCCCAGATGGAGTCCCCTTGGGTGTTTGAAGTACGGGGCTGCAGGTCCATAGTGGCCCATGAGGTCTGACTTAAAAAAATGCCCTAATCTGGAGCAGCCTCTTTACTCTAGCCCCTCTTCTTCATCCTTGGGGCCCAGGCCTCCCCCGGTGACAAACTGCTTCTTGTAGAGATCTTCTCCGGGACAAAAGGCATTGGTCCTAGAACAGCTGTGCCCAGATCACTTTGTGCCCGTCCTTCCAGGCCCCATCAGTGGGTCAGAGCTGGTGTTTGAGGGTTCCTGGGGGGAAGGATATGTGCAAACCTGGGATAAGATAAGTATCCTTGACACGGTTGACCTACCTAGTTCATAACACTAAAAGTCATTGATTTGTAGAGGAAACCTTGCCTTTGCTCAAACCATTCTCCTAAGACCTGGAATGGATTTTAGATCTAAGGCTGGAAGGGACCCAGAAGTCAGTGAATCTAAGCACCTTGTTCTTACATATGGGGAAACTGAAGCTCAGAGAGGGGAAGGAACTTAGTATCATAGACTGAAAGTAGGAAGAAACCTTAAAGGCTTTCTACTCTAAACCTCTTATTTTACAGATGAAGAAACAGGCCCATGGAGGTTGAGAGACTTCTCCAAGATCACTCAAGCAGCAAATGTCAGGGAGGGGATTTGACCTACCCATTAGCTAGGCCTTTCCCCAGTCATGTGGATGAGATTTTCAAGTTGAGAAAGGGTTTGCCTAGAAGAAACCCAAAGTCTCTTCCAACTTTCAGATTATGTTGTCAAAAACATTGAGTACCTACTGTATATAAGGCATCACGGTAGATATTCAAGATAATGTGCCACATGTTAATATATAAGGGGAAAAAACCTTTATTAAAATAACTGCATTGCTACAAATGAATCCCAGTCAATGTATTTTAAGAGCTGATTCGCAATTTAGAGCAAGATTTAAAGAAATACAGACACCCAAGTACTTTTCGCCCACCTAAGTACTTTTCTATCCCTTACCTCGACATCTTAATTTCCCTGGCTTCTTTCAAGGCTCAGCTCAAATCCTACTTTCTGCAGAAAGCCTTTCCTGGGTCCCCCTCCCAAGCCGTTACTGCCTTTCCCTTCCATCTACTCTATATATCGTGTATGTCCCTGGTTCTTTACATGTTCTCTCCCTCCTTAGAATAGATGTCTCTGGAGAGTATGTACCATTGTTTTGCCTTTCTATTCCTATTGTTTAGCTCAGTGCCTAGAACACTTGATAAACACTTACTGACCCACTGACTACAAACTACAGCTCCTATCAGTCGCTACTTAATATAATCTCGAATTTTCTTAGCCCATCTTTAAGAGAACCTTTAAAAATACACAGAAGAGAACAGGAGGAGGTTCAGAAGGGCACCCAGACAAGCAGGGCAGTATTGGAAGTACTGTATTAAATGGATTATGTACTTTTAAAAAGCTGTACATAATAGAGCTTCACGGTGTCCCATGCAATCTTCTTTCTGTTCTTTGTATATGGAAAAGTTCATGTTTGTTGATGTTTGTCAAATTCACAATAAAAAAAGAAACTTTCAAAAATAAAGAGAAGCTTTAGCTGTTTGCTGACAATACTGAGCAGGCTTCCTCGTCCCTATCCCAATAGCCTGCCAATTGGTTTTGGGCATCATCCTCACTTTGGGGTTAAACAGCAAGCTTATTACATTGTTTAGGACCCACTGAGTCCTTCACCAGCACATCGGCTGTTTCTTTCTGACTCTCCCTCCTTCCCATGGTCTTTGAAAATGTAGGAAGTATTTCTTTCAGTTCCTCCAAGAAGTGTCACAAATGCTAGCCTCCTAGTCCTCGAATGTACTCCCTTGGGCACTACAGGGAAGAGAGAATGGGTGCAAAGACATGTTCAGAGCTTGGATTCACAGCACAATAGTTTTCTCTGAGTAGGTATTCTTTTGGCTCCTAGTCTTTCTTGGAAGAATGGAGCTCTTCAATATCTGGATAAATATATTAATAAGAATAAGAATAATAAGAATTGAATTAGCGCTTTAAGGTTTGCAAAGAACTTTGTGCTCTTTTGATTTCTTATCAACCCTGTGAGGTGGATATTATTTTTATTTTCATTTTAGAGATGAGGAAATTGAGGTTTAAGAAAGTTAATTGACTTGCCCAGGGTCATATAGTTAGTAGGAAGTCTGAAGCAGGATTGGAACTCAGGGCTTCCTGACTCCAAATCTAACACTCTTTCCTCTGTGGCACTTAGCTGTGACTTTGTTGATGTTGGTCCTCCAATTGGTATCTATCATAAATCATTCTTGCATTCTCAGCCTTCCATAAATCCTCCACACAGGGTCCACCAAAGAAGGACGAAAGGCACTTTATAGATATTATCTCATTTGATCCTCACAATAACCCTGGGGAGGTAAATGCTATTACTATCCCCATTTTACAGTTGGGGAAAATGAGGTAAATGGGGTTAAGTGACTTGCCTAGACTCATACAGCTAGTAAGCATCTGAGGCTGGATTTAAACTTGGGTCTTCTTGACTCCAAACTTAGTGTTCTATCCACTGAAACACTTAGCTGACTCCTGGGTCATTTCTCTATGTCTCTTACATCACTCAGGCACCACTGAAGCATCCCGGCTAGCTACCTGTCATTCCTCTTTCTTGCTCTCCTCTTTTTCCATTCAAACATCAAAAATGTCATTTTCTCCACCATTTTTGTTATCCTTTCATCACTGGTTGATTACAATTTACACACACACATAGACACCTTCAACTACCTCTCCATTGCTTTTTGGGTGACTTGTAATTTTGATTCTTCAGAAATGTGCTTTTCCGTGATTCACAGACACATGGCACCACCTGAAAAACACAGATATAAAAATAGGCTTTTTTTTGTTTCTAGAAGAAGCTTGGGGTCTTTGAAATCATTCCCAAATGCCTTCTGGGTCACTTCCTACCCCTTACTTCACTCTGTGGTTCAGTTCTGAAGTTACTCATGGAGTTACTCATGGGGCTGATCAGATCAATTGAGTGTTTCTGATTCATTTGGTGAAAATAAAGTATAGGTCTTTGGCAAAAAGAAGCATCTGCCCTGAGTTGAACATGGGATCTGGTCATAGGAGTTACTACAGAGTTGGGGGTATGATGAGCCAGAGAGATGAGAAATAGAATACCTCCATTTGGGGTCAGTCCTGTCTTCTCAGGACTGAGCACAGTTCTCTGATCCCAGAGCTCTAGAGTCATGTGGGAGAGGGAACTCCTGGAGGAGAGTCACATTCAGTAACGTCATGCTTTCACAAAGACCCAGAATCTTTGGTCCCACAAAGGTGGGGTAGGAGCCAGGGGAAGAGCTCATGAGGAGGCCTTCAGAGAAATAATGTGGTGCTTAGGAAGATCTCCTCACTTTGCTGGGGCTCAGTGTCCTCGTCTCTGACATGAAGAGCTTGGTTTCATCTGGAGTTTCAAGTTCTAATAAGCTAGGAATTCTTAGCTTTAGGATTCTTTAACGTAGAGAGGAAACTTCACGATAGGTACTTCACTATGGTTTTCTAAATATAAGGCGGGTTAAATGTGTTAAGAATTAAAACCCATAGTTTATTCCCATGTGGTGTGATTTACAGGGGAGAGAAAATAATAGCATTTACACAGTACCTCATAGTTGGCAACAAATTCTATTTGTCTTTTTAGCCTTACAACCCTCCTAACCCCCTGTGAGGTGAGTTCTACTACTGTTATCTCCATTTTCAGGATGGGAATACTGAGGCATAGAGAAATTGAACTTTGCTTAAAGATTTAGAACTAGAAGGGCACTTAGAGACCATTTGGTTTACACCGTCACATAAAGATGAACTAGGGCCAATGATGGTCAGATGACTTGCCTAAGGTCACAGGGGTATTGACAGAAATACATCCTCTGACTTCAAATCCAAGCTAACACCTGCCTTCACAGAAGAAATGCCCCCATTCCCAAAGGGATCATACTCACTAGCTCACCCACAATTTTAAAGTTCCCAGGACACTGGTCTCCTTGCTGTTCCATGAACACAACTCCATCTCCCGACTCCAAGCCTTCTCACTGGCTGAACCTCCTGCCTGGAATGTAGGCTCTCTTCAAATTCCTGGATTCCATCAACCCTTCACTAAAGTCCTACATTTTGCAAGAGATCTTCTCTAATTCTCCTTAATCTTACTACCTTCCCTCTGAAATTACTTTCAGCTGATCCTGTAAATATATCTTGTTTGCACATCATTATTTGCATGGTCTCTCCCCATTAGATTGTGAGCTCCTTGAAGGTAAGGATGAGTTTGGATTTTTTTTTCCTTTATATCCCAGGGCTTTACACAGTGCCTGGCACATAGTAGGAGCTTAAAAAATGCTTGTTGACTTGATTTAATGATTAACCCAAGCCTTTGTCAAAAGGCAAATATGTTACCCAAGATGAAGTAACACATTAAGTAAATTATCATCTGCTATGCATTATCATAGATAATATTATCAAATTCACCCGAGCAAAGATGGGCCATAGGATAGGCAGTTTTGGATGGGGATGATGAGGTGATATAGAGAATAATCTGGACCAAGGGATACTGTAATGGGGGACCTAAGTCAGCTCAGGAGACACTGGGGACTATGAGTTGGATGAAGGGAGAGTGTGACCAAAGGGAAGCTGGGATGTGTTGGGGGGGATTGAAAGGAGGGTTGGTATGAAGAGCCTTTGAAAGCTGGATTCCATTTTCCTTAGATCTATAACTAGCTGGAGTAAATCTCCAATTGTAAGCATAGTAGCTGGTTGTCATCATCCTTCACAATCCACATGTACCTGATGTTTTCTCTTTATTGATCTCCCTAGGAAGGTTCGTGCCTTCCTTATAACAGTACCACCCATGTACACATCTTGCATGTGTGGAGTTGTCCCCCCCGGCCACTTTGGACTGTGATCTTTTTGAAAGCAGGGTCTGTCTTTTGTTTTCCTTTGTATCTTCAATGCTTGGCACAGTGCCTGATACAGAGTAGGTGATTAGTAAATGCTTGTTGACCAACTGACTATGGATTTCCCTAGGCCTTGGGATGGGAGAGGTACAGAAGCCAGCACATTAAGGGCTAGATAGCTTTGCAATATAAATAGAATGCCTGAGGTTTTCTAATGCTCCCTTCTCAGGTGAAGGATTAGAGAGAGAAGAGGAGGTATTTTAAAGTGGTGCTTTATGAGCATGCAAGAGAAAGGTGCTAGAGATGCCTCGGGACTGAGGGGCAGGGGACAGTGAGAGAAGAAGGTGGATGAAAGTTAGTACATAGTGTGCATTCTTAGCATAGTCTCTCTTTTGTTTAACTGGGAATCCCTCTTCCCCCATCCAGGGTTCCAGGAACAGCAACATCAGAAGACAACACTGGGAGATGATGCCTAGAAGGAAACTGTTGAGTCCATGAAGGGACCAGGTGGTGGTCATCCTGCGGGCACCCAGACAGCAGGAAGTGTCTTCCTCCTATACCTTTTCTCTTTGAGATAAAATTACTTGATGGACTATCCCCTATCACTGTAGTCTTCCAGTGTGCCTGGGAGAAACCAGTCATGGAAGACTAGGAGAAAGGTAAGATTTCAAACCTTATGAAGTATTAGGTTAGCTGACACTCAGAAGATTGAAAGGCAACATTAGTCATTTCATCTTCATTGTAGGGAAGAGTCCCTTGAAGCTATGTGTGAGTAAGTAATCCACTTAATAGCTGGTTTAGAATCTTAAAGGATGGGGGCTGAGCCATAAAAGATTCATGCGTAATTATAGATATTCATGTCTCCAGACAGAAAGCCCAGATAAGGCAACTAGGAAGTTCTGAGCATGGTCACTTGGTAGGGTACTCTTCAAGTTCTGAGCATGGTCACTCAGTAGGGTACTGTTCACGCATGTGCAGTGATGTTGGCAAACTCAAGCTTGGGGTGCCACCTGTTGGCCAATGAAGATAGTGCATGCTGAATAACCAATCAATCAAAAATATTTATTAAGCAGCTACTATGTTTCAGGCACTGAGCAAAGCTCTGGGGATGCAAAAAGAGGCAAAAGAGTCTCTGCCCTTAAGGAACTACAGTCCAGAGGGGGAGACATACAAAGGTATATAAAGCAAGCCCTACGCAGGATAAATTAAAAGAGGATGGGCACATATACTTACATGTCTTTACACAAGAGTCTGGGACAACTTCCCAGAGTTTCAAAACCATAAATGATCAGATCTAGAAAACATTTTTTTAATATAGAGCATAAAATGTCAGAGTTGAAAGGGACTTTTGAATACAGATGATTAAATACCAGAGCTGAAACTGATTTCAAAATCATAATAAATACAAATTCAAAATAATACATAGAAAGCAATGACTAAAAGGAAGCTGTGAATCCAGAACATAGAAGGTCATAACTGAACAAGACCCTTCAGCCTGTCTAATTCAGCTCCCTCATTTTGGTAGAGGAGGAAAATGAGTTCTAGAGAGAATGATTTGCCTAAGGTCAGTGGCGCAATGGATAGAATGCCAGGTCTGGAGTCAAGAAGACTCATCTCCCTGAGTTCAAATCTGGCCTCAGACACTTACTAGCTCCAAGTCACTCTTTGCCTCAGCTTCCTCCTCTGTAAAATGAGCCAGAGAAGGAAACGGCACTCCACTATCTCTACCAAGAAAACCCCAAATGGGGTCACAGAATTGCACACAACAGAAATAACTGAACAACAACACAATAGTGAATGGCAAAAGTTGGCCTAGAACCTGTGTCTCCTATCTTTTTCCTTTCTTTGAGCCTCCAGCCTCACACGCTTAATAAATGTTTGTTGATTGACTGACTGAGTTCCGATCCAGCGGTCATCCTACAGCACAGGGAATTCTCTCACCCTGCTTAAGAGATACACCTCTTAAAGGGCAGCTAGGTGGTGCAGTCCGTAGAGCACTGGCCCTGGTCAGGAGGACCTGAGTTCAAATCCAGACTCAGACCAAACACTTCACACTTACTAGCTGTGTGACCCTGGGCAAGCTACTTAACCCCAATTGCCTAAAAAAAAAATTTAAAAAAAAGAGAGAGAGATACACCTCTTAGAGACAGTGTGCCATAGTAGAAATGGCGCTCCAACTGGCATCAAGAGAGACATGGAGACAGCCTCCAGCTCTGACGCCGCCATGTTTGGTGATCTTGGACAAGTCACTTCATTTCCCTTTGCCAATGTTTTCTCATCTGTAAAACAGGGTGCACAGAATCTCCAAATATCAGAACAGAAAGAGACTTCTGAGTCACCCAACACCCTCAGATAATGACACCCTTTCTGCTCCTGCTGGTTTACTTCACACGCTGCTTGTTGTGGGGAACGTGCTTTGTAAACTCGAAAATCCTTTAAAGATGAGAACTGTCATGTTTATTGTTCCCATTCTCCTACCTTCCTCAGGATTGGAAACTCCCTGAGGGCAGGAGTTGTGTCTTCTTTGATCTCTGAACCTCCCCTAGCAGATTCTGAGAAGGCATTAGATACATGAGTGGGGAAATAGTTGAAGATCAAATAAGATAAGACATGGGAAAGCACTTTGATGGACAGAAAAGTCCGCACCGAGGTACTGGAGATATAAAGACAAAAATGAAACTGTTCCTGCCCTTGAGGGGCTTATGATCCCTTGGCCTATTTAACAGGCACACCAATAAAGGTGATAGATTATGTGGTGCTGTGTGAGGGATGGGAGGAACTATTCAGACAAAGTGTTCTGTGGAAATTTGGAACTAAAAGGACACAGTGATCCCCTGGTCTAACCTGGCTAGAGCACAGCCCATGGAATGTTGAGGTTTGTTCGTTATTTATTGGTGTGTTTGTCATAGCCTTCAATGGAATGTAAGCTCCTTAAAAATAAGGATTGTGTCGCTTCTCAGGAAACCTGTGGCTCAATCTTGGACAGTTCGGTGCTTTGGAATGATGCCGCAAATCCTGGGGGTGGGGGTTTACTCCCCTCTGCCTTTACAATAGAATCTGAGAGTTGGAAGGAGACTTGGCAGCCACAGAGTTTGACCCATGAACAAAAATCCCCACTATATATAATGGCAGACAAGTGCTCATGGATTCTCTGCTTGAGAAGGAAGTCCCACCTCTTGAGGCAGTTTGTTCTACTTTGGGACAACACCACTGGTTAGAAAGGCTTTCTCTCTTTATACCTTCCATTCTTTGTTCCTGGTTCTCCTCAGATTGTTTCTTATTGTGTTCGGCTTGGGGTGTGTAATCAGGGAAGGCTGCATGGAGGAAGTGGATATTGAGCCATGCCTTTTTTCACTCTGGCATCAACCCTTCAGGTCAGGGTGCTCCTTGGTTGTCTACACATCTGAACCTGACTACTCACAGCTCAGTTCTCAGCGCTGACTAGTTAGGTTCCTATTTCATTTAATATCACCTGTTTCTTGAGCGCCTCACTCTGACTCCCCACTTGTACCTCTTGGAAACCTTGGTTTCCTTCAAGACTCAGCTCAAAGGCTACCTCCTACGGGAAGCCCACCCAACAGCTAAAGCCTTCCCCAATAGCATTGTCTTATCACCTCCTATCTCTCTATATACAATTTTATATGTACTCCATGTGTACAGAAAGGCAATGTTCTAGGGGAGAAAAATGTAGGTTTGAATCTGGACTCTGCCGTTTAATATATAAGTGATTGGGGTATAAATAAATTATTAGGTATTAAACCTACATGATCTTGGACAAGATATTCTCTGGGCCTCAGTCTCCTAATCTGTAAAATTAAGGGATTAGACTGGGATTAGATCAGACTCTGACATTTTTCCAGCTCTAGTCAATGATCCTATCTGGTATAAATATGCATTGTCTCTGTATTATAATACAAGTTTCATGAGGGCGGGGAGCATTTTTCTTCAGATTGGGGTTGTCCCACACTTATGACAGTGCCTAGCACATTGTAATACTCAGACATACCAATGGGTCTGTGATCTCACAGATTCGTATATTCCCTCCAATAGTGCAAACTCAAGTCCGCCCATCCCATGCCACTCTTGTCCATTTCTTCCCATAAGTTCAACACAGCTGGGTGGTCCAGTGGATAGAGCACTGACGCCGAAGTCAGGAAGACCTGAGTTCAAATCCAGCCTCAAACACTTACTGTGTGATGCTGGGCAAGTCACTTAACCTCTGCCTATCTCAGTTTTTTTTTTCATCTGGAAAATGGACACAATAATAGCATTTGACTCTCAGGGTGTTTGTGAGCATCCAACAAGATAATACATGTAAAGTGCTTTACAAACCTTCAAGGGCTATGCAGATGCTAGCTATCATCATTGGTATGGGTAAGTTTGTCATGGGGGTCCATCCCCAGTGCGTCAAGGCTTTCCTACTGTCCCCTCGCCCTCAGAGTGTACCAGGGGAGCACTCTGACTGTCCACCTGTCCTCCTTCACTTCCACATGACTAGCCCATTTTCTCTTCCTAGCATACAATTCCTGGGTGGCATTTTAAAAAAAATTCTTGTTGATTGATTGGTATGTCCATGCCTCATGAAATTCAAAAATATAAAGATCTCCCTATTTACAAAGCTGGTGCTCTAATTGAGGAGACACGGTTAATGCTATTGGTCTTATTTTGCTTATTTTAAGTAAATTGTTCCTTTCTACTAATGTGAAATCTAAGTGGTCTGTTGAGCAGCTAGGTGGAGCAGTGCATAGAGCACCAAGCCTGGAGTCAAGAAGACCCTTCTCTCTGAGATGAAATAGACACTTAATAGCTGTGTGACCCTGGGCAAATCACTTAACCCTGTTTGCCTCAGTTTCTTCATCTGTAAAATGAGCTGGAGAAGGAAATGGCAAACCACTCCATTACCTCTGCCAAGAAAACCACAATGGGGTCATGAAGAGTCAAACGAGGCTGAAAAACAACTGAACAATAAGTGTAGTAAAGACAATTGAATCGAAAAAGGATAAGAACTTGCCAATGGGTGTGGGCAAAATAAGCCTGAGAGTATCATGAATCTGGGAGTAACATTAAAGTGAAGATTGCTCATAAACCCCAAGAAACTGTGACAGTAACCAACATCCATGAAAAGTTCACTAATAGAAGAAGGCAATTCTGTATACCCTAAGTGCCCGGTGAGTGGTATGGACAATTAGCACTTTAAGGGTTCAGAGGCAGGAGAGATCACTGTGGCCTGAAGAACTCAGGGAACATTTCCTGGAGGGTGTGGCACTTGGACGGGGCTTGCAATAGATGAACTGGATTTTCTTTTCAAATGTTTGTTACTTTCTTGCCCCCTTGACTTTAGCTACTATGAAATACTGCCTCCTCCTTATAACCAAGGAAGACAACTAAGCCAAATCAACGGATAAAGGAAATGAAATGGGTCAGAGAGGGTATGCAAGGTGCCACACCCATAGTCCACCACCTCTCCATGAAGTTTTCCATCATCACCACAGAATAATTCCAGCCTGCCCTATCCTAATGGGTCATATTGACACTAAGTATTGTAAGATGCTCCAGCCATCCTGTGGCGTTGCCGAGTGCTCTATTTAACTTGGCCTCACAGACTATACTTTATGATGCTTCACCTACTCCCTTCTTGTCTATTTATTGTCCATGAAGAATGATGGCAAACTCCACGTGCCAAAAAAAAATCAACATTTGGCTTTCAAGTTATTGATATTCAGATTTCTTTCAGTCGACTACAACTTCCCTGGAAAGGTTTTGCTCAGGGCACCCAGGAAAGCTGCCCAGTGAGACTCTGGGAGAGGCCCTCACGACTTTCCCATCCACCAGGCAATGTACAGGGCTTCAAGGAAATCCTGGTCCCTGAAGAAACTTCCATGGTCTGTTGGGTGCATAAGATGCATTGAAAACGACCCAAAAGCTGTATTTACACTTGTCACTGTCATCATTCCAAAGCAGCCATTAGTGACATTTGGGTAAATAAAACTATTTTGAGTGTCGCTAAATACATATTTGAGGGATATTAAACTGGTTTTCTTTATAGGCCCAGGATGGCCCAGCTTCCATTTCCAAGTGAAACCCTAGTTGGGCAACATGTGCCCTGTGAAACACTCCTCTGATTTCTCTACTTGTATTTTTTTTTCTAATAGAATGGAGAGATGAAAACATATCAATTCCCTGATGATACTTTTTGGTCTAAAAGTAGTCTGTCCAACTAGAAAGGATTCCTGCCCAGTCCTCTACCAAAGTTTGGTTTCCTGTTCATTGGACCTGGAGCAACCTGCCAGCCCTAGGATGACTTGGTAAAACCAGTCATTTAGTTTCCCAATCAGAGAGTTTCATTCTGTGCCAGGCATTGTGTTAAGCAGATAGGGACCTGATCTGGGATTTCATTAGTATAGGGAGTTCCCAGGTGAGAAAGGTCCCTCCACTGAAGCAGGTCCATACAACATCTACAATTTATGATTTTAGAGAATGGCCAGTCTCTGTCAGAGGCAAGACTTGAACTCAGATCTCCCTGGCTTTGAGACCAGATCTGTCTCTACTACATGCTGGAAATGTCAAAAGTTAAATAATCCCTGCCCTCCAGAAGCTTGCATTCTATTGCGGTTAAAAGTGAGTGAGATGAACACACAACATGTACATATAGAAAGAGATACAAAATTGATACCAGATTATGGGGGGAGGATAGAGCAGTAGCTCTGGTAGACAGGGTAGGAACCGTCTTGCCTCTTTATTTGTATCCCCAGGACTTAGCACAGTGCTTTGCATATAGAAAGTGCTTAATAAATGCTTTTTTAATTCATTCAATCATTCATTCATCTCTATCTGTTAGAATCCCTAGCTTTCTTCAAGGCTCAGCTCAAGAGCTACCTGCTACATGAAACGTTTATCAATCCTCCCAATTGCCAGTGCCTTAACCAGCCAAAATTATTCTAACATTAATAACTTCTACTGGACCCAAAGGGCTCTGGCATTCTATTCTCTATTCTCTACTTGTGGGACCCTCTGTTCTGAATATATGGATGTGATCGGACTGGGTTTAATTCTGGGGGAGCTTCCTTTTCTCTTTGGCTTATTATGGCTTCTACCCTTGACACTATCAAGGGAAAAAATGCTTAAGGCTTAGACTTTGACTTATGTCCAGGGTTTCTTCAAAAGCAAAGAGGGGTGGGAGAGGGCAGGAGTAGAAAGGAACTCTCAGTGTACAATATGAATCAGGTAGGGGACAGGTATTTATTTCCTACACACAAAACACTCATAAGAAAGACTGAAGCCGGGGTTCAGTAACTTAATTTGTAACTACTACTATAGTTGGTATTTAAACCTTCCCAAAACAAAAAGCAGTTTTGCAGGACTGCTGAGTAGGCACTTTACATCTCAGCTTGGCTCAGGCCAGGGCTTGGGCTCTTGGTGGTGGTTATCTGCTCCAAGGGCACTTGAGCGGTTGCTGGGGACTTCTTCTCTTGTCACTACTCATCTCAAACCAAAGGATCCAGGAGCTCCAAGCTTCTCAGAGTCATAGGGCAGTTTGGACTCCAAGCCCAGACAAGTTCTTCTTGGAATTATTACTCATTCACCCAAGATTAGGAAACAAGAAGACTGAAGAGGCAGCCCTCAACCCAGAATCAAGATTACTTAGCCACACCGTGGACTTTAGCTCTCACGTGCTCAGCTTCATCAGTTCTGCTCAGTTGAGAGGCCCCAAGCCCCCAGATCTCATGGGAAAACTACTTGTCACATGGAGTGAGTCCAAGGAAGAAGAGACCAGGGATGCATTTCACCACCTTTTTGAGAGGTCCACTAAGCCGTCAGCTCTTCCTGCTCATTGGCCAATAAGGTGATTGATTTGTCATCTCAAAGCATCAGTCCACTTCCGTGCCTGTCACAAGCATGTGGTCAGCCCAAACTGGAAAAGTAGTTTTGTCCATACCCTGTTCATTACATTTATTTTTCTAATCTCTCTGGATAGACCTGTGATTTCATTGGCAAAGGGAATTCTCCATGAGTAAACTCCCTCCACCAAGCAAACCAGTAGTTGCCCTGTGTGTTATCATCTTAGAGAGCTGCCTGGGACACTAAGGGCTTAAGTGACTCATCTAGCCTTAATACACCTCACCTTCATCCCCTGCTCCTTATAGAAGTCAGAAAAATGAGGCCCAGAGAATGGAGAAGTGACCCATAGACTTAGAGATGGAAAAAACCATAGTGGTGACTTTTGTCTGGAAATGGAAAATTTAATCAGAACAGTCTGGCAATTTGGTTTTTTTTTGCATTTGAAATGTTTTTTCCATGTCTTTCATTACACACTAATCCATAACCCCAAAGAAGCATCTGTCCCTTGTATCAAATATGTATAGTCAGGAAAAACAAATGAACCCATTTGCCATGTTGTAGAATGCACATCTTATTCTAGGGTCATAGATTTCTTAGAGGTCATTGAGTTCTACTTTCCATTTGTACAGGTAAGGAGACTAATGTCCAGGGGGTCTCAGACATTTCCCAGGTCACCCAATCAATCAAACATTGTGTGAAACAAGCCCTTCCAACAGGTTTACATTCTCCAGGGGCACTTGAACCCAGACCTTCCTAACTCCAAAGCCGACTCTTCCTCCACTAAGCTGTCTATATTTTGTTTTCACTTATCTTGTTTTCCCCCCAATAGAATGTAAGGTCCTGGAGGAGAAGACATTTGTCTTTGTGTCTCTGGCACCCAGCACAGTGTGTGGCACACAGTAGGTGTTAATAAACGCTTACTGGTTGACTTTTTGTTTGATCTCTGCCTCTCAGGACCCTTTCTTCCTTCAAGGTACAATGCAGGTTTCACCTCTTCTTTCAGAACATTCACGGCTCCCATCATTTTTAGGGATTTCTCCCTCCTCAGTCTTTGGGGTTCTATGCTTATTTGTGTATATTTTGTGTCTCCCCAATAGAAGGGAAGCCCCTTGAGGGCAAGGATTGATTTGCTTTTGTTTCTGTATCCCTAGCACCTTGCTCAGGGACTGACACGCAGTAGGTGTTTCATGAATGCTCGTGAATGAAAATACTGTCAGTAGCATTTACATTTTCTGGTGGGGGGGGATGGGGCTCATTAACTCATCAACTGTGATCAGACTCCCTCCACATCCTAAGCCACAAATATGTAGGATCCTGGGAGGGTGTGGCAAAGATTTATCTCCATTACATCCTTGCTTAGCTCCCCGTTGACACCTTCCTCAGTTCCAGTCCAAAACAAATGCCAAATTAGGCCAGAATGCTTGAAAACCCTCTGGAACACACCCCAGCCAAGTCCCCGAAGTTGGTTGGAGTCATTCTCCCAGAACAAATGGGTGCCTGAACCCAGTGAGCAGTCACTCGTGCTTATGCTTAATAAAATGTGCATGCCCATGATTTGCACAGAAGACAGAACATCTCTGGAACTGCCCCGCAGTATTGTCTCTAGGCAGCAAGCTTCTCATGTGATTGGAAACTATAAGATTGTTTTCTACATGCTCTAGGAGAAAAGCACAATGGAGAAGGCAAGGGCTCTGGGGTCAGAGGTTATGGGTTCAAATCCCATCTCTGATATACCTGTGTGACCTTTGGTAAGTCACTTAAACTCTGCCTCAGTTTCTCCACCTGTTAAACAAGGGAGTTGGACCAGATGTCCTCTGGGATCCTTTTGAGGTCTAGATCTATGATTTATGAACCCATGAAGATTTACTTTGCCTCGTGGCATAAAAATGATATTTTTTCACCTGTATCTTATTTAAAGTAGGAGTTATTCATGTTTTTTCCCCCTGGACCAGGGGGCTGTGTTTTCAAAAGTTTAACAACTAGCTCTCTGGAAAATGTGTTGAGACACTTTTAATTTTTATTCTTAACACTTTCTTCATTATTTTCTTAAGTCTGGGAAATCAACAAAATGACAAATCAAACCCTGATTTGTACTGTTTGCTGTTTTCAAGGTGTGACTGCTCCTTCTGCAAATTTAACAAACGGCTCTCTCTAGTCAGTTTGAGCTGGCTCCAGAACAGCCCTGCCTGGATTCCTTTGGGTGTCTGGTACAGCCTTCAGACCTTCACAGAATAATGCTTTAAAATAATTGATGGAAATTCATTAGAAGTTAGTGAAAATAAAGATGCAAAAATTTTCCCCTATAAGTTCATGGACCCTCTGGAGTTTATCCATGGAGTTATCCATGGAGTTTATCCATCCTGAGTTAGGATTTTTTTTTTAAAGAACTTGATACTGAAGAATTGGGTTGGGGGAGGGAAAGAGATTCAACTAGGGAAAAATTTTGAGAGGGCTCAAATATACTTTGTTTTCCTTTTAGTTTGGTCAAGGAAATAACAAGTCTCAAAGTGGCCCTAATGCCAAATGACCATTCCAGGGATAAGAGAGGGATGTTTTAAAGTATAACCTGGTGCAATTAAAGGGATGCATTGAAGATGGGGATTAACTTGAGCTATTCTGCTTGGGGTTCTCTTTCAGAGAGAGAGAGAGAGAACTCATTAAAAGACTAGAATCCCCTTCTTTCCTTCCCTGTACCTTCTTCCATGGAGGGACCAAGTAGCCAGCTAAAGAAGTGCCCCTGGGTCTGTTCACCAGGATTGGGTCTCAGTTGACTGCTTTCTCAACCAAGGTAAATAGAAAGAAAATATCACAGTCTAGGGTGGAGAAGCTGGAGAACCTGGGAGGGCAGTCCTGCAGACAAATGTATTTCAAGGAAAGGGGAGGAGGATTAAGGAAAATCAGAACTCTGAGCCTGGACCCCTCTTTGCTCCTCAAAGTGTCAGAGGAACATTTTGCCCTTCTGAGCCTTGGCTTCCTTACCTGTAAAATGGGGGGGAGAATATTTCCCTCAAAGAGTTATGGTGAAAAAAAGAGCTTTGTGAATAACAAATGCTTCTGTAGAAGTTAGAGAGAACAGGATAAATCAATCAATAAGCATTTATTAAGTGCCTACTGTATGCCGGCCACTGTGATATGCTGTAGATACAAAGAAAGGCAAAAGGTAGTTCCTGCCCTCAAAGAGCCCACCATCCAAAGGGGGAGACAACAAGCAACTACATATAAAGACAACTACATACAGGAGAAATAGGAGATGATCAAAAGAGGGAAGGCGCCAGAATTAAGAGGAACTGGCAAATGCTTTAGGAGAAATGTCAGGCAGTGTTTGTTCTGTGAAGACCAGCCTGGCTAAATTTGGAGGGCATAGCAAAGGTGGGTTCAGACCTTGCTCATTTCCAATTATCTGTACATTGGCCTGCCTTCAGCCTCTACCCTGTCCCATCCCCCTTCCCCATAGCAATCAAAACAATCTCCCTGGAGTACAGATCCAGCCACGTGTCTCCTCTGCTCCAGATAATTCAGTGGCTCCCAATAGCCTCCAGGATAAAACACAAACTGATCAGCCTGGCATTCAAAGTCCTCCACAGCTTGTGCCCAACCCACCTTTCCAGGGTTATTATAAATTATTCTCCCTTGTGCACTCTGTGCTCCGGTTAAACTGACCTACTCTTTACTGGTGACTTGGATAAAGACAATCCATACAACATGGTCATCAAATCTGCAAAAACACTGGGAGGGAGAGCTAAATGATAGAGTCAGGATCCAATTAGATCTCAAAATCCTACAGCATTGGGTAGAATCCAGTAAGATGCCATTCAATAGGAATGAAGGTCAAATTTTACACTTGCATTCAGAAAATCAACTTCACAAATACAAGATGGGGGAGGCCTGGTTAGCAGTTCTGAAACGATCCAGGTGGATGTCAAACAAGATAATCAATAGTGGGATGTTGTATTCAACAAAGCTAGCAAGATCTTGAACTGAGTTAAGGGAGGCAAAGCTTCTAGGAATAAGAAGGTGATGGTCCTTCTGCATCTTGCCCTAGTCAGTCCACATCTGGAGTTCTGGGTTCAGTTCTGAGTACTACAGGTTAATAAGGACATTGACAAGCCAGAGAGTGTCCAGAAGAGGGCAAACAGGATGATGAATGGTCTTCAATCCATGTCAAATTCAGAATCTGGAGGATGTTAGTCTGGAGAAGAAAAGACAGGGGAAATACGAGAGTTGTCTTTAAGGGTCATCATGTGGAAAAGGGATTATACTTTTGTTTGGCCTCAGCAGACAGAACTAGAAGCAATGGGGAAAAGTGGCAAGGAGGCAGATTTAGGCTTATTGTCAGGAAAAAAAAACCCCACAACTTCCCAGCTATGAAAGTTGCCCCAAAAAAGAAATGAACTGCCTCAAGAGGCAACAGGTCTCCCTATACGCAAGTCTTCAAACTAGATGACCACTTGTTCCAGGGAGTTGCTAAAACTGGTTCCTACCACAAGAATGAGAAAGCCAGTTTTTAAATTTTAGGGAGAACATTTACACCTCAGAAGTGGAAAGACACTACATATCAGGGCTTGATTTATTCTTATGCTGATTTGTAGACTGAAGAAATTGATGATGAAGGGTGGAGTCAAGATGGTAGAGTAGAGACAGGAACTCACCTGAACAGTTCCAGGGCAAAAAGGAGAGCTGCAGGGGAGCAAGGTCCGTTCCTGAGTAAAGACCAGCACTCAGGTCAGTTGAGCTGTGGCCACACTTTTCTTTGGACCACACTATCTTAGAAGCACTGGAAACTTACAGACCCACAGAACTGTCTCTGAAAACAGCTGCACAAAAGCTGGAGAAAATACCCCACCCCAACTCTAGGAGCAGAACCCAATTTAAGATAAACTTAAAAGTAAAAAAAAAATAGGCTGGTAAGATGAGCAAACAACAACAAAAAAAGAAGAACCTGACCATAAGAAACTACTATGGTGACAGGGAAGATCAAGAACAAACTCAGCAGAAGACAATGATATCAAAACAGAAATAAGCAAAGCCTCAAAGAAAAAAGCAAATTGGACACAAGACCAACAAGAATTACTGGAAGAGGGTTTTTTTTTTTAAATGATTTTTTAAAATCAAATAAAGGAAGTGGGGGGAAATTGGGAAAAGAAATGAGAGTGATGCGAGAAAATTATTAAAAGAGTGTCAACAGCTTGCTAAAAGAGGCACAAAAATACTTTAGAAATCAACACCTTAAAAAGCATAATTGGTCAAATGGCAAAAGAAGTACAAAAGTTCATTGAAGAAAATAATTCCTTAAAAATTAGAATTGGGAAAGTGGGGGCTAATGACCCCATGGCATATCAATAAACAATAAAATAAAGTCATAAGAATGGGGGGGAATGGAAAAAAATATGAAATATCTCATTGGAAAAAAAAATTGACCTGGAAAAGAAAATAGATTGAGGAAAGATAATTTAAGAATTATTGGACTATCTGAAAGCCATGATCAAAAAAAAAGAGCCTAGACATCATATTTCAAGAAATTTTATCAAGGAAAACTGCCCTGATATACTAGAACAAGAGGGTGAAATAGAAATTAAAAGAATCTACAGATCACCTCCTAAAAAAAAAGATCCCAAATTAAAAACTCCCAGGAAAATTATAATCAAATTCCAGATCTCCCAGGTCAAAGAGAAAATATTGCAAATAGCCAGAAAGAAATAATTCAAATATTTTGGAACCACAGTCAGGATCATACAAGTTTTAGCAGCTTCTACATTAAAGGAGTGAAGGACTTGGAATATGATATTTCAGAAGGCAAAGGAGCAGGGTCACAACAAAAACAACGTATCCAGGGGAAAAAAAACAGTCTAATCCTTCAGGGGGGAAAATGTTTATTTAATGAAATAGAGGACTTTTAAGCAGACCAGAGCTCAATAGAAAATTTGACATTGAAACACAAGACTCAGGAGAAGCATAAAAAGGTAAACATGAAAGAGAAATCTTAATGGACTTAATATGGTTAAACTGTTTATATTCCTATATGGAAAGATGATATTTGTAGCTCCTATGAACTTTATCATTATTAGGGCAGTTAGAAGGAGTATACATAGACTGAGGGCATAGGTGTTAGTTGACTATGATGGAATAATCTCAAAAAAGTTAAAGAGTAAGAAACAGGGATGCACTGGTATAAAAGGGGAGGGAGAAGAAGAATTGGGAAAATTATCTCACATAAAAGAGGCACAAAAGGAAAAACTTTTACAGTTGAGAGGAAAATGGTGGCAAGACTTGAACCTCACTCCCATTAGAATTGGTTCAAAGAGGGAATAACATATACGCTCATTAGGTATACAAATCTTTCTTACTCAGCTAGGAAGTAAGAATGGAAGGGGATAAGAAGGGGGAGGGACGATAGAGGGGAGGGCATGTTAAGGGAGACAATGAGCAGAAGCAAAACAGATTTTTGAACAGGGACAGTGTAAAAAGAGAGAGAGAAGGCTAAATGGGGAAAAATAGAATGGAGGGAAATACACAGTTAGTAAACATAACTAAATGGGAAGGGGATGAATTACCGATAAAATGGAAATAGATAGCAGAATGGATTAGAAACCAGAATCTAAAATATATTGTTTACAAGAAACAAAAAGACACATACAGAGTTAAAATAAATGGTTGGAGCAGAATCCATTATGCTTCAGTTGAGGTAAAAAAAAAAAGAAGAAGAAAAAGAAAAAGGAAGGGGTAGCGATTGTGATTTCAGACAAAGCAAAAGCAAAAATAGACCTAATTAAAAGAGATAAGCTGAGAAACTACATTCTGCTAAAAGGTACCATAGACAATGAAGTACTATTGATATTAAGCATATGCACCAAATGGCATAGCATCCAAATACTTAAAGAAAAAAATTAAATGAGTTATAGGAAGAAATAGTAAAACTATATTAGTGGGGGACCTCAACTTTCCTCTCTCAGAACTAGATAAATCTAATCACAAAATAAATAAGAAAGAAAGAAGTTAAGAAGATGAATAAAATTTTAGAAAAGTTAGATATAATAGATCTCTGGAGAAAATGAATGGGAATACAAAGGAGTATACCTTTTTCTTAGATGTACACAGCATCTTCACAGAAATTGACCATGTATTAAGGCATAAAAATCTCATGACCAAATGCAGAAAAGCAGAAATATTAAATGAGTTATCAGAGGAAATTTTCAGACCTTTTCAGACCATTATGAAATGAAAATTATATTCAATAAAGGGCCACAGAAGCATAGATTTAAAAATCAATTGGAAACTAAATAATCTAATTCAAAAGAATGAGTGGGTCAAAAAACAAATCATAGAAACAATCAATAATTTCATTACAGTGAATGACAAGATTGAGATACATTGTGGGATGCAGCCAAAGCAGTAGTTAGGGGGAAATTTATATGTTTAAATGCTTATGTCAGTAAAATAGAGAAAAAGCATATCAATGAATTAGGCATGCAATAAAAAAAAACTAGAAAAAGAACAAATTTAAAATCCCTAATTAAACACCAAAATGGAAATCCTGAAAAACAAAGGAGAGACTAATAAAATTGAAAGTAAAAAAGCCACAGAACTAATAAATAAAAGTAAGAGTTGGTTTTATAAAACACACACACACACAAATAGATAAACCATTGGTTAATTTGATTTAGAAAGGGAAAGAAGAAAACTAAATTATCAGCACCAAAAATGAAGAGCATTAATTCACCACCAATGAACATGAAATTAAAGCAACTATTAGGAGCTATTTTGTCTGATTATATGCCACTAATTCTAACAATCTAAATGAAATGGATGAATATTTATAAAAATATAAATTGTCCAGACTAACAGAAGAAGAAATAGAATACTTAAAAACCCCTATCTTAGAAAAAGAAACTGAACAAGCCATAAATGAGCTCCCTAAGAAAAAAATTCCTGGGATCAGATGGATTCACAAGTGAATTTTACCAAACATTTAAAGATCAACTAATTCTAATACTATTAAATTATTTGGGAAAATAGGAAAAGAAGGAGTCCTGCCAAATTTCTTCTATGACAGAAATATGGTGCTGACACCTAAACCAGGAAAAGTAAAAAACAGAGAAAAAACCTTCAGGCCAATTTCTCTAACGAATATTGATGCAAAAATTTTAAACAAAATACTAGCAAGGAGATCACAGTAATATATCACAAAGATCATACACTATGACCAGGTGGGATTTATACCAGGAATTCAGGGATGGTTCAATATTAGGAAAACTCTCAGCATAAGTGACCATATTAATAATAAAAAAAACAAGAAAAATCACATGATTATCTCAAAAGATGTAGAAAAAACTTTGACAAAATACAACACTCATTCCTATTAAAAACACTAGAAAGCATAGGAATAAACAGAGCTTCCTTTAAAATGATAAGTAGTGTCTATCTAAAACCATCAGCAAGTATTATTTGTAGCAGAGATAAGCTAGAAGTCTTCCCAATAACATCAGGTATGAAGCAAGGATGTTCATTATCACCACTATTATTCAGTATTGTCCTAGAAATCCTAGTTATAGCAATGACAAGAGAAAGAAATTGAAAGAATTAAAATAGGTAATGAGGAAACAAAACTATCATTCTTTGCAGATGATATGATGGTATACTTAAAGAGCCTTTGAGAATCAACTAAAAAAAATTAGTTGAAACAATTAACAACTTTAGCAAAGTTGCAGAATATAAAAAACCCACACAAATCATCAGCATTTCTATGTATTATCAACACAGTCCAGCAGGAAGATATAGAAAGAGAAATTTCATTTAAAATAACAGCAGATAATATAAAATATTTGTTAGTTTACCTGCAAAGACAAACCCAGGAACTATACACAATTGACAAAACACTTTTCACACAAATAGAGATAGATTTAAACAATTAGAGAAATACTAATTGCTCATGGGTAGGCTAAGCCAATATAATAAAAATGACAATTCTATTTAAATTAATTTACTTTTTCAGTGCGATACTAATCAAACTACCAAAAATTATTTTATAGAGCTAGAAAAAATAATAACAAAATTCATCTGGAAAAACAAAATGTCAAGAATGTCAAGGGAATCAATGAAAACAAATGTGAAGGACGATTGTCTAGCAGTACCAGATTTCAAACTGTATTACAAAGTGGTGATCATGAAAACAATCTAATACTGCCTAAGAAATAGAGTAGTGGATCAGTGGGATAGATTAGGTACACAATACACAGTAGTAAATGGCCATAGTGATCTAGTATTTGATAAACCCAAAGATCCAAGCTTTTGGGACAAGAACTCACCATTTCACAAAAATCGCTGGGAAACCTGGAAGGCAGTTTGGCAGAAATTAGGTATAGACCAACATCTCACAGGTTATATTAAGATAAGGTCAAAAAAGGTACATGCTTTAGACATCAAATGTGATATCATAAGCAATTAGGGGAGCATGGAAAATTTCACCTATCAGATCTATTGATAAAGCAAGAATTTATGACTAAACAAGAGATAGAGATACTCACAGGAAGTAAAATGGATAATTTTAATTACATTAAATTGAAAAGATTTTGCACAAATAAGACCAATGCAGCCAAGATTAGAAAGCACAAAACTTGGGGGAAATTTTTTCAGCAAGTTCCTCTGATAAAGGACTCTTTTCTCAAATATAGAGGGAATCGAATCAAATTTATAAAAATACAAGTCATTCTGATAAATGGTCAAAGGATATGAACAGGCAGTTTTTAGATGAAGAAATCAAAGCTATCCATAGTCACCTCAAAAATGACCTAAATCTCTATTGATTAGAAAAATATGAATTAAAATATTTCTGAGGTAGCACCTCACATCTATCAGGTTGGCTAACATGACAGAAAAGGAAAATGACCAATATTGCAGGGGATGTGGAAAAATTGGGACACTAATGAACTTTTGGTGAAGTTGTGAACTGGTCCCACCATTCTGGAAAACCATTTGCTATTTAAAAGTTCCTGGTCATAGGATCATAGAGCCTCCAGGAGATTTAGAAGTTATCTAATTTAATGCCTTCATTTGAGAGACAACCAAACTGAAGCCCAGGGAGGGGAGATAGCTTTGCCAGAGGTAACAAAGTCAATTAGTAGCAAGTCTGGGAGCAGAACCTGGTTTTCTGGTTTCCAATCCACGCTGCTGTGACATTCTGTCCAAATGATCATTCTTTCATTTTGCATTTGCATCTCCAGTCCTTAGCACACAGTAAGTGATTAATAAATGCTTTTGCATTGACATCCCTTTCATTTTTGTTGAAAATTTTCTATTGTACATACCTGTACTTTCAATTTTTCTCTTTTTCTATATATGTACACATGTATATATATGTATATATACATATATACATGTATGTAAGTGGAGGGGTGGGGCTTAAACTTCACTTAGGAAAAAAAAAAGACAAATTCCCTTTCTTCTTAGAAAAGAAGAAATGTTTGAAGATAGTTATCATGCCCCCACTGTGTCTTCTCTACTGCAGGCTAAACATCCCCAGTTCCTTCAATGGATTTTCAAAAGGCAGTTTCAAGACCCCTCCCCATCCTGGTCATCCTCATCTGAACGTATCTTAGCTTGTCAATTTTCTGCCTAAATGGTGGCTCCCAAAATTGAACATGATACACTAGCATCATGGGTCCTGAGCTGGACAGAGTCAAACAGGGATACCATCAACCATGTCATGGATTAAAAGATGGTGTGGTCCAATGAAGAACATTCAGGTTTTGGAGTCAGGAAGCTCCAGGTCATACCCCCTAATGGGGTCTGGGACCATCTTCTCTCTCCCCTCTATTATCTGGCTTGGTGATCACCAAGATCCCATGAGTACGATTATCATCTATATGGTGGTAAATCTCAGATTTATGACAATCATCATAATAATAATTGGTATTTTTATGTCACCTTGAGGTTTGCAAAGCACGTTATAAATATTATTTCATTTTATCCTCACAATACTGCTTGGACGTACTATTATTAACTCCATTTTATAGATGAGGAACCTGAGGTAAACAAAGTTTGCTCAGGGTCACACAGCTAATTAATGCCTGAGGAGGGATTTCAACTCAATTATTCTTGACCCTAGGTCCAGAACTCTATCCATTGAGGCATCTAGCTGTCACTAGGCATACAAACTTACACACACACATACACACACACGTATGTATGTATATCCATATAGTCACATCTAATGTATGTGTATATATGTATGTTATATGTGTGGTGTACAAGTATGTGTGCATGTATATGTGTGTATGTCCATGTGTGTATGTGAGTTCTGGGTGCAGCAGGATTGGAGCTGGGAGACATTAGTCCAACCCTTTAATTTCTGGTGAAGAAACTGAGATTCCTAGTATATTATCATCCCCTTCCTC
>NW_020954615.1:3862022-3876826 GCF_900497805.2 Vombatus ursinus | reverse complement strand
GGCAGACACTATTATTATCCCCATTTAACAGATGAGGAAGCAGAGGAAAACAGAGGTTAAGTGACTGCCCAGGGTCTCACAGCTAAAAAGTGTCTGAGACTAGATTTGAACTCATGTCTTCCTGACTCCAGATCTGGCATTTATCCACAGCAACACGTCGCTCACCCTATTCCATCACAGAACCACAGAACACCAGAGTTGGATGGGACATCCCTCACCAACTAGTCCAATTCATACACGAAAAGGAATGTCCACTGTAACAAGTATCTACCTCATTGCTCCTTGTAACTTTCGAGTGACCTCCAAGGTCACTTCTTGGAGACTTTCATGAAGGGAAAATCCATTTCATCCCAAGGTAGCTCATTACACCTCTAGATAACTTTGATTGTTGGGAACTTTTCCTTTTTGTAGAATCTAAATTTGCTTCTTGGAAGCTTTCATCCAGTTGTTTTTAGGGCGAGGCACCAGTGTAACAGATGTGGCACAGGAAAGAAGTGAAGGGCAAAAGATTGGAGGTCATCATGAGGACAAAGGACGGGGTCTGGGAGTTGCAAGAGGGAATGAGAGGTGGAATGATGACAGATTGTGGTCACATAAAGTTATGTCCAAATTCTCGAAGACAGAAGTGGCACATTTGTGGGGGATGGCAGACCAAGAGTATGACCATCTCTGGTTTGGGTTGACTTGGAGTGGAAGCCTGGTTCACAGGAAATGAGGGAACGAATGAGTTGAGAGGCTGGAATGTTTGGGGGAGTATCGCTACGTATGTGGAAGTCTTCTAGTGTGAAGGCAGGAGTTGAGGGGAAAGGAAAGATTGTGAGTCTAGCAGTGAATTCACAGGGGAAGAAAGGAGGGTGTCCTGTAAGCTGGAGGACAATGGCCAACAGTGTCTTGATAAGACAATAAATCTGGGCTAGGAGAATCTGGAAGTGGCAGTGGGGAGCAAAGAGCATTTCAACTCCCCCCCCCCATGATCAGCAAATGAGGGAGAATGAGGCTGTGGCAGCAGGAGGGGGGCAGGTCTCAGTGAGAGCCAAAAGACCGAATGAGTGGAGAAGGAAAAGACTGAAAATGAAAATGACAGTGATAGGGGCAAGTAGGTAGGTTTAGAGTGGGACCAGAGGGCAGTCAGTGAGGGGTGCAGAATGGGTTTGAGTAAAGACAGCCAAGGTCCAGAATCACTGGAATTGGGTAGGGATGATGACGTGGGAGTGTGTTAACTATGACAAATGAGCTGAGTTTGGTTATCGTTGTCCCTGAGGGTTCAGCCTTGGGGTGGAGTTGTCCTAGGCATGCAGCACCCATGTGTAGCTAGGAAAAGATGGGGAGGGGTACAGAGGGGCTGGCATAAGGGCAGGCAACTACTCTGGGGTTCTAGTAACACAAACAGAGAGCCCCTAGGGAGGTGGAATGCTTGGCTCATGGCAGCTAGGAAGCTCCCTCCTTCCTGGCCGGACAGGTGAAGCAACCTCTGGGCCTCAGTTTCCTTGTCTATAAAACGAAGATATTTCACTAGATAGCCCCTCCAGCTTTAAATACGTGATCCTACCGTTCCTGGCCCACTCACCTTCTCACCTTCTGTGTGGTTGACCACACATCCCTCAGGGTCAGGTCCCACCTTTTTGTAATCAGGTCAGGGCCTCCCAGGGGGTCCCAGACTCCACTCTGGTGACCACTGCTGGAGAAGACCGGGATGTGAATCTCTGTTCCCCTAGTTAGTACTGCGGGACTTTGAGCAAGTCACTTTCTCAGAGCCTCACTTTCCTCATCTGTAAAATGAGGGCTCCCTCTCTTCCAAGGTTGCTAGAAGGGTTGAACCAGGCAAATTTCAAGGTGCCGGCAAACTGGAGTCAGAACAATGATCATGACAGATCCCTGGGTGTCAGGTTGAGGCAGGCAGAGTCCCTGCGGCCCCACCGTCCCAGTGACTCCCTTGTGTCAGGCAGTTTCTCCCCAGCTAAAATGAAGTGAGCTCTGAAGGACCTGGCCCGATGCCCTGGCCCTCCACCTTGCAGTGCCAGGGCCGAGCCCACTCGGAACGCCCTGAGGTCAAGTGCAAACAGCAACCCCCATGAGAAGGAGGAAGTCGCTTTTGTCTCAGGCTGCTGCTCCCTGATGTATGTCAGGGATGACACCCGTTCAATAAACCAAGCAAACTTTACCCGTCCGGCTCTTGGCTCTCTCCAAACCCCACAGTTAGCTCAGCTGTTCCTCTTGGCTGTTTTGTACATCCTGGTGAAGCTTCCCTGGGGCCTCGTTTCCCCAAGAAATGCTTCTGTTTCAGGACCCTTTTGGAGATCCCGGAGACCACTCTGCCCTGGCCATCTGCTCCCATCAGAACGGGAGCCCCTCAAGGGCCAGGGCAGCTTTGGGATTTTGTTTGTTTGTTCGTGTATTGCTTTCTTTGTATTCCCGGGCTTTCAGCTCAGGGCTTGGCATCGAGGAAGCCCTTGTTGACTTGACTCCCAGAGAAGCAAACCCTGAGAACATTTAGTCCAACCCCCTTATTTTACAGATGAAAAGAATGAGACCAGAGAGGGGCAGGGCCTCTCCCACAGCCAGACAGCTAGCAGCAGAGTCAGAGAGGACCCCCAGAGTCCTTGTTCCCAAATCCAGAGCTCTTCCCACTTCTCCATTCTTCAGCGGAGGTCGGTTGACGCAAGAGACATTTCTTTGAGAGGTTACACGCAAATATTTGAAAGGCCAACCTGTGGATGAGGGATTAGATTTCTGGTCTCATAGGAGTACTGGATGGGCGCTACAGAGAGACTGATTCAGGCCTGGTATCAGGAAAGGCTCTGTAACACAGAGAGCTGTCCACCCGGGCCCCTGAGAAGTAGGGAGTCCCTCCCTTGGGAGGCCCTCAAACAGAGCCTGGCCAACCACTTACTTGCTGGACAGGTTATAGTTAGGGTTCCTTTATGAATGGGAGCCTAGATGGTCCTTTCCACCTCTCCAGTCCTGTGATTCAGGGAAGTTACATTTTGGGAAATCAATTTACACTTTAAGTACTCTGAAGAAACTTAGCGTTGAAAGGAAGGCAGTCCATGAAGGCAAAATAAAGACCACCAGGCTAGACAGGAAAAAAAGATTGGTGTTCTTGGCCAAAACCCAGGCCCAGGAGCCTTGGATGATTCGAGCCTACTCTCTGCCTCCTCTTTCTTTACATATTGTAAGTAGAAGGGGGAAGGTAATCAATACACACACACTCAAACTCACACACACACTCACACATACATATGATCACTCACACTCACCCACACTTACACACAAACACAAACACACACATACACTCACAAACACTCACACACATACACTCACATATACACTCACTCATACACATACACACACACACACACACACACACACACACACACGCACACAACTTCTGGAGAGATTCAAGCCCCCAACAGGAACAGAAATCTCTTTTTCATTCCTTTGCCAACATCCTCCAGCTTATCTCCCAGCTCTGTCTGCAGCCCAGCCAGGGACAAGATGTGATGACGTGATGAAGCCTTCCAAAGAAGGGAGGGAGGTGGCTGGGGCTGGGAGGGGATGAATATAACCCATGGGACACAACGTAAACAGCCACAAACCTCATGGGGTGGATATTTATTTTATATAAAGTGTAGTTGAGTTCTAAGGGGAATTATTTTTTCCCACTTGACACTCATAGAGCATTTCCTCCCAAAATCATTCTTTAGGCTCCCTCCTAAACCCTCCCTAACACACACACACACACACACACACACACACACACACACACCCCTCAACTAAAAGGGAAGAATGAGTATGCTTAAAAGAAAAAAAATTAAAATCAAACATTAAAGAAACTTTTGAAGACAATTCATGTGCCAAAAGGCAGCTGCTAGCCAGGAAGGGCCATTCCCACCTGTGATGTGAAGTGAGAAGAGACCAGTAGGCTTGCCCTCTGGGCAGTATAATTATCCCCATACTGCCCTTGAGGAAACTGAGGCAGACATAGGTTAAATGACTTGCCCAGGGTCACACAGCTTGTAAATGTCTGTGGCAGGATTTGAACTCAGGTCTTCCTGACTCCAGGTCTAGCCCTTTACCCACTGTGCCAACTAATAATCTCCAGTAGGGAGTAGGTCCAGTGAGAGCAGCGCTATCACATCACCAGAACACCTCAGTGGTTCTGCAGCATTGGAGGTATGAGATGCTCCTCTGTTCCCAAACATGCGTCCCCTTACGGGTTCCCATTCTCCCCACTGACGACGAGCGTAGGTCAGAGAAGGAGAGGAATCTTCCATTTCAGGGGTTCTTAACCTGGGGTCTGTGGACTTGCCTCTCTAATATTTTGAGAATTGCATTTCACCATATTTTAATCCTATTAATTTTGTTTTATGCTTTTTCAAAACTGTATTCTAAAGAGTACGTAGGTGTCACTTGATTACCATGTGTCCACAACGTCCAGAAAAAACTTGAGAACTTTTGTTTTATTGTGATTTGTTTTACTGTGCTATTTGTTTCAATGTTTCTTTCCTTAAGCTCACTTGTAAAAGCAAGCACTTTGGGTGAGAGCCAAACAGAAGCCTGATCTCTTTTCTCAATGACACTCCTCTATGTTTGAAGACAACTAGCATATCCCACCCCTGGACCACCACCCCCGGTCTTTTCTTCTCCAGGTTAAACATTCCCAGTTCATTTGACTGACCATCATGTGACATGAAATCAAACAACCATTCTGGCTACCTTCCTAGGGCTACCTTCCAATTTATCAACATCCTTCTCAAACTGTGACCCCCAGCCCTGGGCACAACACCCCAGGGCAAAGAACAGCTGGACTGCCCCTCCTCCGCATTTCTGGGAGCTTACCCTCTCTCAATGTACCTGAAGATCACAATTAGGACCTGGTCCTGCAGTCAGAGAGAATGGAATTTTCAAGCATGGGGAGATAGAATTTCCTGGAAAGGGATAGTGGAAGGATGTGGGTCTAGAGCTGAGTTAACAGAGAGATCAGAGAGATCCCCAAGCCCTAAGAGGTAATTTGGACAATCACACCCATCTTAAGGTATTTGAAAGGCTGTAGCATAGAAGAAAAGGTTGGATTTATTCTGCTTGATAGTCTATGCTTTAATGTGCCTCCTGGCTTCATCTCCCACCTCCCTGTCTTTGCACTGGCTGTTTCCTCATGCCTACAATGCTCTCCCTCACCTCTGACTCTGACACTCTCTGGCTTCCTTCCAGATTCAGCTCACATTCCACCTTCTGCAGTGCCCCCTGCTTTGGGGCCTTCCTCTCTAATGTCCCATCTATGCTTCCTGTGTCTTGTATGTACAGATTTATTTATATTTTGTTTATTTTTATTTTCTATTTTGTCTCCCCCTCTAGAGCGTAAGCTCCTTGAGGATAAAGACTGATCCTGCGTTTTCTTTGTATCGCCAGTGCTTACCACAGGGCCTGATACACAGGAAGCATTTAACAAATTAGTGTTGATTGATTGATTGGACAAAAAACTCCGTTCCCACTTCTCCAGCTCTAATGGTCTACAATCGTCTGATTTGATGAATGAATCAGAGGCACCTGGAAGGAAAACTTAAGGGAATCAAGTCCACTTGCTCCCTTCGGGAAATGCAAAGTGCACAACTTTTGTTCTTCTAGAATAATTCTGAACAGAAAGTTCTCCAAAATAGTAAAGCCACAGTGTTTCACTGAGATAGTGGGTTAACCACATTGATGAAGGACATACGCCACCTTGTGGCCGATGATGGGAACAACCTGGGCTTTTAACTTCAGCTTTTCCCATTGAACTCAACACACATTGATAAAGCACCCACTGTGTGCAGATCATGGAGCAGGCCCCAGAGAGGAATGAAAGGTCTATATTGGACATGGTCCCTGCTCTCATGAATGGGAGGACATGAGACAGAAATATGAATAATCAGAAGACAAAATTACAGTCAGAACTCTTTATAATGCATTAATTTGCTAACTGGGGTGTAGGAGGTGTTCAGGAGGACTAGCACCTCCAAAACAAGGGTTGCCAAGCCCTTTTCAGGGCTGTTGATTCACTTTTGGTGTCCAACTGATTCACCCAACCCTCACCTGTGCCTCCAAGAAGCTATAGCATCCACACCCCAGTAAAACCAACTCAGCAGATAGGGTAAACCAGGTTGAGAGTAACCAACAGGTCTCAAACCAAACGAGTTATGGGGAGGTCTACCCCAAGCATTTCAAGACTTCACTCCATCAGAATGGGCAGATGAGAACAATTTGTTCCAATGAATACGAGGCAGGCACCGTGGAGCACTTAGAGCTTGGTCAGACATTGAAGATGCCAAGGTCATCCACCGCATCCCACGGTAACAACAGTTGCCTTGACTTTTGTTCTGCCAACAGACTTTGATGAATCAGGAAGAAAAAGTGAGGCTGATGACTTTGGGCAGCTCTGCCTCACTTAAATCCAATTCAAGCCCAAGTCAAGATATCACCCTGTGATGTTATTGGTGATCCTCTTGGAAAACAAAGGACGAACAACAACAATATTTGCTGAGCAATGTCCTCACATCAACGTTGTGAGGAAAGTAGCATATTATTATCTCCATTTACTGATGAGGAAACAGGCTTAGAGAGGTTAAATAACCTACCCAAAGCATGCAATTACTCAACAATGAACTCCAAAACTCAAACCCACATCTTCAGACTCTAAGACCAGTGTTTCTCCTTCCACTTCTGGAGTGGCTCTCAAGCTTTCTGGTCTTAGGTCACTATTTATTCTTTTTTTTTTTTAATTTTTAGGCAATTGGAGTTGTGACTTGCCCAGGGTCACACAGCTAGTAAGTGTCAAGTATTTGGTCTGAGGCTAGATTTGAACTCAGGTCCTCCTGACTTCAGGGCCAGCGCTCTATCCACTGCACCACCTAGCTGGTCCCTCCCCTATTTATTCTTAAAATAAGGACCTCCCCACCCCAAGGGCTTTCGTTTATGTGGTTTATATCTACCGATATGTGTTGTATTAGTTTTGATCTCAAAGACCCCCTGAAAGGGACTTGGGGACCCTCAGAGGTCCCTGGACCACACCTTGAGAACTGCTATACCACATCATGCTAATAAGAAACTTACAAAGTGATATAGGAGGTAAGAAGGGGAGAGATCATTAATGACTCGGGGCATGGATACGATGGAAGAACTCAGGGAGACGGCATTTAAGTGGGACTGTAAAGGCTGGACTTTAACAGGTATGGGAGGGGAGCAAGAGAGTACTCAGAATAAGAAACTGTGTTAGCAAAGGAATGGAGGCTGGAAAATATGGAGAATTACAAGCAACAGTGAGGAACTATCCTGTTTTGGATATTATTATTCGATAAGCCTGGACAGGCCGGATGGCCACCATATTTTAGAGTATCCTGAAGGACAGGCAAATAATAATAATAATAGCTAGCATTTATATAGGGCTTTATAAATATTAACTTATTTGATCTTTGTATATATTTGCATGTTGTCTCCCCCACTATATTGCAAGCTCCTTAAAGGCGGGGACTGTCTTTCACTGCTTTTTGTACCTAGCACCTAGAATAGTACCTGGTACATGTTGTTGTTAAGTCATTTAGCCACGTCTAATTCTTCATGACTCCATTTTTTTATAGGGTCTTCTTGGCAAAGATACCGGAGTGGTCTGCCAGGATCCCATTTTACAGTTGAGGAAACGGAGTCAAACAGGGTTAAGTGACTTGCCCAGGGTCACACAGCTAGTCAGTGTCTGAGGTCAGATTTGAACTCATAGAGATGAGTCTTCTTGACTCCAGGCCCAGCACTCTATCCACTGCGCCACCTAGCTGCCTCTCTAATAATGTAATAGCTTACATTTATTTATTTATTTTAGCACTTTAAACGTACAAAGGGCTTTCATTTTGCTCATCTGTAAACTGGGAATAATAACAGCAGTTGTTTTATGGGGTCTGTGTGAGGATGAAATCAAATAACACTTGTGCAGGACTTTAACCTTAAAGGCTATATAAGGGCTGCTGTCCTCCTCCTCCTCATTATCCTAACCCTTAATCCACCAGTCCTATGGAGGCAGGTTGGATGAAGGGTATGAGCCCTGGACTAGATGTCTGAAAGCCAACTATTTTACTGCTGCACCCTGAGGACCACGGGACCTTTCCCTCTGATTTGCAGCTGAAACCTTCCCTAAGCATTGTCTCCATTAGAATGGGAGCTTCCTGAGAGCAGGAAACGTCTCCCTATCTATTTGTACCCCCTAGCGTTTAGCACATAAGCACTTAATAAATGCTATTCATTCGTTTACTCATTCCAGCTCGAATCTCTGATTCTAGGTAGCAACAAGAGAAAGCAGTCTATTTCATTATGGCCCAGAGTTAACTGTCTGCTTTTTCTGTAACTTCCATCCACTGATAATGGTCCGGCCCTCTGAAGCTTTGGAGGATCACAACACTGAATCTGATTTAGCCCCTCACCTTCATCTCTGGCTTTCTTCCCTGGCTTCCTTCAAGATTCAGCTCAAATTTCCCCTTCAGTGACATGACTTTCTGGTCCCTTCCAAACTGCTCATGTCCCCCCATTTTTCCTTAATATCTTGTTTCCAAGTGGTCTCCCTCATTAGAATGTCGGCTTCTTGAGGACATGGACTGGTTTTAATTTTTCTTTGTATCCCCAACACTTGGCACAGTACTTGGCATATAGTAAGAGCTTCTAAGTGCATGTTGATTGACTGATTAATTCGATGATGAATCAAGATGGCAGCATGCCACCCACCTCCTGACAGAGAGGTGATGAACTCAAGGTTAGAATGACATATGCATTTTTAAATAGTATTTTATGTTTTTCCCTATTACATGTCAAAACAATTTTTAGCATTCATTTTTACAAGATTTTGAGTTCTAATTTTTTCTTCGTCTCTCCCTCACTCCCCTCTTCTGAAAGTGGTAGGCAATTTGAGATAGGTTATGCACATGCTATCATGTAAAACATATTTCCATATTAGTAACAGTTGTGAAAGAAGAAACAGATGAAAATAAAAAAAAACACAAAAAAGAATAAAGTAAACGAAAAAAATATGTTCTGAACTGCATTGAGTCCATCAGTTCTTTATCTGGATGTGGATAGCATTTTCCTTTGTGCGTCCTTTGTATATTCTTGGATCATTGTGTTTCTGAGAAGAGCTGAGTCATTCACAGTTGATCATTACACAATGCTGTTGATACTGTATACAGTGTTTTCCTGGTTCTGCTCATTTCACTTTGCATCAGTTTGTATAAGTTTTTTTTTCTGCCTGTTCATCATTTCCTATTGCACAATTGTATTCCATTACATTCATATAGCACAGTTCATTCAGACATTCCCCAATTGACGGACATCCCCTCAATTTCCAATAGTTTGCCACCATGAAAAGGGCTGCTATGAATATTTTTGCATATGTGGGTCCTTTTCCCTTTTTTATGATCTCTTTGGGATACAGACCTAGTAGTACTATTGCTGGATCAAAGGGTATGCACTATGCCCTTTAGGCATAGTTTCAAACTGCTCTCCAGAATGGTTGGATCAGTTGGCAACTCCACCAACCGTGCATTAGTGTCCCAATATTCCCACATCCTCTCCAACATTTATTTCCTTTTTTGTCCTGTTAACCACTTTGATAAGTGTGAGGTGGTACCTCAGAGTTGTTTTAATTTGCATTTCTCTAATCAAAAGAAATTTAGAGCACTTCTTCATATGCCTATAGATAGCTTTGATTTCTTCATCTGAAAACTGCCTGTTCAGATCATTTGACCATTCATCAATTGGGGATTGGCTTGTATTCTTATAAATTTGACTCAGTTCTCTATATATTTTAGAAATGAGGCCATTAACAGGGACACTTGCTATAAAGATTGTTCCCCAGTTTTCTGCTCTCCTAATCTTGATTGCATTGGTTTTGTTTGTACAAAAGCTTTTAAATTTAATATAATCAATTATCTATTTTCCATTTTGTAATCCTCTGTATCTCTTGTTTAGTCATGAATTCCTCCCTTCCCCAAAGATGTGACAGTTAGACTATTCCTTGCTCTTCTAATTTGCTTATGGTGTCACCCTTTATGTCTAAATCATGCACCCATTTTGACCTTATCCTAGTACACAGTGTGAATGCTGGTCTATGCCTAGTTTCTGCCATACTGTTTTCCAGTTTTCCCAGCAGTTTTTGTCAAATAGTGAGTTCTTATCCAAAAAGCTGGGGTCTTTGGGTTAACAGACACTAGGTTACTATGGTCATTTACTACTATGTCTTCGTACCTAATTTATTCCACTGATCTGCCACTCTATTTCTTAGCCAGTATCAGAAAGTTTTGATGATTACTGCTTTATAATATTGTTTGAGATCTAGTATTACTAAGCCACCTTGCTTCGTATTTTTTTCATTAATTACCTTGATATGCTTGACCTTTTGTTCTTCCAGATGAATTTTGCTATTTTTCCTAGCTCTATCAAATAATTTTTTAGTAGCTTGATTAGTATGGCACTAAATAAGTGAATCAGTTTAGGCAGAATTGTAATTTTTATTATATTGGCTCAGCCTACCCACAAGCAATTGATATTTTCCCAATTGTTTAGATATGACTTTATTTGTATGAAAAGTGTTTTGTAATTGTGTTCATACAGTTTCTGGGTTTATTTTGGCAGGTAGACTCCCAGCTATTTTATACTGTTTACAGTTATTTTAAATGGAATTTCTCTATCTCTTGCTGCTAGGCTTTTTGGTCATATAAAGAAATGCTGATGATTTACATAGGTTTATCTTATATTCTGCAACTTCTCTAAAGTTGTTAATTATTTCAAGTAGTTTTTTAGTTGATTCTCAAGGATTCTGTAAGTATACCATCATATCATCTGCAAAGAGTGATAGTTTTGTTTCCTCGTTGCCAATTCTAATTCTATTTTTTTTCTTCTTTTATTGTTGTAGCTAACATTTCTAGTACTATATTGAATAATAGTGGTGAGATAATGGGTGTCCTTGCTTCACCCCTGATCTTATTGGGATTGTCCTCATTACAGATAATACTTGCTAATAATTTTAGATAGATAATGCTTATCATTTTTAGAAATGCTCCCTTTATTCCTATGCTCTCTAGTATTTTCAATAGGAATGGGTACTATATTTTGTCAAAAGCTTTTTTCAGCATCTATTGAGATAATTATATGATTTCTGTTGGTTTTGTTATTGATATAGTCAATTATATTGATAGTTTTCCTAATATTGAACCAATCCTGCATTCCTAGTATTAATCTCACCTGGTCATAGTGTATAATCCTTGTGATATATTGCTGTAATCACCTTGCTAGTATTTTGTTCAAAATTTTTGCATCAATATTTATTATGGAAATTGGTCCATAATTTTCTTTCTCTGTTTTAGCTCTTCCTGGTGTAGGTATCAGCACCATATTTGTGTCATAAAAGGAGTTTGGTAGGACTCTTTCTTTGCCTATTTTTTCAAATAGTTTATATAGTATTGGAATTAATCATTCTTTAAATGTTTGGTAGAATTCACTTGTGAACCCATATGGCCCTGGAGATTTTTTCCTAAGGACTTCATCAATGGCTTGTTCAATTTCTTTTTCTAAGATGGGATGATTTAGGCATTTTATTTCCTGATCTGTTAATCTAGGTAATTTATATTTTTTAAGTATTCTTTAATTTTGCTCAGATTATCAGATTTATTGGCATATAATTGGGCAAAATATTTCCTAATGTTTGCTTTAATTTCTTCTTCATTGGTGTGATTTTACCTTTTTTATTTTTGATACTGGATATTGAGGTTTTTTCTATCTTTTTTTTAACCTAATTAACCAATGGCTTATCTATCTTACTGGGTTGTTGTTGTTGTTTTTTTTTTCATAAAACCAACTCCTAGATTTATTTATTAGCTCAATAATTTTATTTTTAATTTTCAATCTTATTAATCACAACTTTGACTTCCAGGATTTCCAATTTGGTGTTCAATTGGGGATTTTTAATTTGTTCTTTTTCTAGTTTTTGTTTGTTTGTTTATTTGTTTTTGCTGTTGTTATTGCATGCCCAATTCATTGATCTGGTTTTTTTTTGTTCCATTTTGTTGATGTGAGAATTTAGAGAAATAAATTTTCCCCTAAATATTGCTTTGGCTACATCCCATACATTTTGGTATGTTGTCTCATTGTTACCATTCTCTTTAATGAAATTGTTGATTGTTTCTATGATTTGTTCTTTGTCCCACTTATTCTTTAGGATTAGATTATTTCATTTCCAGTTAATTTTTAATATATCTTTCCATTGCCCTTTGTTGAATATATTTTGTATTGCATTGGGATCTGAACAGAATACATTTAATATTTTTGCCTTTCTACACTTGATTTTGAGGTTTTTAATGCCCTATTACATGGTCAATTTTTGTGTAGGTGCCATTTGTTGCTGAGAAAAATGTGTATTCCTTGATGTTCCCATTCAGTTTTCTCCAAAGGTCTATCATATCTAACTTTTCTATTTACCTTTTTAGTTTCTTTCTTGTTTATTTTTTGGTTGGATTTATTGAGTTCTGAGAGGGGAGAGTTAAGGGCCCTCACTAGCATAGTTTTGCTGTCCATTTCTTCCTGTAACTCACTTAACTTCTTTAAGAATTTGGATGCTATACCACTTGGTGCATATATGTTTAGTATTGATATTGTTTCATTGTCATTTTAGCAAATGTAATTTCCTTCCTTATCCTCTTAATTATGTTTATTTTTGCTTTTACTTTGTCTGACATCAGGATTGCTACTCCTGCTTTTCTTTTTTTTACTTCAGCTGAAACATAATACATTCTGCTCTAGCCCCTTACCTTAACTCTGTGTGTGTCCCTCTTCTTCAAGTGTGTTTCTTGTAAACCACATATTGTAGGATTCTGTTTTTCCACTCTGCTGTTTGCTTCCATTTTATCAGAGAGTTCAGCCCATTCACATTCACAGTTATGATTATTACCTGTGTATTTCCCTCCAACATATTCTTTCTCCAGTTTGTCTTCTCTCTTTCGCCCTTTCCCTCCTCACCAGTGTTTTGCTTCTGCTACCACCTCCCCTGATCTGCCCTCTCTTCTCTCAGGCCCCACCCCCTCCCTTTTATTTAATCTCTTCCCCTCCTACTTCCCTGTTGGATAGGATAGATTTCTATATTCAACTGACTGTGTATATTCCCTCTTTGAAGTTATGAGAGTAAGGTTCAAGCAATGCCTGTTACCCACCCTCACATCTTCCCCTCCACCATAATAGGTCTTTTGAACCTTTTTATGTGAAATAATTTGCCCCATTCTATCTCTCCCTTCTATCTATCTCCCTTCTGCACCCAGTGTAGTCCTCTTTCTCTTCTCTTAAGTTTGTTTTTTTTTATGTCATTCCCTCAAATTCACCTTATACCCAGGCCCTCTATGTATATTCCTTCTAGCTGTACTTTTAGTGATCCAATTTTTAAGAATTACAAGTATTGGGGCAGCTAGGTTGTGCAGTGGATACAGCACCAGCCCTGGAGTCAGGAGGACCTGAGTTCAAATCTGGCCTCAGACCAAACACTTGACACTTACTAACTGTGTGACTCTGGGCAAGTCACTTAACCCCAATTGCCAAAAAAAAAAAAAAAAGAATTACAACTATTGTCTTTCCATGCAGGGATGTAAACAGTTTAGCTCTATTGAATCCCTTAGGTTTTTCTTTCCCTTTTTACTTGTTTATGCTTTTCTTAGTTCTTGATATTGGAGATCAAATTTTTGGTTTAATTTTGGTCTTCTCCTTATGAAAACTTGAAATCAAAGGATTTCATTGAATGACCATTTTTTCCCTTGATGTTATTATGCTTGATTTTGCTCAGTAAGTGATTTTTGGTTGCAGTACTAGCTCCTTTGCCTTCCAGAGTATCATGTTCCATGACCTCCAGTCTTTTAATGTTGCAGCTGCCAAGTCCTGTGTGATCCTGATTATGGTTACCCAATATCTGAGTTGTCTGCCTGCTCCACTGCACTGGGACTCAGAATCTACTGCTGGTTTGCTAAGGTGGGACTTCCTGTTGGCTTGCTGGGATGCTTCCTGTATTGGGCTGCACTCCCCTTTTACCCATGTGAGACAGACCTTTCCTGCCAACCTTCCAAGTTTCTTGGGCTCAAAGATTGTTTCACCCTTTTTGTTGTTTCTGCTGTTTCAGGATTAGTTTTGGGGTGCTTTTAATGGTTGTTTAGAGGTGAATATGGGAGACTTATGGAGATTTACTGCTTACTCCACCATCTTGGCTCCCAGAAGTCAAGGCAGTGAGATATGCATTTTTGAACACAGCAAATGTAGGAATATGTTTTGTTTGCTTCTGTAAATTTGTTACAAGGATTTTGTTTGTTTGTTTGTTTGTTTTTTCCAATGAGGAAAGGAGAGTGGAGAAAATGATACGTTGTTTCTCCTTCCAAAAAAAAAAAGGAATGAAGATCATTGAATAATTTTTTAATTAACAGAAGGAAAGCCAAATGGAATCAGACAAGCAACTTTAAAATTTACATTTTGGAAATTACTATATTCTTCAATAAAAAAAAATAAGCTACATTTGAGAGATGAGCACTTTCATACAGTCCTCTTTCTCTTCTCTTTTGGGTTTTTTTTGGTGGGGGAGGCTAGGCAATGGGGTTAAGTGACTTGCCCAAGGTCACACATCTCTGTTCTCTTTTGAAGGGTCAAATTTGATGTTTGTTAAGTTTCAGATCAACTTAATTTAACTTAGATAGATAGACAGACAGACAGACAGGTAGGTAGATAGATAGATAGATAGATAGATAGATAGATAGATAGATAGATAGATAGAT
>NW_020954615.1:3831949-3862012 GCF_900497805.2 Vombatus ursinus | reverse complement strand
GATAGATAGATAGATAGATAGATAGATAGATAGATAGATAGATAGATGGACAGACAGACAGACAGACAGACAGATATAAGAATGGCAGTAGCTTTGGGGCTACCACATCAGACTACAGGCTTACACTTGGTTATGTCAATTTGCCTGAACAGGGGGACACAAGCAAGCTTGAGGTACGTAAAAGAGGCAGAACCTTCAGGAACAGAGGTGAGAGTCCCACTGTACTCTGCCATAGTCAAGTAAAAGAGTTTTGGGTTTGGTTCTGGGTGCCACTGTTCAGGAAGGTAGATAGGCTAGAAAGCACCCAGAAGAGGGCATCCAAGATGATGAAGAGCCTCAAGTCCTCAGAACATGAAGATTGCTTGAAGTAACTGAGGATCTTTAGCCTGCAGGAGACTCAGGTGGGAGACAGTTCATAAGAGCTAACTTCAGGTGCTTGGAGGCCATCATATGAAAGACTGACCAGACTTGATCTACTTGGCCCCAGAAGAAGGAAGTAATAGAAGCTACAAATAATTCTATTTAGGCTCCTTTCCATCCAAACAGAAATGGGTTGTCTTAGGGTGGAGGGTAGCGGGTTCTCCCTCCCTGGAAGTATCCCAGCAAAGCCTGGACATCCACTTGTAGAACGAGCTCTTATTTAGGTGTGTGTTGGATTAGAAGGCTTCTGAGGTCCCTTCCAATTCTGGGGTTCTGATTCTGATTCTATTTGTTTCATCTCTCTATGTCACTGACCAAGGCTGGCCTTGGCATGTTCGTTCTCACCAAATTCCATCAACATCGGGTTTAAGGGGACATGACATGGGTTAGTGGGACATAGTGTGATTTTGATCCCAAATCTTCCTTCCTCTTAGCAATGGCCTTGCATAAAAAGATTAATGTACAGCCACATTACACACAACTCAAAGATGGATAAATGTTGCTGGGAGGGTTAGAGGAAAAAACCAAACCCTAGGAAGGCTATTCATAGTTAGGTATTTCTAGTTTATCTGGAGACGTGATTTCACTTACAAAAAGGATCACAGGATCACAGATTCAGAGTGGGAAGTGTCCTTAGAAGCCATCCCGTCTAACTTCCTCACTTGATAGATGAGGAAACTGAGGTCCAGAGACTTTTCCCAGGTCACACAGGAAAGGGAAGCAATGACATTTCCTGTTGAATAGGACTTTAGGGTTAGAGTTTTGTTTTTAAACAGATATGTAAAAAGGTGGGAAATCTATCCATAGCTCCACGGCAGAGCTGGGGGTGATCTTAGGACACAGAATAGGAGAGTTGGGAGGAATCCCTGCTAAGGACTTATGCATCCTTTTCTGGATCTAGATGAAAATGAGGTCCTCAAAGAGCTCAAAACCAACAATGAGATGACCACAACTGCAGTTGTTTCTCTGGAGCTCTCCGTTTTAACCAAATTAGCCTAAGCACATGTCATTCCCCAAGAATGACAATCCTTTGCTTCACATTGCACAAGCTGTCCCTGATGCCTGGAATGCTCTTTCTCTCATCTCCACACCTCCCTCTTGGTATCCCTTGTTCCCTTCAAAGCTCAGCTTAAGTATTGCCAATTCCACGGGAAGACTTCATGACCCACTCAGTTGGCAGGACTGTCTTTCTCCCTCCCCTCCTACCAAAGACATAACTTTGTGTTACTTTTATTTTGTATTTATTTATCTGTGTACATTTTGGTTCACAGGAGAATGTAATCTCCTTGAGGGCAGGGACTTTTTGTCTTTGTGTTACCTGTGCCTTTATTTCCAATTTATCCATGTACATAGTTGTTTGCATGTTGTCCCCCATGAGATTATGAGCTCAAGGGCATACTATCTTTTGCCTTCTTTGTATCTCCACTGTTTAGCACAGTGCCTGGCACATAGTGGTGCTTAATAAATGTTTATTGATTGTGTCTAGTACATTTCTTGACATATGATAGGCACTTAATAAATACTGATTTAATTGAATTCAGGCACAGGAGAAGACAGCACAGTATTATGGAATGAAGGATTTGGAGTTCTTGAACCTGAGTTCTAATCCTGACTGTTACCACCTGTGTGACCTTACACAGAAAACTGGCCCTCATTTTTCTCATATGTCCAATGAAGGGGATGCTCCAAGTGGCCTCTAAGGTCTTTCCCAACTCAAAATCTCTGACACCATGGTTCTGGGTTGCAACAGATGGCCTTTGAGAGCCCTTCCCACTCTGAGGCCCTGAAAACTTCTGATCTCCTGGTCAGAAAAACCTAGTAGTGAATGTTGGATCTGTAAGGTCCTCTAGTTCAAATCCTGGGCGTGGCTTGTTCTAGCTATGTGGACTTAGGCAAATAACTTTCTACACCTCCATTTCCCTCTTCTGTAAAAGGAGATTGAAATAGGCACCCTCAAAGTTCCTTCCAATTCTGAATGTTTCTAAATATTCTCTCCTTTCCCTGAATGTTGTACTGTTCTCATCACTGGTGTTTTTACATAATTATTTGAGAATTGATTCAATTTTCTAATTAGATTATAAAATCTTGGAGCTAGAGACATGGGGGTCCTCCAAGCAGCCAGCACATAGTAGGTATCTAAGATTTGGATGGGCATTTCTTCCCACTCCTGCCATCAATCTCAGGGCCCGAGTCTTAGACTTCATTCAGCACAGGGTTGTTGGTCTTTGGTGGATCTGCCAATAGGCAAAGGGGTCTTGCCCTTCCCCAATCAGCCCCAGAAAGACCCTGTCCCTCCTCCCAAATGGGCTTCTGCCCTACTTTATCTTGATTAATATAATTTAAGTGACCAGAATTAGAAAACCATTGGCCTGAGGTCAGAATGATAATGGTTCTATGTATTTGAGATTCCAAAAGGGCTTTACAACCTCTCCATGAGATTCCTGACAATCTGGTGAGACAGATACTACAGGTACTACTAACCTTACTTTACAGATGAGGAGACTAACACTCAGAGAGGTTAAAGGCCTTGTCCAGCATCACACAGCTAGAAAGCATCAGAGTCAACACTTAAATAGGCAACTAGGTGACCCAATGGATAAAGCACTGGGCCATGAGCTAGAAAAATCTCGGTTCAAATCCCACCTCAAACACTTAACCTGTTTGCTTCAATTCCCTCAAATGTAAAATAAGGATAATAATAGGACCTGCCTTTAAGGGTCATTGTGAGGATCAAATGAGACAGTATCTGTAAAGCACTTAGCACAGTGCCTGGCACATAGCTATTATTATCATTAAACCCAGGTTGTCTTGACTCCATTACACCTAGCCGCCCCAACCATGCTGCCTCTCAAAAGACCAGTAACACTTGTATCTGCCATCTATGAGCTGTGTAAGTTCAAGTAAGCTCCCTTTCAGGGCCGCAACGTCTTCCTCTGTAAAAGGGAGTGGGATGACCTCGAAGGTCCCTCCAGCCCTAAAACTATGAGGTTTCTGAGAACATTTGGACCTTTTTAAGGGTGGAGAATCCTGCCTGCTCCAAAACCCTCCTCTCAGAAAGGGGCTGTGAAATGGGGCTGGCCGGTCTTTTGTGCCCATAAGCACTTTGAAGAAAGGCAGCTGATGCCACATTCCACTGAACAAAAGTCCCCTTTGAAGGCACTGCCAGGCCCCGGCATAGTCTGATTTTTAAAAGGAAGCTGTACACCACTTTCTAAGGTGGTGGTTTGCCCACAGAGCCTCAGAGTTCCAAGAGACCTGAGAAGCCATCTAGTCCAAGCAGCTAAATGCCCAGCAGATGGAGGGCTGGACCAGAGGTCAGAGACCCGAGTTCAAATTACACCTCAGCCACTTCCTAGCTGTGTGACCCTGGGTGAGTCAGTCAACCTGTCTGCCTTAGTTTTCTCATCTGTAAAATGGGGACAATAGTACCTACAGGGTTATTGTGAGGATTAAATGAGATATTAATAAAGTGTTTCAGTGCCTGGTATGTAATAGGTAGATATTTACATATATTATATATATATTATATATATATATATAAAATACTTATATACATATGTATATGAGGTGATTATATACAGTGCCTGGTATAGAATAGGTAGGTGCTCAATAAATGCTTATTCTCAGGGCAGCTAGGTGGCATGGTGGATACAGCACCGGCCCTGGAGTCAGGAGGATCTGAGTTCAAATCCAGCCTCAGACACCTAACACTAACTGTGTGACCTTGGGCAAGTCACTTAACCCCAACTGCCTTGTCAAAAAAAAAAAAAGCAAAATAAATAAATAAATGCGTATTCTTTCTCTCCCTCTCTTCCTTCCCTCCTTCTACCCCCAGGATGGCCATTCAAGCTCTGCTATCACATGAGCCGTCTTCTTCCCCATCCCGATTGCCTTCTTCTGGTCATTCTGCTTTCTCCAGCTCTTGAAGAGCCAGGCCTGGGCAGACTGGCAGCCTTGGTGGCCGGCAGGGCCCCAGCTGTGTATCTCAGCTCCAGTACCGACTCCCCCAGTCAATGACAGTTAGACTAGATGACCCCAGTCCCTTCCAGCCTTAAATCCAGGACCCAGTGACCCTCTCCTGGGCCTCAGCTTCCTCAGTCTAGAAGAAGACTGAGACTCGGTCATCTCTGAGGCCCTTCCAGTTTGAGATCAATGAGACCGGACCTTCATTTCTGTCTGTAAAAAGAGAAAGTTGCAGTCCCAGTTGAAGGTATCTCCATGCCTCTGAAGCAGCAGTGTGGAAGAGTGCATCTGAGCACCAACTTGGGAGGGGATTTGGGGTCCAGATCCTGCCTCTGCCCCTACTTATGTGACCTTAAATGTCCCATAATCTCCAGGTCTGCTTTCTCCTCTACAGTGAGAGGCCAGACAAGATTACCTTCAAGGTCCCATCCAGCCCTGATTCTGGGAGCCTTCCCTTCCTCGGCCCTGTTTCTCCAGCGGTCAAACCAGACGGCCACTGAGGTCCCTTCCAAACCCCAATGAGCGTACAATGCTAGCAGCTAGCACTGACACAGCATTTCAGTTTGCCAAGCACTTTACACATCTCTTCTGACCCTCACAACCCTTCCAAGTAGATGCTATTATCCCCACTCTGAAATATAAGGCAACTGAAGCAGATGCTGCAACTTGCCTGCCTGACTCTAAATCCAATACTGTGCTATGCCACCATCCCTTCTCTCAGCCTCAGTTTCTTTTTCTGTAAAATTGGTGTTAGGACTAGATAATCTCTAAATGTCTCATTATGGGAGATATATGGTAGAGTGAAGAGCATTCCACCTCATGTCAGAGAACCTGGGCTCCAATACGTGCTACTTGGGTGCCCTTAACCAACGTGGACTCAGTTTCCTTCTCTGTAAGAGTTGGATTAGCTGGTTCCTAAGGTCCCTTCCAGCTGTAAATCTGAGCTGCGATCACTTATCTGGGCTGATTTCCTTCTTTGTAAGATGAGAGGGTCAGGCTGGATGGCATCAGTGGTCTCTCCCAGCTCTACAACTACGGTACAATGTACCTCTCTAGCCTCAGCAGCGTCCCTTGGAAAATCCCATCTCTAACTTGCCCCTTCTCATCATCCTTTCAGCTCCTTCCTCAGCCCCACTCCCTCCGCCCTTCCCACGCCACCCCCACCACATGGCACACAAGAGACAGATGGGTCAATACTTTATTTTTTTCCTCCAGCTCCAGTGGTACAACTGTAGCAGCATATTGGGAAACTAAGACCTCACACACCAAGGCACACTCCTTTCCCCGCCCCCCAACCTGCCCCATTCCTTCTTCAAACAGCTGGTTAACAATCAGAAAAGAGGGAGAAATAGGGTTTGATACAAACTACAGGCAGCCATCACAACCTTTAAAACTTTTTAAAACAACTCTTTTGTTCCCTTTAAAAAAAATACACTGTGTTCTTGCAGATACGAAGCAGCAAACACATTTGGATTTCACAGGTCAAACAAAACACAAGACACACTCCCCCCACCCCTGTCAAATACAATGGTCCCAGGCAGTACAGGTGCATTGGGAGAGGCAGCCTCCAACAGCGAAAGCTGGACCCATGTAGCTTCTGGTATGGTTCAATAAAAAGGACAGAGAGAAGATCAGGAAACCAGGCAAATTTACCCAGCAATTAAGGCGGAGTTGCGGTAATGGGGAGAGAAGAATCAAGTTCTGAAGGTTTATCTTATCCATTACAATTGATGGTGGTACCTTTGTCTTACAGTTCCTACATAGCAGAAGTCATCCATCCAGACATCAAGGCACAGAACACACGAGAAACTTGTCCAAGGATGAGCCTGGAGCATCATGTGCTCTTCAAGGCCAAGTGGTTGACACAGAGCCCCGAGGTGTGGCATGATTTCATTTTTGCCTTGGAATCCCAGCACACAGTAGGCACTTAGTAGCCTGTGGAATCAAGCAGAATTGGGGCAAGCCCAGGCCTGGAAAGTCTTAAAAAGAGATCAGCAGGCCCCTTCCCTAAAGAAAGCCTCACCTAGACAAGCGGGCATTCCAGTTTCTAAATACCATTTGAAACGAAAGTTTAAGGAGGAAGAGGAAATGATTGGGGGCCAAGGGGGAAGAGAAGAAGGATGAGACACTACTTTAGAAAATAAATTAACCTGGCTCTAGCTTCAGCAGGTTCAACCTTTCCACTGCCCACTTCCCCCTTCCCAAACCCCCAACATGGCGGAGGTACGATCTGGACCCTGTCCCTGCCCTGTCTGCTGTCCCCAGGCCCCCTGAACTCTGACGAGGCTCCGGTTGTCTAGATCCTGACAACAAGGCCATGCTTCTCTCTGAGGGACCTCAACTTGGCACTCCCATCTTCATGAATGAAGTCCAGATAGACTTTCTAAAGGTTTGGATTCAGAGGAAAAACCTTTGGGGATCACCAAGCAAAGATTTCCACCCCTTGCTTGGGACCCACCCACACTTCCCTGTGTGTCCCCAAGACCGTGGCACTATCTCAAAGGGATGAAATCAACTTTTCCCTAGAAATCAACACCTCCCACCCCCCACCCAGTGCCTATTCCCAGGTCAGAACACTCAAGGAGGGTACTTGGGCCCAGGACAAATAGCTGTTGGCTGTCTCTGGGGCCCTCTCAGAGCCTCTGCCAGAAGAAATGCCCATTGGCTGAGACTTGGAGACAGGCACTTGGGCAAGGAGAAGAATGCAGCTAATTAAATGAGTCTTTTCTCTGACCTTGGGGCTGGCAGCTAGCAATGGGCTGGGAAACACGGGTTTGTATTTTTTTTAGGAGACTCACTCAGGACACACTAAAAAACTTACAAGGGCCTGAGTCATTAACAGAAAAATACCCAATAAAAACCATCCCAAGCGTCTTGGCCCTCTCTGCAACTTGGACTCTTCCTTACCACTGATGAAGCCAAACACCCCCTGCTCCTGCCCCCATCCCCACCCCCCCACCACACACACACACACACACACACACACACACACACTTTCTTTTGGCACCTCCTTCGGGTCGTGGAAAAGCAAAGATGAGCTTTAGCAAGGTACTTCCTCCCTCACCCCCATCCCTCCTCCAAGCTAGGCAGAACGAGCAAGACCCTAAGTAATGCCACAGGAAAAATGGTCTGAAAATGCAGGATTGGGGGAGAGAAAAACAACCTCAGCAGACATGCTGCTCTGTCCATCTATGCCAGCTACATATACATCTGTCCTAGAAACAATCCACCTTAGCCACTGAGGAAGAGAAGAGTCCTCAGAAAAGGATCTTGGAGTGCCCTGGTGAGAAACATGCCTTTTATGGAACTTCAGAACACACACACACACACACACACACATACTCACACACAGAGACCAAAACCCTACACACAAACACAACCAATGCCCTTTCAAATCTTCCATCTCAAGATGTTGGCAGGGGCTGACTTGGCCACGGGCCTCAAAGGACCCAAGACTCAATGTCCACCAGAATCCAGGAGAAAGGAGCACTTGCTCTCCAGGGACTTAGAAATAGAGGATATTCATCCTGGACTAAAGGAAGTCACAGTCTGGTGAGAATGACTTAAGTAACCTCACCCCTGCCAAGCCTCAGTTTCCTCATGTGTATAAGCAGGGAGTCAGCTCAAATGGCCTCTAGTATCCCTTCCAGATCTAACATCCCATGTGTGTAAAGAGAAGAAATGACAAAGTAGTCATTTTTTTCTCTTGGTTACAGATTTTTTTTTAAATGTACCTTTTTCCCCATAAAAAAAAAACAACTCAAAAGTATAAACTCAACATTTAGTACATACACTCAAGTGAAACTTCCATGGGGGGTGGGGGTGGGGAGAGGAGCAGGGAGGGTGACTAACCCCTGGGCTTTCAGGCTACCCCTGGAGGTTGGGTAAAGATGCTTTGGTGCTTAATTATATATCATGATGGGAGAAATTGAGCCTTTGGTTTCATTTTTTAAAAAAAGCGCTTTAAAATCTCAACTGTAATACTATTTGCACACTCTCACACACATACACACACACACACACAAATTCAACTTCTACATAGAAAAATAAAGGATAAACATTATCCATCTATTTTTATATTGCGTAATGGAACTTGTATATACATATCATATTTAATCTGTCTTTAACATCTTAAGTCTCTGAGGTGCAAACTTCCCACCTATCCCAGACCCCCCCATTTCCCCAACCCTATTCTGTGCGATTTAGGATTTCTAGGGAAGAAGAAAAGTCACATTCATTCTTCTGGCAGGGGAGAGAAAAGACAGGAAGGGGGAGGAGGAAGGCATTCATCTTTCTTCCGCTAAAATCTTTCCCCAGCTATCAGTGCCGCCATTTTAGATCCAACCCCTCTTTCAAGGCTGGAAACAGGGAGGCCAGCTGGTCAGTGGCACATACCCTGCAAGAATCACACTGGTACTTCCGGAAACCCGAAGCTTGTAAAACTTGGTTTCGGGGGCATGGGGGAAAGAGGGATGGAAATGAGAGGGGGAATCCTTTCTTTTTTAAATAAGATGCTGGAATTGCTCCCCACAGTCTGATCCTTTAGTATGGAGTTCTAGTCTCGATCTGGTGCTTTGTAAGGAAGTACTTGAAAAACTCATAGACTGACCAGGAGATGGCTGTGGATGGCATCTGGTAGATTATCCGTGCCTGCATACCTTTAAAGTACCCAGAAATACCATTGAGCTGGTACACTGTCCGAAAGGCATTGGCCATGCCAGAGAGATGTCCGCTGACATTGGCCAAGGAGAGAGCCATGTTTTCCTGAGTGTTAAGGAGGGTCTTACAGACATCCAGGGGGGTAGTGGCAGCCGCTGCGATGGCTCCCGCCAGCCCTCCAGCGAGAATGTGGGACTGGGGGTTGTAACCCCGATGAGGGTTGATCTGCTCCTGAAGGAACTCATAGGTAATGAAGTGAATGGACTGGAAGGGAATGTTCATGGTGAGCTGGGTGGTGTAGCTCCGGTAGAAGGCGCCCACCCCCTCGGTCCGCCACACATCCCGGATACATCGTAGCGCCGAATGATGAGGGGAGTTGTACATCTGCATGCGCTGCTTCACCACTGCCAGGAGAGGGCGCCGATGGTCCAGGTGATCCAGGTGGAGATGTTTGCCACCCCATGATGGAGATGCAGGAGAAGGCAAGTCATAAAGAAAAACAGGCAAGTTAGACCCAAAGGACACAGACGCTGTCACAGAGCTTCAGCAGCCTCAGTCTTGGGGACCCATGAGCGGTGCATCGGGGCAGCCCAGGCTGGGTCTGCCCCATGGACTCAGAGAGTCCAAACCCAGGTGTCCTGGACCCTTGGGGCTGGCGGCGAAGCCCTTGGGCCCCTTCCCAGAATCATGTTTCATGATCAAACAACACAAATCACAAAGGAAAACCAAAGGTTAACCAAAATAAAAACCTAAGCCTTTCCCCATTCAAGTCCCCAGACCCCAGGTGAAGAAGCCCTGCCTTACCTATCCCCAAGTTGTCTTCATTGCCTTAATTAAAGTCTCATATAACATGGCCCAATCACTCTGCTTCAAACTCCCTGACCAGCTCCCTAGGCCTCCCACCCCAACAGCCGTGAGGAGGGAGAGGGGGCCGTGAGGACCCCCACTCCCAAAGCTGCTTTAGCACTCTGCACACTTGAAAACACGACAGAAATGAGAATTCTTGTTATCATGACCACCCAGACTTGAAATGACCTTCCCCAGCCTCACTCCAAATTTCCCAACCTAGGCTGTTTTTCCTTCAAAATAGGCATTGTTTTATTCTTTGTAATTGTATCTTCATCAACTACAACAGTGCCCAACACACAGTAGATGCTTAATAAATGGTTACTGATGGACTAAATGACATCTGTGTGCTTTTCAATGGTCTATCAGAATCCTCTCGGGCCCGGGTTCAACTAAATAAATTCTTAAGAGGAAGTCGGCTTGGGGAATTAATGAAAGGTCACGCACAGGATCTCAGAGGCCATCGAGGATCACAGATCTAAAACCAGAAGGGACCTTAGGGGTCATCTGGTCCAACCCTCCTAATTCTACAGCTGAGGAAACTGAGGCCCATACTCAAGAATCCTCTCTACAATCCAGCAGAATGTAAGCTCCCTGAAGGGAAGGATTGCTCCACTTTTGCCTTCAAAGACTTGCACAGACCCCGGTAGGCTCGTAATACAAGTCTGATGAATTGTTGTTGACTGTCTAATACGAGGTCAGCTATTCTTCGCTTAAAGATCCCTAAGGCTGGGAAACTCACTAGCTCCCATGCCAGCCCATCCCTCTTTTGGGTTAGCTCCATTAGAACATCAGCTCCGTAAGGGCAAGGACCATTCTTGTTTGGTCTCTATATCCCCATAACCTACCACAGTGCCTTCCTTGATAATCATAATCAACGCTGAACTGAATCGCTCAAATGATGTAAGGACAAACTTCCTCATACAGAACTGAAGTCTTCCTTGGAAACTTCCATCCACTGCTCTTAGCTCTGGGCCCCTCACTCCCCACACCCACCTCACCCTTGGCCCAACCAGAACAAGGCTAATCCCTCTCCCATGAGACAACTCTTCAATCGTTGGTTCCACTAGTAGAAAGCAAGCAAAGACTAATTAATTAATTCCAGTTTCCTTCAGGCTGGCCATTAAATATGTAAAAAAGAGACCATGTTTAAACTCTGAATGGGAGTTTAATCGTGAACTCTGAATAGGAATTTAATTCTAAAGACAAGAGACAGAGGAAAGACCACAAGTCTCAAGTTTATGGAGATCAAACATTCATTTAGCAGCCCAGATACAAATGCCTAGGCAGGCGGCAAAAATCCCAAAGTAAAATTAGGCAATGGGGTTAGGAGTTCCTTAAGAAACAGTGAGGTCCCTGGGCTGGGTGAGGTGGCGAGGCACAGTGCTGGATTTACAGTCAGAGAGTATGGCTTCAAATCCTACGTAGCCACATGACTTTTTGCAAATCCCTCCCTGTACCTCCATGGGCCTCAGTTTCCTTCTTTATAAAATAAGTGAGTCTGAGCTCCGTTCTAGCTCCTATGAGGTGTAACAAGTTTTGATCTTTGATCTTTTCTTTCTGAAATTTTATGCAAACGGATTATGATGTTTCTAGAATCAATCTTTCCTGGCCCCAAAGCTGCCTTGTCTGGTGTGAAATTACAGTCTCAGGAGGACTCAGGAAGTTTTGTAAGCTCTTCGAGACCATTGCACTGATTCAGATAGCTGATGTTTATGAAACCGGAAGCAGTGGCCTATTTCTTCCTCATATTCCACTCTGCCAAGTCCTTACTCATCATTCTAGCTTTTACTTTACAAATAAGAACAATCAGCTCTTCCGGGGTGTCTCAACCTAGACGGTAGGAGGAAAGTCAACTAAAATCGACCCTTTTATTCCCCTGAAATACCGATAAACTTCAAGGCTAACAAAGGGAAGGACTTTCCTCACGGTTTATGTCCTATACTTTCTTTGATTGCTGGAGAGCAGTGGGCTGGCCAGTCCTGGAGGACCAAGAGGGCCTTTAGCCTTCAACAGCTTCAGGAGGTATTCCCTCCGAGCTCAATGGCCTGGATACAAAAGAAGCCCATGATCTTCTTCTTTGCCTGAAGCTATTCTGGGGTCAGCAAGGCGCAAAGAGTCTGCAGGCCTGGGTCTGGATTCCCACTGTGGCCATTTACCATTTGTGTGACTGCTCCCCCAACTCGGGTCTCAGTTTTCCAACCTATAAAATAAGGCGGTTGGACTATATGATCAGTTACTGATGTTTTAAATTCAGAGAAACAGGCCCTACCATGGAAGGAACAATGAATTTGGAGTCAGAAGACCCATATTTAATTCCCAACACAGTCCCCTACACACACAGCCTCCTTGTGTGACTGATCAAGTGACTTAACCTGTCAAGGCCTCAGTTTTGTCATCCACAAAATGGGAAGGCTGGATTTGGTGACCTCTAAGGTCCTTTCCAGGATTCCTATGATCCTATAACTCATTATGCCCGGTACCATCACTAAGGGGATAGGGATAGAAACCGGGCCTGTGATTTCACTGATAACAGCAATCTTTTATGAAGAAATGCCCTTCATCAATGCATGTTGGCAGCTTTTCTGCAACTTTAAAGCCTCAGACAAAGCGCTCTTAACCTCGTTTCTCAATATGGACCCCTGTGGCAGTCCGGTGAAGCCTACAGACCTCTTCTCTTCTCAGGATGTTTTTTAAGTACATAAAGTAAAATACTTAAGATTGTGAAGAAAACCAATCATATTGAAACGTAGTTATCAAAATGTTTCTAAAAACCAGCTCCTGGGCCCCAGATTAAGAACCCATGTTTGGGAGTTGCCTAGAAGTTGTGACTTGCCCAGGGTCACACAGTCCAAAGTCTGCATGAGAACTCAGGTCCTTTCCATTTCACAACCTGTCATCAGCTCAGGTCATTAAGGCCTGAACCCAGGTACCCTTGGAAGAACTTGACCTCTTCCGAAACAAAGTCCCTTTGGTCCCTTTCTCAGAATCACAGATCTAAGAACATCTTATGAATCACATTTAAATAAGAAAAGGAAAGGGAATATGCATTTATATAGAATCACTTATGGACATTTGGGCTAAGTGTTTCACAAATACTTTTATCATTTGATCTTCACAACCACTCAGTGAGGTAGATGGTATTGTATCCCTATGGTACAGATGAGGAAACTGAAGCAAAGAGAGTTAAATGACTTGCCCAAGGTCACACATAGTAAGTGTCTGAGGTCAGATTTGGAGATTTGAACTCAGGTCTTCCTGACTCTAGGCCCGGCACTCTACCTACTGCACCACCTACCTGCCTCAATAATTAACCACCTTATTTACTTAAGGAGCTCAGTGATAAAATAAAATAAACTTTGGGGGTTCTCTTGATCTTTAGAAACAAGGCACTAGGTCTTCCTAACTATTCCCCTGGGTTAGCTGTTACTGCTCCCTCCCACACTGTCGGGACCTGCTCCAGTCTCCCCCTTCCCCAGGGCAGGGACACGTTACCTTCGGCTGGATTCATTACAGCATCGTGGAGCAGGGTGGCCAAACTCCCCGCTATCCCTGCAAAACAAACTCCAGACAGTTAGCCTCCCAAAGCAGACCACTCACTAGGGCACAATCCCTGGGGACGTTGAACCAAGCCTCTCGAGGCCTGGCCAAACCACTTACCATCAGGTGACTAACTGCTTTTTAATCCCAAAGGCCCCAAAAGCAAGGGTAAGAATGGGAGGGGGAGGTTTGTGAAGGGGTGCGGCGGTGGGGGAAGGGCACAGAGCTCAGCAAATTCCAGCTCTCTCAAAACATCTCTGGGGAGGAGCTGAGGCCAGAGAGCCCACAGAGACCACCCTCAGCAGCCTCTCCCCCTCACCTTTGGTGGGTTTTCCTCACTCTCACTGCCCTCTCCTTCATAATTCAATTTGCCCCATTCAATAATTCTATTCAATTCCTCGGTTCTAGCCTGGATGGAGCCCACCCAAGGGAGGGGGGTAAGGCAAGACAGAGGGAAATGAAAGAAGGGGGGTCTTGAAGGACAGTGCAAACAGAAGGCAGCAGAAAAGCTGGCTGGGTTAGGCATCAGAGAACCTGGGTTCAAATCCTTGGAGCAAGTGACTTCATTTCTCTGGGCCTCAGTTTCCCCAGCTGGAAAGTGCAGAGACTGGACCAGATATGACCTTTAAGGTCCAAGGAGGCTTAGGATTTAAGAATTAGAATGGGGATAGGCCAGGTGGGTAATGGAAGGAAAGGGACTCTGCAGATGTCCAAGATAAATGTGAGCTTACTGTGAGCTTCTCCACAGGCTGGTCCCCAGCCAAACCTCAAGAACCATGAGCACTGGTCCAGGAGTCCTACCCGGGAGCTCTGAGCTTTCTTATTCAGTGACGACGTTGCCAAGTAACTGACGTTACCACTGAAGACTGGGAGAGGAGCTGAGGAATGAAAGCCATCCTCCGGCCGGCCTGGATAGTCAGCACCAGGAGAGGCCAGAGAGGACGTCTCCAGGGTACGCAACGTCTTCAAACCTCACTATGCTCCCAGTGGGGCCTGTCTCAGGACTGAGATCACCAAAGACCTAAATCGAGACAATTCCTAGGTGGTCATAACATCTCAGTGAATGTTCTCAACGCATTTCTACAGAACACACTTAGGACGTGGATTACCAAGGTCTGCTGGCCGAAGGGGCAGAGAAAGCAGGGCAGAAGAAAGCTGCTACAGGTCGCATCAGAGAAAGGAGGGCCGATGAAAGCAGTTCACATCTCCCCAGCTAAGCTCGGAAGCCCAGAGGTGGCTCCCAGTAAACCGGGCCTCCATCATCCCTCAACACCACCACCCACAAACAAAAACAAAACCCCAAACCCACACGTGTGCACCCCCCCTCCTCTCCTAACTCACCCTCCCGTCTCAAGCCCACGTGGAACGTTACGGAAGAGCTGTACATAAGAACTCAAAAAACCCTGTCTCCACCCCCCTTCTCCTTCAAAAGTAAACTATTCCATCCCTTGCTCCCAGAAAGCTGTGACTCAGACGAGCCGCAGGGGTGGGAGGGGGCACCCTCCCAGGAGCTTAGATCCTGACACATGGTGGTCTGCTCTGGAGAATACGCCTCCGGTCAGTCAGTAACACTTCTTGCAAGATCTCTTAAAGCCTGATTTTCTCGCCGATGCTGCTGCAGCGCCAAAGGTCTTTTTTTTTTTTTAACATAGTCTGAGAGAGGCTGTTCAGAGAGCGCTTCTCGTAGCCCGAATTCACATGTTTGGTTTCTATTTAAGGTCTGATCAATAAAGGTCTATGAAAAGAGTCTGAGTGTTAAAGCAAAGGTCAAAAAAAAAAAAATGCAAAAAACCGAGCACACCCCTTGGTTGTCAAGTTCCCCAAAGTTCAGAAAAATTGAATATTTCTATATCTATCTATAGATCTACTCATCCATAGATATATAGATAGATATGGACAGGTCTACAGTTCGTTATTCACAAGCAATCAGACTGAAGACTGGGTGTGTTAGCTCGCTGGGTCACCCAAGGGGGAAAGCCCCAAGGAAGCAGAGAGGGGAGGGTCTGTTGTAGAATAGAACAGAGCAGTCTAACTCCAGACAAACGCTTTCAAAATACCATTGGCCAGATGGCTGTTTCCTCTGCGGTGGAGAACCTCATTTAAAGTCCTTTTCATGTTTTCGTAGCAGGCAAAATACATGGCGTGGGCTGGCCCCGCCCCCATCACCATCACGTTGATGCCCCGTAAGGGTCTCCAGAAGCCTTCAGTCCGGATGATTTGCTTGAGGGCGCCATATACGCTTGTGTAGCGGGCTTTGGGATCTGGATGCAGGCTCTGCATTCTAGTCTGCGCGGGGAGGGAAAGAGAACAAAATGGGGGTAAGTGACCCTGGAGAGATACTTTTAGGAACCTCATCTAGTCAAATCCCTCCCCCTTGTCTGTGAGGCTGAAAGAAGGGAAGCGACTATCCGAGGTCATCAAGAGGCTCCCAAGAACCACAATCTTTCTGCTCGTGGGAAGCCCCGATGGGAGGGGGCTTCCTTGGCTGCGTTTCACCTTCCACATGCCAGACACAGAGTAGGTGGCTCACTAAATGTGAAGTCTAAGAGTGACGATTCAACAGCAGCATCTGAAGGTTTGCAAAGAACTCTACGTGTCGGTGTCTCATTTGGGCCAGAGGTCCCTTCTTCTGGCTCCGGAGAAGAGGCCGTAGGAACACTGTGTCCCTCAATAAAATGTACTGACCTGTTTCCAATTCTTTATGCCCCCAGCACCTCAAACAGTGATCTGCACACAGGAGACATAAATGCTCCTTGTCTGACGAACTGAGTTAAATGCAACTGCTACAAGACGAATGTGGAAAGGTGTTTAATGTGATTGTACGTGTAAAACCTACGTCCGATTGCTTGCCATCTTGGGGAAGGGAGGGGGGGAGGGAGAAAAAAACGTGGAACTCAAAATCGTATAAAAGTGAACGTTGAAAACTATCTTTACATGTAATTGGGAAAAATAAAATATTATTAAGTGGGAAAAAAAATAAATTTAACTGCTGGTTCTCCTATTCTCTTAGACACATGTGAAATACAAGGATTGGGCAAACCTTGGTGGATGGGACTGTTCAACTCAGTAGAAAGGCCAAGGGGGATCTGGTATGGGGGCATGTCTACGGTAGCTATAGTGTAGGGCACCATAGTATACAGAGTGCTGGGCCTGGAGACAGGAAGACCTGAGTCAAATCCTGTCTCAGTCACTTCCTAGCTGGGTGACGCTGGGCAAGTAACTTGACTGCCGTCTGCCTCAGTTTCCTCGTCTGTAAAATGGGAACCACAGTGCTGACCTCCAGAGCTGGTTGTGAAGATCAAAGGAGGTATTTGTAAAATGCTTTGCAAACCTTCAAGTGCCACATATACATGCCAGTTAGCATCACTGTTATCATGGGGCAAGAGCTGGATTGACCACTTGTCCCACTGGCATTCATACAACAGAGCTCTGGAGAAAGAGGTCCAGCACGTTGAGTGCCTCTCCCCCTAACTCACTTCCCACTAGCGGGTATATAGGGCAGGGACAAGAGGATTAACCATCCATTAAGCATCGACTACGGGCTGGATCAAAATTGGAGGGGGGGCCACATCCCAGAGGTGACGTTCATACCAAAGCTATAGCAGCGATACTCAAAGAGCTTCCCACCCCCCTCAAGGTCATACAAAGAAAAATGGCTCCCCAAGAATCTCCACAATCAACCCTCCTGTTACCTTTGTACCCTGGAGCCTGTCCCAGAAGAGGCACTTATGGCATCCCCCGATACCCTAAGGAAAAATCATAATTACAGGTTTCATTTCTACCACCGAGAGGCAGCGTGCCTCGACTTGGGCAGACCTCCCAGAGCCACGCCCAGGTCAGTCACGTGAAGGCCGCCAGAGGCTTCCAAAGCATGTTCTCCCAAAGCATCCTGGGAGGCAGAAATATCATTATCTCCACTTTACAGACAAGAAAGAAGAGGCCTCGTGGAAAGAGCTGGCCTCAAGGCCCGACTCTGACATGGCTTGGTTGGGGGACACCTCTCAGTGGCCAACTAACTCTCTGGTAGTCTCTAAGCTGTAGAGGAGGTGCCGGTCTGTCCTGGCAAAGGAGGTTTCGTCACCTGGGAGTTCCAAATCATAGGTCCCGGACCTACTCTCTCCCTCCAGATGAGCAGACTGTGCCCCACAGGGGTTTGAAAGGAGCCACCCAGGTTCACACAGGTTATTACACAGCCAAGAGCTGTGATGTGAACCTAGGTCGTACTGATCCCCAGAGTTCACTGCCCTTTCCATTAAGCCGGACTGAGTCTCCAAACAGCACCCACAAAACACTAGGCAGAGAGTAAAGGCTGAAGAACTCCAAAATCTCAGAGTAATCTCAAAGATAATCTTCTTTAATGGAGAAGTGCTCATCCAGCCTCTGCTGGGGACCTCCAGGGATGGGGAGCTCACTACCTGCTGAGACAGCCCATTTTACTTTTAAATGCCTCAACCTATCAAGATGGTTCTCTTCCACTAAGTCAAAAAGCCACCTCTTTGCATCCTCCTGGCACTGCTCCTGGTTCCACAGCCCAGGTCAAGCAAACTAAGTAGAATTCTTTTTCCACGTGAAGACCCTTTGCCCCGATGCTGGGAAGCTTTAGGCTCCCTATATCCCCAGCTCCTGTAATGGACCCATTTTCTGACAGGGTCTCCAGTCCCCTCTCACCCCTCCTGCCTGGTCACTCTCCTCTGAGACTCACCTTCTTCCTAATATGGTGCCTCCCGGGTGAACCAAGGCTTGCCCTGGCTGCAGCCTCCTCCCCAAGCCCTGTGACATTCCAGTGTACCACCTAATCTTGAAGTCTTGGGGTCCCAGGAGGCCTCAGGCCTCTCTCAAGGTCACTCTCAACCCCAGACTAAACAAAGAGACTGGTGAAAAGTTACTAAATCCCAACAGCAGAATCCAATTTGGCTGTGGAGAAATAATAATAATGGTGATGGTGATGGTGATGGTGATGATGATGGTGATGATGGTGATGATGATGACGGTGATGGTGATGATGACAGTGATAGTGATGATGAAGATGATGAGGATGGTGATAATGATGGTGATGATGAAGATGATGATGGTGATGATGATGATGATGGCTAACATTCATACAGTGTCTACTGTGTACCAGGCACTATGCTAATAAGCATTTTACAATCATTCTCATTTGATCCTCACAACTCTGGGAGGTGGGGGCTACTGTTATCCCCATTTTTACAGATGGGGAAACTGAGGCAAACAGAAGTGACTTGCCCAGGGTCACACAGCTAGTAAGCGTCTCCGAACTTCTTCCTTGCTTTTTTCCTACTTCTCAAATAGTTCAAGTTTAACAATGAGTTACTGCGTCCCTACTACATCCAGATTACTGTCCTAGGTATCTAAGAAGAACTAGTCTGGTCTATTTGGGGAGATAAGGTCCACTTAAAATACCTTCCAGTCCTTACTGTTTTCCGAGTTGGAAAGGGGGCCCATGTTAATCATTTCATTTGGCCCCAGCTGAAAAGGAATGGGCTTAGAAGCTCTCTGAGGGCAGGACAAGCCCTGTCGCATTTCTCTGGATTTCCCAGATGCCTGAAGCTGCTGTGCAAATAGACAGCCTTGTGTCTTCTGCCTCCTCCTCTGCCCTCAGCCAAGACCAGCTTTGAGAGGAAGTCTCCTGACTAGCCTGGGGCGGGGGGGTCTGTGAGGCCCAGAGCATTCACTGGCCCAAAGGCCTGCTCTTTCCATCACAAGACACTATCTAGCTCTTCCCCCAGGACCCCTGCCCATGTGAATGAAACCCAAACAAGGCAGAGATCTGCTTTTCTGAGTCCCAAGCAGAAGGTCAGCTTTCTCTGCCAGCTGTCAACCAAGGCGTGTGTGTGGGTGCCAGATGGGGGAGGGGACAGCTGGTAAGTCACCTTTCTACAAGAAGAGCCTCCCAGCTTCCTTAATCAGACCATAAGGTTCTCCTGCCCCGGCAAGGGAAGTCCATGGCCCCAAGCCTGGGGAAGAAGGGCTCCCCCTAGCCGACTGCTTCTTGCCAGTGCTTACATGACTGGCCCATGACCCAGGATTTTTCCTGTAGTTTAAGAGAAAGAAGAGCCAGCTACACTGAAAAAGCCTCACCACCCAGCGCTGGCAGTGATGGGGGCCATGTCTGGCTAGACCAGGCATGCAAGGTGAGGCTGGAGAGAAGGGGGAGAGATGGGCACCATCATTCCTGACATCATCCCCTGGGGCTCAGTTACAAATCCTGCCTTTGTTAGCTCTAATGAGGCCATTCCCGGCAGAAAGCAAATTTCACGGTGGGATAGGAAACTGACTGGGAGAAGAGAGGCAAAGAGAAAGGGAAAAAGGGGGAGAAAGCAAGAGAAAAAGAAAGAAGAAAAGACAAAGGCGGAGAGAAAGGGATAAAGGGGAAGAGAATGAATGAATGAACGAATGAATGAATGAATGGATGGATGAATGGATGAATGAAAACTACCCCTTCCAGCCTAAACTCACTTCAGAAAAAAAGACACAGTCCAATGCGTTTCGCCCAAACAAAGAAAATCCTAGAAATACCTTCCCATCTAAATATCTTTTAGCCTGGCCCATTTGAAGGAAGACTCCACCTTCAAGAAACAGGACTGCTCCAAGCTTCCAGCCAAGGGAGACCCGACTCCAAGGCAAAGCCAAGATATCCTCCAGGCCTCCTCCCCTCTGACCACTGACCTTCCCGGCTCCCTGTAAGTCCCAGCAAAACCCCCACCCCCTGGAAGAAGCCTTCTCCTTCCCCAAGCCCTCTGAATTCCAGGGCCTTCCCTCTGTTAATTATTTCCCATTTATCCTGCATAAAGCCTGCTTGGTATCCATGTGGTCTCCTCCATCAGACTGTAAGCTCCTTGAGGGCTCCTTGCCTCTTTTTTGTATCCCCAGTGCTGGCACATAGTAGGTACTTAATGTTTATTGAATGAATGAAGGAATCTGCTAGCTCAATACTGTAATGTGTAACAGTGGACTGGAAGAATATCATTCTTAGGAGGTGGAAGTTACAGTGACTCTGGGGTCAGAGGACTGGGTTCCAATCCTGCCTCTGATATCTACCACCCGGGTGACCTTGGACTGAAGTCACCGATTCTTCCAGGGCCTCAGAGGGAGGCCGCTTCCAGCTCTGGATCTACAAACCTAGACGTTTTTTACACTGAATGAAACACCCTCCCAGCCGAGGAGAGTTCTGTCCAGACAGGGATTATGACCCATATTTCAGATGAGGAAACTGAGGCCGGGAGAAGAAACCAGTCTTATCACAATCCAAGTCCAGATGACTCTCCACTATGCCACCCTGCATCTGGTCTGAGCCCTGAGGAGACAGGTGGGAACTTGGTGCTAGAAGGGAGGGACATTTCCAGGCCTCATGAACAGCATGACCCAAGGCCTGGACGGCAGGAAACAAAGGGCGTGGAGATATATGACGGAGGAGCGTGTGAAACCTGGCTTGGCAAGAACAGACAGAGAGAGAAGGAGGGGGAAAGGAGAAGAGAGACAAAGGGTGCATTTATTAAGCACATACTGTGTGCCACTACTGAGCTAAGCACTGAGAAACAAATATAAGTCAAAGAGACAGTCCTTGCTCTCAAGAGGCTTAATAACAAACAAAAGGAAACTGGGATGTGAGGGGTGGGCAGGGAATTAGACCCTCACCGAGGGAAAGCTGCCTGGGGCGGGGGTGGGGGAGCAGGAGGAGGGGAGAAGGAGGAGAAGGAGAAAAAGCTGGAGGGTGAGATGGACAGCTAGGAGTGAAGTCAGCATGGATGTCCAGTTTTCTTTCTTTCTTCCCTTCCTCCCTCCTTCCCTTCTTCCTTCCTTCCCTCTTTCTCCTTTTCTCCCTTCCTCTCTCCCCTTTCTCCTTTCTTTTCTTCTCCCCTTCCTCCAGGGGCCAGGGACTCACCAATCAGAGAAGAGGGCCAAAGGGCAGAGGCAGCTCCAATCTCAGATCACAGAAAGCCTTGAATGTCAGACAAAAAGAAGCCTGGCCCTTCTTCTCCAGCCGGTTCTGTTCAATAGTAGCCAGTGGTATGAAGTTCTCCCAAGATTCCCTGAAACCCTCTGCTCCCAATGCGGCTTCACTGGGGTAGATGTGTCTTAGGCCTGGAGTGGGCACTTTACCGTCAGAATACAATGATAACATTCACAAAACTAGCAGCCAGTGGTAGTGGGTGGGCGGGGATCTGGGTTCTAGTATGGTCTCTGCCACCTTGGACATGTCCCTGCTTTCTCTGACCCTCAGCTTCCTTCTCTGTTGGGGCCAGAGGACCTCAGGGGGCCCGTCCAACTCTGGGGAGAGGAGCGATCCATCAGATATTCCAGGGGCCCCCAGCCTGCTGGGAGACTCTAGGAAGACTGGGCCGGGAGCCAGAAGGCAGTCTGGAGGATTGGCCAGAGGTCAGGACTTGGCATCGGGCAGACCTGGGATCCAATCTCACTGGACATTCGCTAGCCGTCTGACTGGAGGAGAATCTACAGGCTATCCTGAAATGAAGCTTCCCCACCTCTAAGATGTGGAGGAAAGACAACATGACAGGGTCAGGAAGACCTGAATTCAACTCCCACTTCCAACACAACTTAGGCAAGTCACTTAACTTCCCTGTAAAATGGGGGGTGGGGGGTGGACCGAGATTAAGACTAGCTTCTGAGGTCCCCACCACTGCTAAGTCTGTGATCATAACAAACTGTCTGAGAGACTCTGGTCAAGTCATTTGCAGTTCCAGGCCCCAGGCAGCTTGCTAAGAGTTGGGAGGTATCAACCCACATTGGTAAAGGGGGTTTCCTACTGTTGAGGCAGATGAATAACAGATAAAGCACTGGACCCAGAGTCAGACCAAAGTTCAAATCTTGCCTCAGACACTTGCCAGCTGTGTGATCCTGGGCAAGTCATTAGCCTCTCCCCCTCAGTTTCCTCACCACTAAGTTGGCAATAATAGCACCTATTTCACAAGGCTATTTTGATGACTGAATGAGAATATATGTAAAGAATTTTGCAAACCTTAAAGCACTATATAAATGTTGGCCATTATTATTATCATCATCACTATCATCTCAATGAAATCACAGATCGAGTCCAAAAAAAAAAGCCTGGAGATAACAGCACCCACAAGGTATGGGGATGGCCTCAGAGGTCCCTCTTCCTCAAGTCCTAGGCTTCTCCATCCTTCACTCAGCAGCAGACCCAAAGGCCAAAGATTCCAGTCCTGCCTTTGCAAGTCCCGATGAGTTATCTCAGGGGCGATAAATTTCTCATCAACAAAACACACACACACACACACACATCCTCCAAAGATATTCTAATTCAGATAAGGAAAGGGGGTTGGTCCTATGATATCATCAGTTAAGGGAATTCCCAGATGAAGAAACTTCCTCTGCCAGTTAAGGGTCTCCTGGCATGGAGACAGTTCACACAGGCAGCGGATAGCAGAGGCAGGAAATGCAGCCAGGTTTTCTCTGGAACTCCACGGCTGGCTCTTTTTCCATAATGCCTCCCTTTAATTTATAAAACAATAGTAACAATAACAACAATAAATGTTATAATGATGACTATAATATATGACAATACATAAGTGTGTATATTTTTTCCAAAATGCCTCCCTTTAATTTATATAACAATAATAACAACAATAAATGTTATGACTATAATATATTACAATACTTAAGTGTGTATATTTTTATACATGTATATAGTATATACACCTACATACATAAGCATATGTATACACACACACACACACACACACACACACACACACACACACACACACACACACACACACTCAGTGCTAATAAACGTTCTCTAGGACTGGGCAGTGACCCCAGACTGGCCAAAGCTCTATAAGCAAGACGAGCCACATTGCATCTGTCATTCAAAGCTCTGCCTCTCTTCACCGTGTTGGCCAGAGGGCGATCCATTTTCATCTTTTAGAGGCTACCCACTAGGTCCCAGAGGAGCCGGGATCTGCTTGGGGAAAGAAGCCCACACCTGGGCAAGCCTCTTCCTCTCCTCTCTGAGCCTGTTTCTCCAACTGTCCGATGAGGGGGTTGGACTCAGTGGCCAGCTCCGGATCTACGTTCCTGTGACCTCTCTGAGCCTCGATTTCTTCATCTGAATAAGAGATGGTCATCGCTTTCATATCACCTTCAGGGTTTCCTGAGTGAGGGCTTTCCATCTGTTCTCTCATCTGATTCTCCACGCAGCCACGTGAGGTAAGATGCTGTCATGACGTCCACTTGACAAATGAAGAAACTGCAGCACAGAATCAGTCACAAAGCTAGTAAATCAATGTCTGGGCCAGGATTTGAACATGGCTCTTCCTGACTCCTAGTCAGACATTCTACCCCTGCACCACAGACAACTACGTCACAGTCTGGTCCCAAAGATCGAAGGGCTTTGCTCAAGAGTTATTAAAAAAACACTAGTTTTTAGTCCCAATTTCCTTAATTTATGAATAGGAAGAGAAATGGGTAGAGCCATCATCCCCAACTGCTACCACCAATTGGGTGGACTTGTTAATCCGGCCAGACCCCACAAGCCTCTCCTACAAAGGCTCTCCCCCCATCAGAGACCTCCAAGTCTTGCTGGTCATGCAGTTTCTTGACCTGAACTGGAGGTCGGTGGATAACACTCAGGAAACCACAAGGCAGCCTTCCCGCTATCTTTGAACAAGGACGCTCTGGCAGGGGACAGCATCCCTGCCCGGAGCCGGTCCTTCACACACACAAACAGAACTACAAATCATCTTCCCTTCCTCCCACCCCCGCCCCAGCCACCCACTTAAACACAGGAGGAAATCCTTGGTCCAGGGCAATCTGTTTGCACAAATGACACAGTCAGGGCGAGGTCAGCGTGATGTCATTGCTAGCGCATCAAGGCTTTCCTAGCTCTGCTTCTCCTCGCCCCACAGGCCGGGGGGCGGGGATACAGCAAGAGCTCAAAGCCACAGCAAGGTAGCATTTGCGTATTTGGAACTTCACAGAACCATCCATACTGCCAATGAAAACTAAGAGTGGACCCTGGAGGTCTGGAGTCAGTCAGAGAAGATGGTGAAACCATCATGATATCATTCCGCCAGGCCCCACAGCGGCCCATGGCCAGCCCTCAGAAATGCCTGTCAGTGTTGCCAGGTGCCAAAAATACAGTCCCACGATGCAAGCCAGCATCACCAACACAAATACATTTGCCACGAGTTCAGAGACCTTCCAATGGAGGGAGCCTTGGAGGTCAGTGGGAGCAGAATTTCTTTCACTTTTTTTTTGTGTTCTGGTCCCCTGAGCAGTCAGTCTGGTGAAGCCTAGGGACCTCTCCTCAGAATCATGTTTTTAAAATAAAATACACAGTATTGCAAAGGCAACCAGAAGTTAGGAAAATAAAGATGTATTTTTTCCCTGTCTATGTTCACAAACTATCTGAAATCCATCTGTGAATCCATAGATTAAAAACCCCTGGTCTCAGGTAGCCCATCCTGAAGAAGGGCAGCTGGGTGGCTCAGTAGATGGAGCACTGGGCCTGGAGTCAGGAAGACCTGAGTTCAAATCTCACCTCAGATACTTACTAGCTATGTGACCCTGAGCAAGTTCTTCACCCTGTCTGCTACAGTTTCCTCATCTGTAAAAATCCACTATCTCTGCCGAGAAAACCCCAAATGTGATCACAAAGAAGAGGACGAGACTGATCAACACTCCTGGAGAATACATCACTTTCACAACATCTCCAACCAAGTCACCCAGCCTGCACATTCATATCCTGCAAGGACAGAGCTCGCTAGTTCCCGAGAAAATTCATTCCACTGTCAGACAAATCTAATCATTAAAAAGCTAATACTCAATTAGAAAATACATTGTATAAAGGTGAGAAGTAATACAAAATAAGGCTGGAGAAGTTATCAGTGAGGGTCCTATGGGAAGCCTCTGGTAGCAGAGTGGATATTGAGTGTAGAGAGAGGTTAAGTGACTTGTCCAGGGTCACACAGCTACTAAGTATCTGAAGCCAGGTTTGAATTCAGGACTTCCTGACTCCAGGTCCAGATGCAGGACTCTATCCACTGCAAAAGTTGGGTTTCACACCCTGGCCTTCTGACTTAAAAGACCAGTGTGCTTGGGGCAGTTGGTGGTATAGCTGGTAGAGCACTGGACATGGGGTCAGGAAGACCCGAGTTCAAATCTAGTCTCAGATACTTACTGTGTGATGAAGGGAGGTCATTTAACCACTGTCTGTCCTCAATTTCTTCATTTCACAAATGGGATAATAACGCTACCTGCCTTCTAGGACTGTTGTGAAGATCAAAATGTGAAGAACTATTACCATCATTGTTAGCGGAAGCCAGACCTGAAGAACGCTCCTGCCCTACAGCCACACTGGCTCCCCAGGAAGAGGAAGGAAGAAGGCCTCCATTCCGTGGGGGTGGTCTGGTTGGCCTCTCCTCTCTGCGTGCCCATAAGGAATCTAAAAAGCAAAACCGCCTTTCTTCAGAAGGGATTTCAGACTGCGAAGGACAGGGCCCCTTTCTGGAATGCACTACAGCCTGAAAAGCTCATTCCTCAAAGCACCACCTTCACCCCACCTTACACTCCCCGCCCGAGACATCTTCCATCTAACGGCACCAGCCTCCATGCCATTCGTCACCCAAAGCCCTCTATCTCCTGACTCTGGGCATTTTCCCTGGCTGTGCCCCCTGCCTGGAATGCCCTCCCTCCTCATCTCCGCCTCCTGGCTCCCTCCCAGTCTCAGCCAGAACCCCTCATCCACCCAAAGCCATTCCCAGCACCCCTCAGTTTTCCCGCCTTCCCCCGCTGACTGGCTCCCGTCTAGAGCTTGTCTGTACATACATGCTCACATGTCAGACTGAGTTCCTGGGGCCACAAACTGACTCTCACCTCTTTTTTGTACCCTCGGCCTAAAGAGGTGCCCGGCGCACAGCAGGCACTTAATGGGGGGGGAAGACGCCACTCGCCTGCTCTGCTGGGTAGAGAGGCGAGGGCCCACAGGACCCAGAAGTTGCGTACATTGTCACAGTAAGTCCTTCCCTGTGGTTCACAGTGACTCTGTTATAAAGGCAGGTCCAACACAGGGAGGGGGTAGAAGTAAACAAGCAAAAGCATGGATGAAAGATTTAAAAAAAAAAAAAAAAAAAGGCTAAATTCAATGGTCTGGGAAGGGCCTTCAATCTGGCCTGAGCCAGCCCCTTCCCAGGGGAGGCAGGCGTGGGAGGGAATGAGCACCCTGGAGCACAGGTAGTTACTCGAATCCCCTCGTCCCTACACCACTCCCTCCACCAATCAGGTGTGACTACAAAGGAGCTGCCCGCCACTGCATGGACCCCTGTTACATAAGGAAGGAACCAGGCAGGCCCTGATGCTGAAAGACACTGCCAGGGTCAGATTACCCAAGAAGGGCCCAGAAGTCCACACAAAGGTCCTCGGGGCTGAGCTGCGCAAGGCAGGGCAGGGCCGATCCCTCCTGAGGGGGGCCTCTGCTCTCTGGCCCTCAGCTTGCTTAAGTCCACCACATTCCACCAGGCTCCTGTAAGCCCAAAAGGCAGCTGGCTCAACCTCTGGGCATCGAGGCCCAAGGCCGCCAACCAACCAACCACCCGATGACTGCCAAGGAAAAGGGGCAGCAGGGCTGAGGCTGAAGGCCAAGTCTCATTCCAATCTGGCACCAGTAAAGGGATGGAGGGGACACCTCTGTTTCCATCTATGTCCTCACACGCATGCATCCACGATAAATACCACCCCAACCCAAAACACATCCAAGGGATTCCGACAAAAGTGAGCATCACCTGGGACGCCAACCTCAGAGGAACCTAAGGAGAATCCCGAAGGAGAGGGAGCCTCCCTCCAGTTCACACAGTCCAGCCAGTCTCAACCAGCCTGCCTTCTAAACACCCAGCCCCAGGAGCCTGCAGTCAGTGTTAGGGAGACAGTGGTACGGACGAATGGGAAGAATCACAGGCTCACAGCTCAAGACACGGCAGGGTCCTCAGAGGTCACTTTGCAAAGGAAAAAATCCCCAGGCCCAGAGTCATAACAGTCCTAAGTAGCAGGGCCAAGATTCGAATCCAGGTCCCTTCTGACTTCAGATTGCACTTTTATGACTCTTTATTACTATTATTGTGGATAATAATAATAACGGGCATTTCTACAGCATTTTCAAATTTGCAAAACGTTTTCCACATGTTCCTTTATCCATGCCTCACAAGCACCTTCTGCTTTGGTCAGCACAGGTATCACTTTACACATGAGGGAACAGGGATCAAAGAGGCTAAATCACACAGTTAGAGTCAGTTGATGGGATCGGAACCCAGACCCATCCTGACTGCAAGCCCAGCCCTCAATCCACAACGACCCCCTTCCCCTTCCTGGACATTTTACAGATGAGCAGAGTCTGGGACTCCGCCAGGAGACACACAGCTCTCAACCAGCCGGAGCCAGGACCAGAACCCCAGCTCTGACTCCAAGCTGAACCTCAGTCCACAAAACTACCCACCCAGCCTGGAGAACCTCCTTTCTAAGCAAATCCCCACCTCCTAATCGAGGGATTTTGCAATCATGTGTCATCGCTCACCAGCTTTGCCTAAAGCTCCCGTGCACACCTATTATAACAGTAATACCTGACATTTAGACAGGACTTTGAAGTCTATAGAAGCACTAGCTGCTCTCTCAGAAGCTCTCAGGTAAGCCCCGCAGGTGATGACGATCCCCCCCTTCACAGGCAGGGAGCCTGTGGGCTCCAAGAGCAGTGAGATTTGAACCCAAGTCTTCAGGATTCCAAGGCTGGAAGAGCACCCTGTTCACACATTCCTCCAGATGCCTCAAGAGAGCAAAGAGACTTCCCACAGTATCCCATCCCCCAAAGCTCCAGGGAGTTCAGAATCCTTGGATGAGCAGGAAAGTCCATCCGACAGAGGCGCCTCCTGGCACTGTTCAAAATCCTGGGAACTACAAAGCCCAAGAGACCAACAGGACTGAAGATGCAACACCACCTCCAGCTGTGAATTAGCTAAAGCTCAGCATTGAGAGGCAGGGGACAGACCTGGGGGCAAATGCTGGGTCTGCCACTGCCTGGCTGGGGGACCCTAGGCAAGGAGCCTTCCTTCTCTGGGCCTCAGTCACCTCGTGTACAAACAAGGAGAGGGTTGGAACAGATGGGCTCTAAGGCAAGAGGGCATCTTTTCTGCGTCCTGTGTCCCTGTGGCAGTTGGGGGAAGCTGATGAGCCCCCTCTGAGAAAAAATTATCTACATATGTAAAATAAAATGCATAGGCTTCCAAAGGAAACCATCATAGTGAAATCCAGTTAGCCTATTTTTTCGAGTACAGGTTCACCAAGGCCAAGGGATGTCCCTTCAGAGCCCTCAAACACATCAGCCACCGACCCAGCCTTGGCCCCTCCTGGGCCCTGTGCCCCAGGTAGGCATCAAGGGTGGAGACAGAGGTGGGGTCATGGAGGGAGGGACCAACTCTCATTTCTGGCCAATTCTAGCCGAGTCTCTCCGAGACTAAGGCACTGTTCACAAGGGCCCAGAAAGGCCAGGCTGGGGAAAGTATGGGGTTGGGGAGGGGAGGGAAGGGAGGGGAAGAAAATATGCCAAGTAGACTAGGAGGCTGTATACCAGCAGTGTTAAGGCTCACTGGTCCCTGGCTGAGTCTGGGAAACTCATAAAGCCCATGCATCAGAGCCTCACTCAGTCTCAGTCATCCAGCCTTCTAACACTAACCCCCTGAGAGCCTGCAGTCAATGGGAGATTAAAAAAATAATAATAATCGGAGAAGATGTGGGAAAATTGGAACACTAATGCATTGTTGGTAGAGTTGTGAAATGATCCAACTATTCTGGAGAGCAATTTGGAACTATGCCCAAAGGGCTATAAAAATGTGCATCCCCTTTGACCCAGCAATAGCGCTTCTAGGGCTGTATCCCAAAGAGATCATACAAATGGGAAAAGGACCTACATGTACAAAAATATTTAAAGCTGCTCTTTTTGTGGTAGCAAAGAATTGGAAATTGAGGGGATGCCCATCAGCTGGGGAATGGCTGAACAAGCTGTGGGATATGAGTGTAATGGAATACTATTGTGCTCTAAGAAATGATGAGCAGGAGGACTTCAGAAAAACCTGGAAAGACTTGTATAGACTGATGCTGAGTGAAATGAGCAGAACCAGGAGAACACTGTACACAGTAACAGCCACGTTGTGTGATGACTAACTTTGACAAACTTAGCCCTTCTCAGCAATGCAAGGATCTAAGACATCTCCAAGTCTCATGATGGAAAATGCTATCCACATCCAGAAAAAGAACTATGGAGTCTGAAAGCAGATGGAAGCAGACTATTTGCCATTTTTTTCTTCTGTTGTTTTTTGTTTCCTCTTTCTGACAGTTCCTCCTATTGGTTCTAATTCTTCCTTACAACATCACTAATGTGAAAATATGTTTACTGGGAATGCATATGTATAGCCTATATCAGATTGTATGCCATCTTGGGGAGGGAGGGGGAGAAAATTTAAAACTCAAAAGCTTATGGAAGTGAATGCTGATAAATTAAAATAAATTAATAAAAGAATAGAATCATCACCATCACCATCACCACCATCACCATCACCATCACCATCACCATCACCATCACCATCACCATCA
>NW_020954615.1:3806639-3831939 GCF_900497805.2 Vombatus ursinus | reverse complement strand
GAAGATGATGTCTTTCAACCTCTTGGGCCTCCATTTCCTCCTTTATAAAGGGAAGGGATTAGGGTCTGGAGTCAGGAAAACCTTGAGCTCAAATCTTCCCTCACACACGACTGATCTCTGTGACCCTGGGCTGATAAATCCCTTCCCCTCCCTGGAATTCCCCCCTACAAAATGACCCCATGGCATCTTTCTGCTCTAAACTTATGGTCCAATGACATCTCAGGTATGGACCCCACACCAAAAGTCATGGCAACCTTAGAAAGCTAACTCTTCAGGAAGGTAAATAATCACTCCCCATTCATCCTGGGTTTGGGGGGGTTTTGGTTAGTTTTTTATATCTGCTGTTTGGTTTGATTCTGGGATATGGAGGAAAGGGCAGGGATTAGAGGCTGTCCTGAAAGCTGACTGGGAAAACCAGTGTTTTACAGCAAAGGCGTTGGAGGGAGCCCAGCATCCCAGGGTGGAATGTTCTCCCCACCCCACAATGGTCCAGGAGGCCCTGCCCATTATCACCTGAGAGCCAGCACCAGCCCCATTGGCAGGGTAGCTGGATGCAGGCCAGCTGGAGCCCAAGGAAAAGGAAGTTCCCCGATCAGAACAAATCAGGCACTTGGTTTTAAGGACGAGTTCCAAAGTTTGCATAATATTAAAAGGTTTATATAATGTTAAATGATTTGCACACTGGGAAGGCAAGGAAATCACAGGATCAGAGCATTTCCCCATTCTATCCCACAGAGGCAGTTCAGAAGAGGAAAGGTTAGGGAATAAGCACCGATAAAGCCCCTACTATGTGCCAGGCATCGAAGGAAACAAAGAAAGGCAACAACAACAGTGCTCCCCGCAGACAACCAACCATGAACAAACGAGTGTCTGAAGGATAAACCGGGGAGAATCTCAGGGAGGAAGCACATTAACACTTCTTTGTTCATCAAGGGTCTTGTCCATGATAATTTGATTCTGTGGTGCCCTGAGCAAATCTTCCTTCCTTGTGCCTCAATTTCCCGCCCTATCCCCTCTTTGACTTCTCTGCTCTTGATACGAAGACGAGGCATGGTCACTTCTCCTACAAGGTTCTAAGTCAGAGAGAAAGGGTCTGCAGAAGAGGGAGATTTATCTGGGAAAACTGCAGCCCCACACTTGGCATCTGGCAAAGAGAGTGCCCCAAAATCATCCTTCTTGGCCATGACCCAACAGCCCTTCAGGACGGGTAAAGGAAGGGACAAGTTAATCATTACAAGGCACCACAGCCTCAGAGGTTCAACAGACTTTGCCTCCCTCCCGATGAGTCCTCTGGCCAGAAGTCAAAGACTATCTGAACCTGAACCCCACTGGCAGCTGGTCCTTCCTGAAGAGCCCTTGGAGCTCCTCCATTTGGACCAACCCTGTAGCCACCCCAGATTACTCCTGGCTGGACTCTCTGAAGTTTAGAAACCACATGGCGTGCGATCAGACTATCAGCCTTCATCTCAGCCCGATGGGACCCCAAACAAAAGGGCACCATCTTGGCTGCCCCTGTCTCATTCCTGACCGCAGGCCCACACCCACCCACTGTCCCCAACAGAATGCTGGAAGACTTCAGGGTGTGTGGTGGCTGCATAGCTCAGAGCCCCCAGAACGAGAGTCCCAAAGCGCCAGGCAGACAGGCAGCATGTTTGGAGAATGGATGAACGTCATCATCATTTCACAGGCCATGCCAGCCAGAGCCTCTGATCCAAGAGCCAAACCAGGAGAAGGGTCCAAAGGAAAAGGGCCTGATCCACCTTCAAGGAAGGAATCAATCAGTCAGTCAGTCAACTGGTATTTATTTATTAAGGACCTACTCATGTCCTAACAAGAAATGCAAAAGAGTCCCTGTTCTCCAGGAGCTCACAGACCATTACGATTCTTTTCTACTCACATTCCTAGAGTGTTCTACAGCTTACAAAGTCCAGTCACCAGTAGAATAAGGAATAAGAGTTCTCAGAGGGAAGGGAAGGTCCCACTTCTGTCTTTGCAGGACCCCAGGAGAATGTAAATTCCTTCTATCTCCTCTGTATCTGTATCCATAGAGACCTGGCATATAGTAGGAGCTTAAAAAGTATGAATTAAATCTCCATACATTATCTTTGCTAGCAACCCTCCCTCCATCAGTGTGCCTCTATTTGCATATTATCATGTGACTACCTCGTGCCCCCCCACCCCCAAGGAGGATGGAAGCTGCTACAGGGCTGGGGTGAGGGGGTGGGGGGGAGGGGATCTACAATCACAGTGCCCAGAACAGAAAAGCTCGTTCACTGATTGATTCTGAGCATTCTCGCTCAAACACCCATAAGTGTTGGGGCTGGAAAGAACCTCCACTTCCCTCTCCCCCTTATAAAGACAAAGAGACTGAGGTCCTGGGAGTGACCCCTCCCCCCACTGTCACAGAGGGAGTTAGAGGGGGAAGGCCTAGTCTAATCCCCTCTTTTACAGATTAGGAAAACTGAGGCCCAGGGAGCTGAACTGGCCTGCCTGCCAGCCAGCCAAGGTTACACAGTTCATGCCAAAGCAGGACTTGAATCCAGATCCCCTAACTTAAGAGGAAATGTTCTTTCCATCATTCCACACTGCCTCCCCAAGTGCTCTAACAAGGAAGACAACACAGACATATGAAAGGATAGAAAGTAGATGTCTGTTGAGTGAATGAATGAAATTCATAAAACTAGGAGGCCATCAGCAGCATGGGCAGCCTTCTCTCTCTCTCCTCTCAGTGGGTCTCATCCTGCCTCCCCAGCCCAGCCCTCCAAGGCCAAATCCAGGGTGATGGGCAGGGCTGCCTGGGGCCTCTCTAACCCAATCTTCTCAACCTTAGCCCGGCCAGCTGGACTTCCAGTGACTCAGCTTCCCCAATGCTGAACTGGCCAGAGGTCTTCAGCAGGAATGAAGGCTCAGGGAGGGGCCCCTAGAAACACTGCCCCGCCTTACCCGCAGGCTACCCTCCACCACTTCAGGGTGGGTCCCTGCTGGGATTCCTGGAATACCCCTGGCACTCACGGATAGGTTTAGAGAGACAACAGGTGTAGACTGTTCCCAACCAGCCAATCTGGGGTGAGAGACAAACAAAAGGGAGACAGAGGCCAGCTCTCAGGGACCTTGGCCATGGCCCAGCCCAAACTACCTTTCCAGCCTTATACATTTTAACCCCCTCTCCCTCAAAGCCCATTATGGTCCGGGCAAACTAGCCTTTGTCTCCTTTCTCTCACACAATGCTCCATTTCCCATCTCCAGGCCTTAGAATTCCACATCTCCTTCAAACTTAGCTCAAATGCCATCTTTTACATGAAGCAGCAAGATAGTACAAGGAACAGACAACTAACTAGACTTGGAAGTCAGGAAGGCCTGAGTTCAAATCCAGCTTCTGAAACTCACTAGCTGTGTGACCCTGGACAAGTCACTTAAACACTTTTGGTCTCAGTTTCCTCATCTGTAAAATGAGCCAGAGAAAGAAATGGCAGATCATATGAAATACTATTTATGAAGCACTTTGCAAACCTTAAAATACCATTTCAATGCTAGCTAAGTGACTTCCCTACCCCTCATCCCCCCATGGCTATTCCCTAATTCCCCAACTCCCATCCTGCAATATATCTGGTGTCTGTTTTTAATATACCTATAGATGTGTAGTTTCCTCCTGCTAAACTGTGAGCCCTTTGAGGAATGGAACTGGCCCACTGCCTGGCATACAGTGGGCACTTAATAAATGCTCGTTGACTGACTTTCCAGCCCCACTGCAGCAGTAATCTCCTTGGGCTCTTCTCTCTTGGGTCTGAAGCTCCCAGAGTTTGAAGGAAACCTTTCCTCCAAGTCAGGAACTCAAGAGAACAAGACTCCAAGGTCTCAGCTGACCCCATCAGAGTAAATATTTTATCCAGAGGCAGCTTTTACGTCCCAAGCTCCAAGCAAAGGACAGGGAGTCCAAAGAGAAGGGAAAAAAAAGCAGTCTGAGGGAGACTGCACAGGCTTACAAATGTATAGGGTAGCTCACCCACCAGAATGGAAGCTCCCTGAGGGCAGGGAAGGATTCACTTTTGCCTTTGAATTCCTAATGCTTAGCATAGAGCCTAGCATACAATAAGCCCTAAATGTTTGCTGGCAGGACTGAGGAAGCTCTCAGGGAGTTTCCACAAAGAGTGAGGAATAATGACAAGCCTGGCATACAACAGTGGCTTAATAAATGTTTATTGAATGAATGGATTCCAGGAGATCTCAGCAGTAGAGGATTACTAGGGGTGTGACCCTGGGCAACTCACCAAAGTTTCTCTGAGTCTCAGTTTCCTCCTCGGCCAAAAGAGGCTAATTAACAGCACCTGTGGCACAGATTTGGCGAGAAAATGTCTCTAAGGACAGCCATTTGGAAGGGCTGATTCCTACTATCTGGCTTCTGGCCAGGAGGCAACTCTGTTTCCACAGATCCCAGGGCAAGGTGAGCTCCGTACAGAAGCTACCTCCAAAGGGTGGCAAGGGAGAGAACATAATGCCATCCAGAGGAAGAAAGAGCTCACAGGTAGGTAGCAGGAGAGCTGGGGTGTCCGGTAAGCAAGGTGAGGAGGGACAGCAATGGAGTGCAAAGGCCTGGAGGTAGGAGATGGGGCAGTGAGCCTGTGAGGAACAAGAAGCTGGTCAGACAGCATCAAGATGGGACCTCCCTCCAAGCTCCCATGGTGACAGAGGCAAGATGTCGCCCCTGATTAGTCAAGTAAAGTGCACTGGAAAGGTCAACCCAAGAAGGATCAGGAAGGGCTTTAAATGCCAAAGAGGGGAGCTATATTTCCATCTAGAGGCAACTGGGAGCCATGAGAGGTTCCTGAATACTGATGTGGTCACAGTTTTGTTCTCTAGAAATACCAACCTGGCAGCTGTATGAAGGGTGGGAACAGCTGGGATAATTGCAATGCTCCCAGAAATAGGTGATGAGATCCCAAACTAGGGTGGAGGCCATGAGTGGGGAGAAGGGGATGGATGGATGGATGGATAGATAGATGGATAGATGGATGGATGGATGGATGGATGGATGGATGGATGGATGGATGGACAGACAGATGGACAGACTGATGGATGGATGGATGGATGGATGGAGAGATGGATGGACAGACAGATGGATGGATGAATGAATGGAGGGACAGACAGACGGACAGATGGATGGAGGGATGGCAGGAGGGAGGGATGGATGGAGGGATGGATGGAGGGAGGGACGGACGGATGGATGGATGGACGGATGGATGGAGGGATGGATGGATGGATGAGATGGAAGGATAGACAGACGGAGGGAGGGAGGGATGGATGGATGGAGGGATGGATGGACAGACAGATGGATGGATGGGAGGTATTTGGGGTGGGGAGGAGGGCTCCCAAGTACTTTGTGAATTAGCTAGCAATCTCAAGCTATCCTGAGGCTCTTCCCTCTCTAGTCCACGAGGCCAAGATCTCCCTAAGCCCCTGCTCTGATCATGCTATTCTCTACTCAGAAGACTTTAGGGGCTTCCCACTAACTACTGAATATGCAAATGTTCTGATTCTGGCATTCAAGGCTCTCAACAATCATTCTGGTCTTCTCACATTACAAAGGCAAACTAAGCTAGCCTCTGTATCTCCTGTTCTTACCTTGTCTTTTCCCATCTCCAGACCTTTGCTCAAATGGTCCTCCCCTCCATCCTTGGAACCTGCCCAGATCCTGGGTCAAGTCACAACTCAGATGACACCTCCTCCATGATGGCTTCCCTGCTTTCAGCCTAAATGAAAGGGATTCCCTTCTTCCCACTGTTTCTCACACTATTTTGCCTAGACAACTTCTTGCCCTTGCTGTCCCTTGTATCATGTACAGTTGCTTTTGTACAAGTTTTCCCTTATTTGACTGTAAGCTCACTGAGAGCAATGTCAGTGTGGTGGATGTATATCTTTTTATCCCTAGCACCCAGCACAGTGTCTCTTACATGCATGTTTGTTAAAGCTAAAAAGTTATATGGTAATTCACACGGATGCTGAATGGACTTGACAGTTTTTCTGTGATGACAACGTAATTCACAAGTCAGCACAAGCACTCAACAGTTTGTCTATGCTGACCTGTAGAGTGAGGAGAAACCAGGACGGGTCATCAAGAACTGACCAGAAGCCACCCTAGAAATCCAATCTCCCTCCTCCCACTTTACAGATGAGGAAACTGATGCCCAACAAATAACTTGTCCAATGTCACACAGCTAGTTTAATCCTTCCTCAGACAGTAACTAGCCTACGTGCCTCTAGACAAGTCACTTCAAGTCTCTGGGCCTCAGTTTCTTCATCTGTATAATGGAGACAATAAAAATGTTTACTTCCAAAGAGTTACCTTGTCTTTCTTTTTATATCTCTCACATCTAGGGCAGTACCTGGAACCCCAAAGGCATCTAATAGACACTTGCTAAGTGAATGAATTCTAGTTAGTAGGGGACTAACACCTTTAAACTCACTCCAAGCAGTTGCCAAGAACACTGTTTCAAGAGCAGATGGAGGAACAAGTCTGGCTCTCCGGGCAGCTTTTCTCTATGCCTCCGAACTGCAGTCAGTCATTCTTATGGTCACCTACCAGCAGTTTCAGGGTTACACAAACAACTCCCATGATCCTCCCTGGCCCCTTCACCCATCTTCCGCCAAATCGCTTGGAGCTGCTGCCAGAAACCTGTTTTCAATTAAAATCATCTTCCAGTAAAAACCACACGTTCTGAGTGAGTTTGGATTGTTCCGGAGTCATCTGAAGGAACTCTGGGAACTTTCTATGAAGAAACAGCTAGCCTGAGTGGCCCAGAACTCCCCTGAACAGGGCAGACGAGGAAGCCAATCTCCCAGAACTTCCCCACCGAGGGAGGCTAAGCATTATCCTGACAAGACACCTCAACCAGACAGCAGAGAAACTGACAGCTGATCAGTGCCCTAAATGAGGCTCTAGTGCTGGAGTCAGGAAGGCCTGAGTTCAAATCTGACCTCACACACTTACTAGTTGTGTGACCCTGAGCAAGTCACTTCAGCTTCCTCAATGCCTCGATTTCCTCATCTGTAAAATGAAGGAGTGTGGCTAGAGGACATCTCTCAATTTCCTTCCAGGTCCAGATCGAGGATCTTGATGCCTGGGTTTGAAAACCAGCACTGCCTCGATGTGGACAAGTCATGTCCACCTCAGTCTCAGCCTCCTCATCTGTAAAGTAGGAATAACTCAGCTCCACTTGAGTGTCCAGCACCCTGGTTATTGGACAGCTGCAGGGTCCTGGGTCTGGGTGCTGGTGGGAGCCTTCTTCCCTGGGCTGCTGGGAGGAAAGGGTTCTGGGCAATGAGAAGTGCTCCATATGAGCTTTCATTACTACTAAGGCCTTAGCTAAGTGGATGAGATAGGCAACTGCCCGCTTTCAATTCTGACTCCAGCTCCCAGCCTTGAGAAAGGCCAAGGAGCAGAGAACTGGAGCTCCAGCAGTCAGCCCCAATGCACACAATCAGGCAGCAAATTCTTAAGAGGAAATCCTTGAATTAGAAACAAGGATGGGGGAGGAGAGATGATCTTATTTTACAGATGAGGAGACTGGAGTCTAGAGAGGCCCAAATGACTCACCCAAGGTCATACAACCCAGCAAGTCAGCTGGCAGGCTTCCAGTCTTGGAAGTCTCTGTCTACTAGGCCAGGCCTGAACAGCAGTAAATCAGCACCTGTTTTCAAAAGAGGAAGGCGGATTGGATGCTTAGTTCTCCTAATCTGCCTGGCCCACAGAGTTAGTTATTAGTCAGCGATTGCTTCAGAAGTCAAGGTTCAAGTATATTAAGAAAAAGAAAAAAAGGAGGAGAGGAGGAAGGGAAAGAGAGGAGGGAAGAAGGAAGGGAGAAAGAGAAAAAAAAGAAGGGAGGGAAAGAGGGATGGAAGGGAGAGAGGAAGAAGAAATAGAGACAGACAGAAAGCAGAAAGAAAGAAAATAAGAGGAAAGGAAAGAAGAAAAGGAAAAAGAGAGAAAGAAAGAAAATGGAGGGAAAGAGGGAAGGAAGGGAGAGAGGAAGAAGAAATAGAGACAGACAGAAAAAAGAAAGAAAATAAGGGAAGGGGGAAAGGAAAGAAAGAAAGGAAAAAGAGAAAGAAAGAAAGAAAAGAAGGGAGGGAAAGGGGGAAGAAAGGGAGAACGAGGGAGAGATAAAGACAGAAAGAAACAAAGGAAGGAAAGAAGAAAGAAAAAGAAAGAAAAAAGGGAGGGAGGAAGAAGGAAAGAAGAAAGGAAAGGAAGGAAAAGAAGGAAGGAAGGAAGGAGGAAGATGGCTCCCTAGCCTCCTGTACAACTTGGGGGCTTGAACTCTTGGACCAGAAATGCCTGATTCCTGCCCCCATGCTCAAACCCCAATCAGGCCATTCCATGAAATCCAAACTGCACTCTCCCTGCCACATGCTCTCACACTGACCCAACCCCACCCCCCCACCCCCGCTCCCCAGCCCAGGAAAGGCCAAAGCAGCCCCCTCCCCGAGGGGATGCCCAGCCAACACAGGCCTGTGGGTGGCACGGCAGCCTCTGAGCTGGCGGCCCTGTCGAGCCCCATGGAGTCCAGGTTCTCATCTTTGCCAAGCCAGGCCTGTTTCTGGGCATCTGATACTCGAGGTTAGGCATCAAGGCCAACAAACAAACCCGAAATAAAAACCTCCGGAGGCTTGGCCCAGGGATCCAGTGTCAGAACCAGTTGGAGGTAACAGGATGTGGCTGCCTGGTCAGCTGAGACGTCCCTCCTCCCCCACAGTTCTTTCGGGTGGCAGGATGAAGCCAGAAAGAACTGGGTGCAAATCTGCGTCCGACGCTTCCTAGCAGTGGGACCCTTCATGCCCCGTAACAGCTCTGAGATTCAGTTTCCCCATCTGTAAAATGGGGACAAGAGCTGAACCCACCTGAAAAGGCTCAAACAAAATAATGCACGTAGAATGGCAGGCAAACAGGAGTTCTCAGTGTTTTCATTAAAAATTATCAACAAAATAGCCAGGTGGCAGCTGAGGGGAGGGTGCCGGGCCTCCGCCACTTCAGAGCTGTATGGCCCTGGCCAACTCACACCACTGGCTGCCTCAGGTTCCTCAGGCTTTGCAAATCTTAAAGCCTTCCATACATGCTAGCCAAGATAATGATGATGTTTGGGCCCCAGGACCAGTCTAGGACGGTGGGAAGGTGCTTTTCTGGGACACTGGAGGGTTGTCTGATAGGGTCATCCCCTGTGCCACAGGGCACCTGCACCGGAATCTTGCATTCTTTCCTCCACACCATGCAGTCAGTCCAGGCCTCAGTTTCTCCAAACATCAAAGTGGGGCCTCTAGAGTCCCTTTCAGCTCCTGACCTAGGATCCTGCCAGCCCCGGAAGCTCACTGGTCAGTGAGACCTTGGGACACTCACACCCCACCCATGGACACACGCATGACCAGCACGAGTGAATAAATAACATCTTCTCCCTTTTCTATGGGGCACCCGATGCGAAGAAAGCATCAACCTCCCAGCGGCCATATAAGGCAGGCCCATTTCACAGACAGGAAACTGAGGCTCAAGAGAGGGAAACAGACATGCCCAAGGCTGTGACAGCTGCCAGAGGAGCCAGAGACTCCAAGTCTGCTCTGCTGATGCCATAACACTGTCACCGTGACAATAATGATAAGCGATCTGGCAATACGGCTGTGCTGCGGTGACCCCGCGCCTCTGAGCGCCAGGCACCACCAGGACAGGCCGTCTGGTCCATCACCACCAGGAAGTCCCAAGCCCAGAGAAATTACAAGTCTGGACCAAAATAACAGCAGCAGCAGCTGATGTTTATAGGACACATCAGGCTCGGCAAAACACTTTACAAACACCTCATCATCCCTGTGATGGGGGGGTGGGGGGAGAGGTTATTACCCCCATTTTACAGATGAGAAAACTGAGACTCAGAAGTTCAATGACTTATCCAGGGTCACAGAGCCTCTAACTGCCTGAGGTGGATCTGGGTCAGCACTACTCATTATTCCACAAGGCCTTGGATTCCAGGGCCACAGCTAGAGGCCCATCTGCCGGTCTCTGCAAGGGCACAGTCAGCCCATCCCTAAAGGGAAGGCTGGACCCTCCTGAGCTCTAAGAAGCTGCTTCTTGATCCTTCTTCAAGGCAGGTCCCACAAAAGCTGTGCTCTTCAGCCTAACACACACAAGCCAAGCGGCAGCCCCACAGAACTCCACTCCCCATAGCACAGCAGACAGCGGGAACCCTTTCTGATGTCCTCAGCTGCCTTGCGTCGCCCCTCTCAGGTCTGGCTTCTCCCACTCACTAAGCAGCTAGCCCCCCACCCACATCTCTCATGAAGGCCTTGAGACTTCCCATGGTCAGCTCTGCCATTCGCAGAGGGAGGCATGGGCAACAGAGGTCAGTCAGTGGGTTGGAGCCGGGGAGAAGGGTTTCCCAGCAGATAGAGAAGCTTCCTGTGTGTTGCAAGGAACTTTCTCCATCTCCCCAGAGCCAAGCCAGGCAGGGTGTAGTACCCTCATCACCAGCCCTTCCACTCAATTCCCTGAGCCGACAAGCCAAAGGATCCCAAAGGCTCTTTTGTCCCATCTCCCACTTCCTCCTCTTCCATTCCAACAAATGAGCTTATGTGGGAAGAGGAGGAAAAATAGAAGGTAGAAGGATGGCTGGGGAAAGCCCCAGCTGCCGACGGCAGGGCAGCTTCAGGTCAGGGCAAGAGCCTCCTTTCATAAGAGCTGGAATGAACCTCACTTAAGAGGTCATCAACTCCAACCTCCTTATTTTACAGATAGGGAAACTGAGGCCCAGAGAGGTTAAGTGATTTGCCCAGAGGCACATATAACTAGTAAATGGCTGAGACAGGATCTGAATACCTAGATGGAGATTATGAATACTGAGATTATGAACAGAGAAGAAATTCAAGCTATCCCCACAAGCATATGAAAGAATGCTCTGGCTCATTAATAAGGGAAAGGCATTTCACATCAGGCTCAGATGTGGCAAAGATGACATCAGAAGACATTGAAGGGTAACCAGCTGGTCCTGACTGGATGTCGTCCACACCCTTTGACTCAGTCACATAAAGGGGCAGGCACGTGCCCCACGAGGGTAAAGATCCCCGACGCAAAAAATACTGAGAGCAATCCTCCTTGTGATAGCAAACAACTGGAAACCAAGAGAATGCCCATCGAAAGGGATCACGGCGGAGCCAAATCGAGGCACATGAATGCAACAACATTATTGCAGAATAATGCCAAAATTGGCCAAAGAAATGCCAAAAGGGGGAGATTCCATGAACCTGCGAGGCCTCACATGGACCAATGCCAAGTAAAGTTAGCAAAACCAAGAGAACAATGCTTGGGATGGTCGTGATAAGGTTCAGCCAATTGGCTACTTCATTTCCCATCTCCATACCTTTGCATGAGCTGTGCCCCAGCCTAGAACACCCTTTCCTCACTTCTTAGCCTCTTACAATCCTAGTATCCTTTAAAATTCTCTATGAAGTCTTTCCTGACCCTAACTGCTAGTGCCTTCTACCTCAATGTTACTTAGTTGTTTTTTTCTTGCAAATACTTTGTATATAACTGTATTGATAATATACAAAGTCTCTCTGAAAAGGGATATACATTTCTTGAGGGTAGGACCTGTTTTCCTCTTTGTATTCTGTGCTTGGTATATATAGTAAGTGCTTAATAAATGCTTGTTGATTTAAAAAATCAACAATAAAGCAAAGCTGAAACAAACTAAAGTGAAACTCAGTTATTTTCCCCAGCCTTGGCACGAAGCTATGCACCTAGCAGAAAAGAAGAGTAAATGTATCCCCCTTCCTTTGTACAAGCTGGGGGCAATGGGTGTGGAATACTACATATATCAGTCAGACGGGGCTGCTGGGGTGGTTGGTTTTGCTAAGCTGCCTTTTCCTCCTTTCCTGGCTTGGGTGGGGCTGGGGAATACATATGTAAATGAAGGTATGATGAAAGCAAAAGCCATCCAGCCCCATCCCCCACTGAGCTCCCAGCAGGAAGGGCTGGGCCAGGATTTTCTGAGGTTCCCCCCTAGGACTGAGTGACCCAGGGTTCCCCCTGTTCCCCGAACAGGGTTGAGCCCTCAGGCCAAGTCAGACCCACACAGTAACTGCCCTCTGCCCCATCCTATGGCCCAACTTCGGCCAGAGGTTGCACAAACCTGCTCGCCTGGTTGGGCAAGAGACCCCACCCTGCTAAGACTTTCCCCCGTGGATGTCCACACTTTTGCTTCTCTTTATCCAGATAACACTTCGGGGCAGGAAAAAAAGAAAAACAAAACCACTAGGTCTAAGGCAGGGAATGACTACCAGCCCTGCTCCCCCTTTAGAACTACTGATGGGGGGTGGCGAGGAGAGCCATGGAGGGACGAGTGAGAGAGGGAGTGAGGAAGAGAGAGGAGGATAGGAGGAGGGAGAGAAGTGGGGGGAGAGTGAGGGCCAGAAGGAGGAGAGAGGGGAAGGAAGGAGGGGGGAGGGAGGGAAAGAGGGAGAGGAAGAAGTGAGGGAGGGAGAGGGAGAAAGAGAGGGTAAGGAGGGAGGGAGGGAGGGAGGGAAAGAGAAGGGAAGGAGCAAGGGGAGGGAAGGAAGGAGGGGGAGAAAGGAAAGGAGCGTCGGTGTTTGTGTTTTTAAGGCAATTCATGGCAGCCCACATGCGCTCCCCTAGCGACTGATCTTGGCAAACAGGGAGAGGGTCCGTGATTGGCATGCCTGTGGGCAGGATGTCCATGAGGTAGAAAGTGCCTCCTCAATCTGGGAGGGACCTTAGAAATAATCTAACTCTTTCATCGTACAGAGAGGGAAACTGAGCCCAGAGAGGGCAAGGCATTGGTCCGTGAGCATCCTGACTCCAAATCGGGGGCTCTTTCTGTTGCCCCCACTCGGTTGGCTGTTTCTCCCTCTATGTAGTGCTCACCACTCCCTCATCCCCCACTGCCCATCATCTCCAGGCCTTTGGGCCTACCCTCCCCCAAGCCTGGAATGCTTCCATCTGGGTAAGTCCACCTAGCAAAATCTTTCCTTTCCCTCTCTGGGCGCCAACATCATCTCCCATGGGTTTACTTATCATCTCTATACAGATGATTCCCAGACCAAGACATCCAAATGCCTATTGGACATTTCCTCCTGCATGTCTCATAGCCGTCTCAAGACCTCAGTATGTCCAAAATAGAACTCAGCATTTTCCCCCCCAACCCTGGCCCCTCTTCCAAACTTCCCTCTTTTTGTTAGATGCATCATCAACTTTCTCCACACTCAGTTTCAAATTCTCATCATTAACTCCTCATTCTCCCTCACCAAAAAGACCCAGTCGGTGGTCAGATCCTTTGACCTCCACGGTGTCTCTTGCATCTGACTCCATCTAGCTCCTTTCACAGTGGCCACCTGGGCCCAGACTATTGCAATGTCCTCCTCATTTGTCTCCCCCATGGACAAAAATATTTGTAGCAGCTCTTTTTGTGGTGGCAAAGAACTGAAAATTGAGGGGATGCCCATCCTTTGGGGAATGGCTGAACAAGTTGTGCTATCTGATTTTGATGGAATATTATTGTGTCATATGAAATGATAAGCACAATGATCTCAGAAAAACCTGGGAAGAATTCTACAAACTGATACAAAGTGAAGTGAGCAGAAGCAGAACATTGTACACAGTAACAGCGATATGGTAACACGATCAACTGTGAAAGACTTAGCTATTCTCAGCAATACATTGATACAAGACAATTCTGAACATGCTATCCACCTCCAGGGAAAGAACTGAGGGAGTCTGAGTGCAGATCAAAACACACTTTTTTTTTTTTTACTTTATTTTTCTTGGGCTTCTTGTCAGTTTTCTTATGTACCATGGTTAACATGGAAATGTTTTGCATAACTACACATGTATAATCTATAGCAAACTGTTTGTCTTCTCAAGGAGAGGGAAGGAGGAGAGAAGGAGAATTTGGAACTGAAAAATTTAAAAAATGAATGTTAAAAATTGTTTTTACACATAACTGAGAAAAAATAAAATAAAAATATGAAGCCCTTTGTCTCCCTGAATCAGATCTCTGTCCACTTCAGTTTATCCACCACACAACTCCCAAAGTGATTCTCCTTAAGCAAACATCTGACCCCACTCTCCCCCCAACTCAGTCAACTTCAGTATTTCTCTCCCTATTGCCTCTAAGAGAAAATATAAATTCCTCTGTCTGACTTTTGAAGTCCTTGACAATCTGTCTTACCAGCCTCATTATATGTGACTCCCCTGCCTGTATTCTAAGGCCTGACCAAACTGGCCTTTTCTCTATTCCATCCACACAGCACTCATATCTCCCACCCCCATGCATTTGCACTGGCTATCCCCTACACTGGCAATGCCCTCCCTTCCTCACCTCTGTCTCACAGAATCCCTCACTTCCTTCAAGACAAAGCCTAAGCACCATCTTCTGCATGAAGTCTTTCCTGATCTGCCCTCCCCCCAACTAATGGTGCCCACCATCCCTCCCTTACATTTATTTCATATTTATTCTGCTTATACTTATATCTGAATTTACTGTTTTCTCCATTAGAAAGTAAGCATTATTTCAATCATTACCTTTGCATCTCTAGACCTAAGCACAGTATTTGACACATAGGTACTTGTGATTAACTGAAAGTGTCACCACTTCCATGAAGCCTTCCCTGATTTCCTCCACCCAAATCTCTCCTTTTGAGAATCTTTTTCATAGCTTATGCATATAACATATCATAGCTATTTATGCATTTGTCTTATTCCCCCCAAGTGATTATAAGCTCCTCAAGGGCATGGCTGTCTTATTTCAACTCTGAATCCACAGTAGCTGGTATTATCTCTCTTGCACCTCTGTAACAGATTCTAACTGCCTCTTGCCTGGTTGAGACCCTCATCCTACCTAAGTGTGGGCAGTACAGGGTGGGCAGCTGGGTAGCTGGAGGGAAAGAGAAGAGCTTAGAGGGATTATGGCACAGGGGAAATTGACTGGCCTGGGTTCAAAGCTTTGCTCTGCTTTAGTACCCTTGTAACTCCCATCTAATGTCTGAGTCTCTGTTTGCTCATCTGTAAAATGAGGGGTTTGTACTAAATCACCTCCAAGGTCCCTTCCAGCTATGACTTAAGATGGCTCCTTAGCAAATATCCACAAAAGGCCCAAAGACTTCTCCCAGGTGACTCAAACTATCAGGAAGTATTTAATGAGCATCTACTATGTGCATACAGATACACTGGCAAAAATGAAGGGGTCAAAGGTGAGGATATTCACCTGAGTGACTTGAGATCACTGTCATTCACATCCCATTTTAAAAGGGCTAGGCCACCATTCTGAGGGGCAGCTCTTCACTTCAGAGGCTAATCACGCATCTGTCTGCTGAGCTTCATGACAAGCCTTCTGCAGAGGGGATGTCATCAAAGGCCCCAAAAGGTCCAGTTCAGAAGCATCACCCCCCCAGTTTTCATCAGAGGGGACAGGCATCCAAAGACCCGAGCCTGGAAGCTGACACCATCGGTTCTAATTATGGCTCTCCATGAATAAGCTTTTTATCAGGAAAGAAAGGAAAAAACAAGTGTGGAGAGATAACAACTGTATTTGTTTGGCCAATTCAACAGCTGGGTTTTATGAAAGTAATTCACAATTCTGGAACAAGTCAATCTCAGGAGCATTTATTAAGCACCTACTATGTGCTGCCAACAGTGAGACATCTAGTCACTGCCCCCAAGCTTCAGCTTTTATAATAAACCAGCCTGTTAGGTAACAGGTTCACTTAAAGCTGGAATGAACCTTACAGATCATCAATTCTAATTCCCCTCTTTCCAGATGGGGAAACTGAATGTGTAGTTCACTCTATCAGACATCTAGATGGCCCAGTGGATATAGCACTAGGACTGGAGTCAGGAAGACCTGAGCTCAAATGTGACCTAGCTGTATGCTCTGAGCAAGCCACTTAATGCCTCAGTTTCCTCATCTGTAAAATGGGAATGACAACGATGCTAGCACCTACCTCCCAGCATTGTTGTGAGGATCAAAGCAGATAATAATTATAAAGTGGTTAGCCCAGGGTCTGGCACATAGTAGGCTCTCTATAAATGTTTATTCCCCCCTTCCCATCCCCATCTTATAAAAATTTGTTTTAAAATACAAAAATAAAAAAAAACTGAATGTTGTATAATATAATAAGGTCCAAGATGAACCCCAAGAAGAGCAGAGAAAATATACTGCAACTCCTGGTAGAGGGAGTTTTCTCACTACTTTACGTGTTGTTTACACATGGAAAAGAATGTAATTTAATAGGTCAGCAAGCTCCCTGAGCACAGAGACTATTTCTGTTTGTTAAGTATCCCCAGCACCTAGCCCCAATGCCTGGTACACAGTAGGTACTTAATAAATCCTCACTGAGGGGTAGCTAGGTGGCGCAGTGGATAGAGCACTGGCCCCGAAGTCAGGAGGACCTGAGTTCAAATCTGGCTTCAGATCAAACACCTGACACTTACTAGCTGTGTGACCCTGGGCAAGTCACTTAACCCCAATTGCCTAAAAACTAAAAAAAAAAAAAATCCTCACTGACGAGTAAAAGCAAATTGCCCCCCCAGACTTGTACAAGCGCCACACCCACCATCACCCCATCTCAGGCCTCATTCTGGGGGGTTGTCCCCTGAACAAGAAGGAGCTGATTTTCTGCCACCTCTCTGCTGGGCAGACCCAGAGCCAGGATGGAGATACTTGGCTAGAAGACAACGTGGCTCAGTGGAGAGTGCCCTGGACATGGGAGTCAGGACAGACTGGCAATGGCACTTACCATTAATCAGCAAGCATTTATTAACCGCCTCCTGTGTGCCAGCCACTGACTAGCTGTGTGCCCCAGGGTCAGTCACTCTTCCTCTATCCTCCTCAGTTTCCTCATCTATAAAATGGAGACAATACTGCTTGTAGTAACCACCTCCCAGGGTTGTTGTGGGGTGTCAAACTTTAGAAAATTGTATGATTCTAACATTATTAACCACTTGTTATATGGTTTTTTATACTTATAGGAGAGAAGGACCTATAAGGCCTCCCTGAGGCTGATGCATACCATAGGAAGGAAGAGGGAAATGAGCTCCGCATCACTGGGGGTATCCAAGCAGAGACAGGCAGGGTCTCCATGGGATTCTTGTTTTGGGTGGTTGGATCACATGACCTCTAAAGTTCTTTTCAACCCTGAGGGCCTAGGATTTGGAGGTGCTAAGTCAAAGAGTCAGAGCCTCACTTCCCCCACCGGAGGTCCTGAGACGGAGGCAGATTCCAGCCACAGGAAGCCTCCTAATTAAAACCTGGGGACATCAGCCAGGCCCAGCTGCTCCCGCATTCCTCCTCCAGAAGGCAGGCAGCCGGGCTAATGCCCTGAGCAGGAGAGAGGGAAGGGGGAAAGAGACAGGGCCCAGGTAGCTCACCTAACACCCACACAGGGGCCCCCTCTGGGCTGCACATGGAGACTATGGGCTGGCCCTTGGGGGGCCCAGAGAAATCAGCAGATGGGACCCCACAGAGAAGCCCTGCTTTCTGGGGTAGGTCAGGAAAACAACCCTCTGTGTAGAAACCTGGAAAAGAGAGACTAGAGTCATTAGCACTGGGGTCAGCAAGACTATTACAGATGGTTGGAAATCTCACAGGAAAATGAGAAAAGTTGGCTCTGACCCAGCAGATATAAAGACAGATAAATAGATAGAAGACATACACACATATGTGTATTTATACGTAGACACATCTGTGTGGCTATGTAGACTGGTTGCTACTGGCCATCGTAATGGAAGGGACCAAAATGACATCACTACATCCGAGTCTGGGTACTGTGTGCCCCACTGTCTGATCAGACCAATAGTGCTCAGAAGGCTCTACCACCAGTCAGCCACAAACTGAATATCCAAGTGGAGATGGCTCGAAATTTGCACATCTCATGTTTCTTTTGAGCTACTGCAACTATGTATACATGTGTACGTATATGCAGATACTTATGTGTATATATACATATACCCCAAGGAAGTCAGAGAAAAATAAACCATTCAGTCAATTGACAAGCATTTGTTAGTCACCTACTATGTGCCAGGCACATGTTAGGTGGCTCAGAAACAAAGACAAAACAATGAATCAGTTCCTGCTCTCAAGGAGCTTACACTCTGATGGGGGTGGCAGCACTTACATATATATTTATTTGGTGGGGTGGGAGCTTGCCAAGAACTGGAAACAAAGTGAGCACCAACTGGGAAATTGACCAAACCAAGTTTGGCCATGTGGACGTAATAGCCTGGGGCTGTTTATCAAGGAGTATGAGGCATGATGGGAAAGGCTGGTCTGGACTGATGCCGAATGAAGGGAGCGGTGTCCTCTGGAGAGTAAGGCACACAATTACCTCAATCAGGTAAAGAGCCCTAACAGGGAGCTGTACCCCAAGGAATAACCATTATTAGGCCCAGAAAACAGATGAGGAAACCGCAGGCCTCCCTTTTCCCGGCAGAGAGGGGTGGGACCACGGGAAGAGAACACTGCACTCTCAGACCAAAGCAACTGGATTAGGCATAACTGGGGAGGGTTCAGCCAGGATTCCAGCTCCTTAACAGGCATAGGAAACTTCCAGATAAAAAAACTCCTTCTATGGGTACAGGTAGCAGCTCCTCTGCAACCTAACTGTCCAAGCTCCCTAGTCACTACGTGCTTGCCCAGGCTCCCATGGATAATATAGCCTTCCTAAACCCAGCCCCCTAACCACTACTGCCTCCCAGAAAAGCAAAAAGCATCGACAAATCTCATTTTTCAAACATCAGGCTATTTGTTATCTGAGTCAAATCCATGATCCGCCAAGAGGCTTAAGAATGTGGGATGGGGCCTGAGGAAGGTTATGAACACACACAGTCTATTTACCTAACAGCCTTCCTTCCCTACTCCAGTGGCACACATTGTACTAACTTACCATCACAGTGCCATTAATTCTCCTGAGCCACACGCTTCCCAGACAAACAGCCTAGTCCCAGAAAATCCCTCCCGCTCATCCCAGAACCTGTTTCCTTTTGCACCAGCTAAGTCAGGGTTAAATTCTGCCCCTGCTCCCAGCTCCCCCACAGCCTCCTCATCCCTGGATCTGGAATCAAAGCTAGCCATGTGACCTTGGCCAAGTCACTCCTACTCCTCATCAGTCAAATGAGGAAAGTTAAGAATAGATTCTCTGAATCGTAGGACGTCGGGGATACCCTGAGTGTCAAAAAAGCCAATTCTCCAAGTCTTGGATCCTTCCAATGCTATCCTGTCACAAACAGGATAGCCAGAATAAACAGGCCAACGAAATGAAGGGGTCAGTCTAGATGGCCCCAGAGGTCCCTTCCTACTCTAGGTCTCTGGTCCCTCTGGTCCTGTGACAGAAGGGAGACAAGGGATTAAATAAGTGACAGAAAAGGCAGCCCCTCAATCACCACACCACTCCTCGAGGCGTTAACAATGGAAAGGAAAGTTATTGTACTGAGTCAGGAGACCTGGGTGCTCATCCCAGCTGTTAGTGGTAACATAGCAAACTGACTCCATGAGCTCGAGAAGATGGATTGGGATTGGTGACCTCAACCACCCTCCCAGTTCTAATTCCATTCTAATCCTATGATATTTACCGTCTCTGGGCCTCAGTTTCTTCTCTTGTAAAATGAGGGGAACGGACTAGATAATCATACTAAGATCTCTTCTGGCTCTGAGATTCCATGACTTTCTGTTTGGGGGTAAAAAGGAAGAGAAAAAAGACTGGGGGTGGGGGGATGGGAGGGCAGAGAATCAGTATAATTTTGCTCCCAGATTGGAGATGTAGGGCCTGGTTCCCATCGTACTTTTGTTTTTGCAGGGGCAGAAGAAACCTGGAAGGAACAGAAGGAATACAATCCCAACCTTGAGTTTACAAGGCTGAAAGATCTGCATTATTGACTCCAGAGGCAGCATATGAGGTAAGAGGACATAAATTCAAATCCTATACCTCTGACACTTACTTCCACAGAGGGAATTACCTAAGTGACCCTGGACAAGTCACTTTTCTCCCTCCCTAAGCTGTCCAAGTGCGGGAAGAAAGGGGGTTGGGGGGCACAGAACTAAAATATTTCTATGGTCCTTTATAGCTGTGATCCTCATCAGCCTCACAAACAGGGGTGGGGGTGGGAGAGGGCAGATACTACAATATTTTACAAATGAGAAAAAAGGCTCCTTAAAAGTGAAAATGACTTACCCAAGGTACCATTAGTAGCATCCAAGGCAGGATTCCAACCCAGGTCTTCCTGACCCCACCTACAGAATTCTGTCCCCTCTGCCACCGCGGGCAGCAGCACTCCTCATAATCCTAACTGTCCCACCACCGAAGTACCCTACGTTCCCAAATCCTGAGAAGGAAAAAGACATCCAGTCCTGCCATTCAGCAGGGGAGACAAATTCATGGCATCTGAAGCCAGAAGGGGCCTTGGAGGTCACTCGGTCCCATCTCCTCATTTTACAAACCTGGAAACTAAGACCCAGACAAGGGAAGGGATTTGGCCTGGGTCACAGGCTGCAGAACCAAAAGGGCTCTTTAAAGGCTACCTAATCCAAGCCTCTCGTTTTACATATAGGGAAACTGAGACTTGAGCAAGGGAAAGGGCCCACAAGGAACAGGGAAAAGAGCAGGGATTCCTAGCCAGGCCTTCTAACTCCCAAACTTCGGTTTTCTCTGCCCAGAAGTCCGAGTGTCTGGAGGCAGGTGGGGGGCCTCTTCAGTCTATCCCTCTCGCTCCTGGTGGAAGCCTGGGGTAGGAGGAAGGAAAAGGAGAGCACCGTCCTGAAGATTCCTTTGGCCCTCTCTCCCTGCTGCCGTCCCTGCTGCCACCGCTCCTGCTTTGGGGACCAGCAGGGCTCTGTGTGGTGTGCCTAATCTGGTTGGAATTTCCTCCTCCACCCACCTGGCATTCTGGCCCCGCTCTCTCCCTCACGCACTCCTCACTCCTGACTCGGAATAGCAGAGTCCACCAGTCCCAACCGACGCCCTGCGGCCCGGAGGAACCCTGGGCGATACTGAGAGATGCTCCCCAGCTCCCTGGCCCAACCCTGGCCCAGGGGAAAGGGAGGGCATGGTGAGCCCTGCCTCAACCTCAGCTAGGGGCCTGGAGGAGCGTTAAGAGCTTGTGGGAACCTAGAGCCACTGCTCTAAATGGGGCACTGCCCAGGCCACCCCCCCCACCCTTCTCACCCCCGAGGCTAGTTGCCTAATAATAAGATTATATTTCTAGAGAGTACTTTGTCTCCATGCACCTCATTTGATCCTCACAACCCTGAGGCAGACATGGTATTTGTCCCCACTTTACAGATGGGGAAATTGACCATGGTCACCTAGACAGAAAGTGACTGAGGCCAGAACTGAACCCATGTCTAATAGGACCAGAGAGATTTAGTGCTACAAGGGACCTCACAAGCCATCCTGTTCAACCCTCTCATTTTACAAATGAGGGAACTGAGGTTCAGAGAGGGAGTGATTTACCTGGGGTCACAAAGCTATCAAGTATCAGAGGTCTCCCTGATTCCAAACCCCAAACTTTACTCAACAGACCACATCACCTCTCAATTCTGAAATCCAGGGGCAGACAATTAGGGAAGTGGGAGGGGTGGGAAAACACTCAGAGCTGAAGGGCTGCTGAGGCTGAAAGTAAAGGCTCTGGGTTCGAGGAACCAAGTCATCAGCTGTGCTATAGAAGGCAGGGAGGGGAGATCTCTCACCTTGGAGACAGGAAGAACAAAGTCCAGAATCTCCCCTCAGGCCCTCACCAGTTGAGTGACCTTGGACAAGCCTCTACCCCTCTCTGAGCCTCAGTTTCCTGATCTGTAAAACTGGGATCAAATTTGCCTCCCAGGATTTTTGTGAGGATAAAATGAGATAATATTTGTAAATTATCATCGTCTATGTGTAACATGCTCATTTTAAAAGGTGAAGGACCTATGTAGACAGAGGAAGGGTTTGGTCCTGCCTGGGTCACACACTGAGATAAGGAAAGGGCCAGCATTAGAACCCAAGTTTCCTGACTCCCAGGGTCCACTGTTCCTCCCAAGGTAGCCTCCATTTCCAGGTCCTGAAAATCTCTGCAGAGAATCTCTGAAAAGCGCAGTTAACAACTGGATACAAACATACCAACACCTACAGGAAGGTATTAATGAGGCACCCAAATAAAGAAGAACTGGGTGAGAACCAAGAACAGAAGGCAGGCAGATCAAATGTCCCACATGGTAGGGTTTTCCCCAAAAAAGAGCCTGTGAATTCTAAGTTTGTGTGTTTGTTTAAGGACTAGAAGCCAAACTCACCCGGAGACACGGAGCCACTATTATCTGCAGGGACTAGACAGAGGCACCCGGCTGCCAAAGCCAAGGAGGATGGGGCTCCAGGTCTGAGGCATACTCAGATGACCGCCTGGGCTCAGGTGTTTCCCCCAGCCTTTATCGGAATACCTGGGAGCACGACCTGCAAAGTGGCAGGCGTCACTCTCCATGATGGAGGGACCTCTTCCTCAGGGAGGACCACCTGCTATGCTACAGCTCTTGGGGACATGGGCAAAGGGCCTGGCAGGCATAATCCTATTTGCAGTTTAAAAAAAAATTTTTTTTTTTGCATAGATCTTTACAATGGGCTGTTGCTGTCAGCCTCCTCTGACATGGACATCACCCCTGGGGTAGAGACGGTACAGGAATTTCATCCCCATTTTAGAGATGAAATAATCACGGATGAAAGCAGTAATGCTATTACCACCACCCCCCAAAGTTATAAGGCCAATTAACTGGCAGAGTTGAGACTGGAACCAAGGTCCTCTAAGTCTTAGATCTCCTTCCCAACAGCCCCCAATTATAACATCCTACACGCTCGGGACACCTTAGCAACCTAAGACAGGGAAGGGCTCTTCTCTCTAATAGAGAGACTGGGGGGAAACAAGTACAAGGAGGGGAAATTGTAACCTCATCAACTGAATGAGGCTGGGAGTGGCAGGGGAAAGCCCTGGACTAGGGGACAGGCTGGAAACTCAGCTGGAGGGGAGAACCCTGGACTAGGGGACAGGCTGGAGTCCTGGACTCTCAGCTGCAGGGAAGAGTCCTTGTCTAGGGGACAGACCAGCATCTTTCGGCTCTTTCAATTACAGCTGTGACCCTGGACAAGTCACTTAGTTTCCTCATCTATAACCTGATGAGGTTGTCCTAAGGTCCCTTCCATCTGTAGCCCTATGATCCTTGTTGACAAAAACCCTTACCCAAGGCCAGGGCTGGGGCCACACTGCCTCTCCCCAGTGAATACACTCTATTTCCCAGCCACTGACCAGCAAACATTCAGCGCACAGGACCGGCCCCTCACTCCCTTCTGTGGCCCCAGCTTTATCAGAGAGCACAGGTGAGAAGTATCGGCCCTCAACTGATCCATTTATGAATCATACCTGACACGTGTCGGACCCTGTCCCAAACCCTAGGATCAGCAGATCATAGATAGGGCTGCAAATGAACCTCAGGGCCCCAGGCAACAAAGCCCTCATTGTACCCAACTGAGCTGGTAGACACCGGGGAATAAGTGGGCATCATCCCTGCTGTCCAGGCCAGAATTATGCTGCTGAGGATACCCCGGAGGTTGCCCAACAGGGAGAAACCCTGGGAGCCCACTTCAATTCAACAGCCATTTATTAAGAACCTACTATGTGTCAAGTACCCAGGATAGAAAGAAATGAGACTTCTTGCCCTCAATGAGGGTATAATCTACAACACAAATAAAGGGGCAGCAGCTCACCAAAGGCTTGTCCTTACAGAGCCCTGCAGACCCGACAAGGCAACGACCTCTTTGTAACTAAACTCTTAACCACCCCCAGTGCCCTGTGGGCAGCATGGCAGAGAAGGAACAGGAGTCCGGCTATAGAGCCCAAGAAGCTGCCACCACCTGTGTGACCTTGGACAAGCGACTTAAGCTCCCTGGTCCTCCGTGGTCCTCCGTCTCCTCTGCTGTGAGATAAGAAAGGTGGACTCTAGGGACATTAAATAGGAGAGGCCTCAAAGACCATCTTCTACTCCTTTCTTTCCTCATGGTGGGGGAGGTGGTTAAAGCACAGAGAAGTGACTTGTCCAAGGTCACACAGCTAAGCTAGGGCCCAGATGGGTTAATGGCAGGTCCAGAACTCGCTAGCTCTCTGATCCTGCCTCCACATCCACCGCTCTCTCACACAGCAAAGCCCCCCCAGAACTTCCAACAGGGAACCCTTCCTGGCCACCACTTTCTCCACGTGGGTGTTTAAATGATCCGGAGGGAGAAAAGAAACTACAACTCTCCCAGGGCCCTTCTTCCTCCCCCCCCCCTCCAGGGAGATGAATCCGGCAGTTTCCTGTCCTCTACCTGGAATCTGACCCCGACCCTACCAGCTTCACTATCCCGGGAATGCCTGACTCGGGGTCTTCGGCACTAGAGGCTGGGAAGGGGCCCGAGCCTACCTAGGGAGGCCGGCAGCTGCGACGTCCTAGAAGAGGCTGCCCTCCTCGCTAGCTCAAAGCCAGGGCGCCCTCGGCAAAACAACAAAAAATAAGCTGAGGCGGCCGGCCCCCTTTCTCCCGGGCAGAGAGAGCCGGCCGGCCGGCCGGATGGACGGGAAAGGAAGGGGCAGCGGATGCAAGCTTCTCCTATGCAAGGTCCCCGTGCACAGGGGCACCCGCGTGGGTACCGGAATGACTCTTTGGGGAGAGGGGAGCAAGGGGCCGGGATGTTGCTGAGAGCAGAAACGCACGTTAAGGGCAGCGACCCATGCTCGAGAGTGATAGTCTGCTCCCCCTACCCCCAAAAGGCTGCACACACCCACTCTGGGAGAAATGTGCTCGCTCCGGACTAGGGGGCGGGCCGAGCCCTCCCAGGACAAGGAAGAGGGCTCCGATGGCGCGCGCCATCCCCGGCTCCGAGGGGCGGGGAGGAGGGCACAGCCAGCCCGGCGGCGGCGGCGGCGGCGGAGGCGGAGGCCCGCACGCTCCTCCCCGCTCCCCGGGTGGAACGCCCCACGGGATGGAAGGTCCCCGGGCTGGAACGTGGCCGGGATGGGGCGCCCCCTGGCACGGGACGCCCCCAGCAGCAGTCACGCGCGCACGCCGGCTTGCAGCACCGGCAGCCGGGCAGGCTCGCAGCGTGCTCGCACCGGGGGTCCCCGGGGTGCCCACGCGTGCTCGCACCGGGGGGAGGGTCCCCGGGTGCCCACGCGTGCTCGCACCGGGGGGGGTCCCCGGGTGCCCACGCGTGCTCGCACCGGGGGGGGTCCCCGGGTGCCCACGCGTGCTCGCACCGGGGGGGG